>NC_057804.1:656228554-656580819 GCF_018294505.1 Triticum aestivum
GAACCAATCATGCATATATATATCATCAATGTCTCACAAACCACCATATTAATTAATTCACACATACACACATGTATAGATATATACAATTTCTCCTACATATGCATGTTGCCTTCGGAGCCAGTGGTATTAGCCTAATTGGTGCCTTCGGAGCACGATGACAATTGGAAGTGGTTTTCATGGGGGCGGTAGCGGGTAATAGTATTCTCCCTTCGGATTTATGACCTGGTCGAGCAAAAATCCCGCTATTTCCTCTTGAAGTGCTTCTACGCGCTCCATTTCTAGGAGCTTCTCCCACACCTCTTTGAACTGTTAAGAACGAGATCAATATGCATGTGTATTAGTTGTGTGACTAGATATCGATAATGGTGTAAAAATTGTGAATAGTGTTCTGACAAGCGTACCCATTCCTGTCTTTGAGACCTGCTCCTTTCGGACGCCATCATGTGAATGTTCTCGCAAACACAGAATGCACACAGATCTGTCCCCTGCGCCTGCTTCAGGGCCTTCACGAGAATGGAATTTGATCAGATAATAATTAATCCAGCATGATAATTAAAGAGATGGCAGCTAGCTAGCAAGCTAGTACTACTTAATTACTTACCTTGGGTCGAAACCATTTAAGCTTTTTTTTTCATTCGCCTTCCGTGACGCTGATGAACCTTGCCCAAGCCCTGCCCGCCGACAAAGAAAATGAATAAAGGGGTTATTAAATAGTCGATATCATGAAATGACGAACTAAATAGGCCAAGATATGTAGTTAATAATGATTGAAATTACATGTTGACTATCCCAAACAAGATGTTATAGTCAGTATTTTCTTTGAGTAGTGAGTCCAATATTTCAACTGTTCCGGCATCAACTTTAATGATACACAAGATCCAGTGAAATCTGCATGCACACAAGTTTGCATGTCTTAATTAAGCGGGCATATGTAAGCAAAAACATGTAGCTAGCTAGTAGGAAAAAACAGAGAATTTGTAGTACAAGACAGTGTGACTCACTGGAAGTTGTAAGGAAGTAGTATATCTTCATTGTATTTGAGGCGCTTCAAGAACTCTAGCATGTTGTCCTCTATGTCCTTTTGATGATGTGGATTTATTAGCCATGTGTATTCATTAACGGTGGTTGGGTCAATGAACCCAATGCCAAAGCGTCTACCTTTTCTCATTTCATACATCTTCATCCTGCATAATACCACAGAAAAGAATATAGTGAGGATAATTATAGGTAATGATTGATCAAAAGGATCACTATAGCTAGCTTGAGACTTAAATTACAGAAAGAAATCACTTACAGACAATAGCAACTGACGATAGATTTGTCGACTGCGTCTTGATTGTATAACTGAAACAGTTCAGAATACTCAACGGATAGAGCTTTCTCATGGAAGTAATGCTCCTCCTTGACATTCACCATAAGGGACAATCAATCTGAAATCTTGGTAATGTTCATGTACCATTGATGCAATTCATACATTCTCGTTGGGAGGTTCTTGACCTTGTCTGGCTCGACCAAAGGTTGGCCCCGGACATATTTCTGTTTTATTTCATCCTCTCTAAGCACAGGCATGGGCTCAATCTCGAGGAGTTGTCCAACAGTGATGTTGAGAACTTCAGCCTGCATTATATGGTCCTTGGTTATTACCACATTGCCCACCTCGGGAACGTAAACTGTTTTCCCACAATAATATTGGGCGCGCGTACTATCACGTGTTGTTGGCACAAAAAGCGAGGGGATCGATTGCTCCGGCTGTTCTCCTAGCCGGGGAATGGTTTTCCCGCATTTTTTGACAGCTGCTTGTTGTCTGCTCGATCCCGAGCTCGCCTCCTTACGTAGACGTGCTCGATTTAACTTCCTGATGTGGCGCTCATAGTCTGTGTCAACAGGCTTGGGAGCTGGTGGTTGAGCCATACGAATGAAGTGGTCAATCGTTTCCTCAGGCACTTTCTCCCTTAGCGGCGGTGGCGGTTTCGGTGCAAAACGGGCTTCCACCTCGGCCTTCGATATGGCTGCGTTTTCCTCCTCGGACTTGTCATAAGGCCTCTACGGAAGAGGTGTGAGGCTTGGACCATATCTATATCTCTTGCCTCCGCCTGTACTTCCTGTACTACCTCGACTCATAATGCTATGCACCATAGCTGCGGGGTGTCTCTTCTGCGATTGCTGAGGCGGCGGAGGCGGCTGACGGGGCTGAGTTGGACGAGGAGGAGTGGCCTGAAGCTGTGTCGGACTTGGAGGAGGAGTGGCCTGAGGTTGTGCCGGACTTGGAGGAGGAGTGGACGTCTGACGCTATGGCGGACTTGGAGGAGGAGTGGCCTGACACTTTGCCGGACTTGGAGGAGGAGTGGCCTGACACTTTGCCGGAGTTGGTGGACTTGCAGGAGCAAGAGTCTGCTGACTCGGTGGCGGACTTCGACGAGGAGTCGGCTGACGCGGTGTCGGTGACCTTCGAAAGATGATGCAATCCTTTTTCCATAGGATGATACTATGTTTGGCCTCTCCAAGAAAGTGCTCGCCGTCACCTCAAGGAATGTCAAGCTGTAGCTCCGAATATGGGTCCACCACCTCATCAACCAAGACACGAGCATAGCCCGCTGGAATCGGGTTGCAATGGAAGGTTGCCTCGGGGGGATTTGTAAAAGCAACAGTGTCCGCCACCTTAATGGGTATGTTCTTCATTTTGACGTGTAGCTCGCAGTTAGTGTTCTCCGTGATGTCATCCACGGGATATCTATCCAGCATTGCGTCGTCCGGGCGGAACCCACGTTGCTTCTCGGCATGGATGGGGCGGTGCTATCCAATGCTGGATCATTCGCTAGCTGCTGCAGCTGCTGAGACCCCCTTTGCTGGGTAAGTGAGTTAATTTGCTCCTGGTGCCGTTGGAATTTGACTGCCAATTCCGCTTGACTTGCTTCTAGGCCTTGAAGGCGTTCATAGTCCCGCTTCCTTTGCTCATCCTCCATCTTCCTCTTCTTCTCCTCCGCAATCTTCTTTCTCGCACGGGTTCTGTAGTCGGTGTTCCAGTCTGAAAACCCCTCATACCACGGAATAGCGCCCTTGCCTCGTGTTCTTCCCGGGTGTTCAGGATTTCCCAGGGCACGCGTAAGCTCGTCGTTCTCTCTGTTGGGATGGAACACCCCCGATCGTGCCTCTTCTATTGCAACAAGTATCGCATCGTCGGCTCCCTTCAGACTTGCCCTTGTCGAAACATTGCCTGTCTTCGGGTCCAACTCCCACCCATGCACATAGAACCAAGTCCTGGCCCTGGGGGGCCAGCTCTTAGTAACCGGAGTGACACTTGCATCCTCCATCTCTTTCTCAGACTTATCCCACTTAGGCATTGCCACCGCATAGCCACCTAGCCCCAGCTTATGGAACTTATCCTTTTTTTCGGCATTCTTCTTGTTTATTCTTGACCGTTCCTTAGCTAATTCCGAATCCTTGAATTTCACGAAATCGTCCCAATGAGCACGTTGGTTCTCTAGTGTTCCCTCGAATACTGGAGTATTCCTTCCTCCCTTGACGTACTTGTCCCATTCACGATTCTTGTGGTTCTTGAATGCAACCGCCATCTTCCTAATTGCAGCGTCCTTGACTTTCTGCACATCTGCTTCTGTGAAATGATCTGGTAGGGTGAAATGTTCCATGAGAGTATCCCAAAGCAGATCTTTTTGTTTTTTGTCGACAAAAGTAACATCTGGACGTGGAGCAACATCCTCTTTGTCATTGTATTTTGTCTTTTGCTGGCTCTCTCCATTCTTGAAGGGAGATCGGGAGTTGGTCCTTCACAAGAACTCTGCACTGACGAACGAACTTGTCCGCAATCTTCTTAGGCGCTAATGGTTCGCCATTAGGTCTGATTGCCTCGATATTGTACTTTACGCCCTCCTTCAACTTTTTGTTTGGGCCTCGTTTCGTCCTTTTGCCTGAAGATTTGCTCGATCCGTATGGCTGAAAGAACAAAGATCGATTCGTTAATATATCTTCAAGTCATTTAAAACATGTGATGATCACCAGATGCCTGCTTATATAAATATATATACCTCGCCGGTCTTTGTTGTTTCAAGATCAACATTTTCTTCGTCATCATCATAATCATAGTTCATGACTTCATCAATTTGGTCATCGCGATCGAATATCATATCAACCTCTCCGGTGTTGTTTAGAAATTCGGAGCCGTCATAATCTTCTTCATTCTGATCATCACCTGGCCTGTGAGGATGGCGTATCATATCGAACATGGCCTGTTCTCCCTCTCTGCCAGTATTGTCCGCCATAGCTTTTATTTAACTAATCCAAAAGAAATATAAAACAATTTAGTATTCAAATTACATCGTCTCGAATAATAGATATAATCTCGAATACATCATCTTGAATAATAGATATAATCTCGAATACATCGTCTCGAATAATAGATATAATATCGAATACATCACTGGCTAGGTAGCTAATAAAGATCGAATACTATAGAAGAATCTAGGACACTCGCGGTTCCTGCGGCGCGGGCGGTGGACACCCAAAGAGAAGGAACCCTCACAGGATCATAGCTGAAGTGAGATCCCAAAAGAAACTGCCAGGTATTGGAGAACCTACCGCCCTCTAACGCAACCATGTACCGATGGACGTGCTCGTCCTCCTCCCTGACACGGCGACGTACCACCTCCTGCTGGGCCGGCTCCCTCCGCGCTGAAACTGGCCCACGCGAACGCCACCAAACGAGATCAGGGTCGACGACGGGACCCGTGGCCGGGTTCCTCATCAAGCGGCGCTCCCCTCCAGGCAGCACCTCCCAGTGCTAGCCCGGTGGAGCCCAGTCCCAGACATGGGTCAGCCGGACGACGTCGTGGAAGGGTCGACGGTGAGGATGCGGGCCGGGAATCGTCGAGAACAAATACTAGCTATATGCCCGCAAAAAGTAACATTTTTTTAATGATTGGATTTTGATAACTAACATTTCTATATAACACTAATTACGCTATCATTGCATATGTTAAAATTCTACATGCTATTTCATACTAATTAAGCATCTAACACTAAAAACAGAAAAAACAACTTCTATACATCCATTAAAAAACAGAAAAACAACATTATATAAAAAATCCATACTAATTAAACACTAATTATATCCATCTAACATGCATTCATACATATATACTAGTGAAAAAACAATAATCTAAAAAATCTAAACTAATTAAACATACAAAATACGTATATACTAATATATACATGCATTCATACATATATACGTGTGTGTGTGTGTGTGTGTTCATCATGCTTGTGTGTGTGTGTATGGGCTCGGGGAGGGGCGGCGCCCATGGTGGCCACCAGGGGCGAGGGAGAGGGGTTAGAGGGGGAGAGCTCACAGCGGGGCGACGGCGACGGCGAGGAGACGGCCGTGGGCAGCGACGGCCCGGGGCATGACGCGGGGGCGGTGACGCGGGGACGGCGCGACGGGGACGGGCCCGGGGCGGCGACGGAGATGAGGGCGGCGACGGGGACGGAGGCGGTGACGGCGACAGGGGCGGCGACGGGGACGGGGGCGGCGATGGCGACGGGGTCGGTGGCGGCGTCGATCGATCGGGGTGGGCGGTGCTTCAATGGGGAAATAGAGGAAGAAACAGAGGGAGAATGAATTTTTTCGAAGTGTTGTATATATAGAAGGCACCTTTAGTACCGGTTGGAGCCACCAACCGGTGCTAAAGGCCTGTTTTGGCCAGCCCAAGCGGCGAGAAGCGACCCCCTTTAGTACCGGGTGGTGGCACAAACCGGTACTAAAGGCCCCCCCCTTTAGTACCAGTTTGTGCCACGACCCGGTACTAAAGGGGGTGCGCTGGCGCAGGTGCGGTGCGGCAAGTTTAGTCCCACCTCGCTAGCCGAGGGGCGACCGCACTGGTTTATAAACCCCCGTGTATATAAGTAATGCGAAAGTTAGCAGTCGTTGGCTTCAGCCCCCACGCATACAATGCGGGGGTGTTCGCGAAAAATATGCTTAATCACACTTGATCCAACGTCTTGGTCCATTAAGGAGGTGATCACACGTCGAACTAGGCAACCGGACTATATAGTTGTAACACTTTTGCTTAGCCATGGGAGACTAAAGGTGGGGCTACTATGTAGCCCATGGTATCTTCGCGTGCATCCGAATACGGGCGCGTATGTGCATGGCCGGGAAACGGTCCTTCGTTAATGCGGAGGAATCCTAAAGATTCTGGTGAGTCTTCGAGTGGTTGAATAGTCTCTCGCTGCATCATGACAGTCAGTTTTCGGCTTTCTCTACTGAGGTGCTCATCCGGAATAACCAGGGCACAATCGCAGTAGTTCTCCTTTGGCCGCCTTAGCAGATAATAACGGAACGTAAGGCGGCAAACCCAGGAGCCGGGCAAACCCAACATTTGACCAAAGACATGATTCGGAGCTGATGCATATAAGGCCAAACTCGTGACGCCGAACACTCCCGAAGGTATTCGGGCTTTATAACAGAAGATGGGCTCAAGAATGCCCATTCATTATGAACCCTGTGCTTCCAGGTACGTGCGGTAATCTGTCGTGGCGAAATGCCAATAACGACAATATCCTCTGTGGGTATGGAACCCATGGGATGGTTAAATAACAAGATGCAATAGAAATGGTTTACACAGGGGCTTAATCTAAAAAGAAACCTGTTGAACGGGGCCCTGCTGCACGTCTGGGCCTTTATCTCCGTTGTGCCATATCCTGGAAGGGTATCACGCGAATGTTGTCTGTGGAAAAAGGAAAACTCGTAGGAGAGTACAACGTAAGTGTGCGATGGATAGTAAAAGTGTAAGATGTTGGCCTGCCAATGTTGGAAATATGCCCTAGAGGCAATTACAATGGCTATTATTGTATTTCCTTGTTCATGATAATTGTCTATTATTCATGCTATAATTGTATTGACCGGAAACCGCAATACATGTGTGAATACATAGACCACAACATGTCCCTAGTGAGCCTCTAGTTGCCTAGCTCGTTGAACAACATATGGTCATGGTTTCCTGACCTTGGACATTGGATGTCCTTGATAATGGGATCACATCATTAGGAGAATGATGTGATGGACAAGACCCAATCCTAAGCATGGCACAAGATCATGTAGTTCGTTTGCTAAAGCTCTTCTAATGTCAAGTTTCATTTCCTTAGACCATGAGATTGTGTAACTCCCTGATACCGTAGGAGTACTTTGGGTGTACCAAATGTCACAACGTAACTGGGTGGCTATAAAGGTGCACTACAGGTATCTCCGAAAGTGTCTGTTGGGTTGGCACGAATCGAGACTGGGATTTGTCACTCCGTATGACGGAGAGGTATCTCTGGGCCCACTCGGTAATGCATCATCATAATGAGCTCAATGTGACTAAGTAATTAGTCACGGGGTCATGCATTATGGAACAAGTAAAGTGACTTGCCGGTAACGAGATTGAACAAGGTATTGGGATACCGACGATCGAATCTCGGGCAAGTAACATACCGATTGACAAAGGGAATTGAATACGAGATTGCTTGAATCCTTGACATCGTGGTTCATCCGATGTGATCATCGTGGAACATGTGGGAGCCAACATGGGTATCCAGACCCCGATGTTAGTTATTGACCCGAGAATGTCTCGGTCATGTCTGCATGGTTCCCGAACCCCTAGGGTCTACACACTTAAGGTTTGGTGACGCTAGAGTTGTTATGGGAAATAGTATGTGGTTACCGAAGGTTGTTCGGAGTCCCGGATGAGATCCCGGACATGACGAGGATCTCCCGAATAGTCCGAAGGTGAAGATCGGTATATTGGACGAAGGGTATTGGAGTCCGGAATTGTTATGGGGGTACCAGGTGATGACCAGCATGTCTGAAAGGGGTTTCGGAGGCCCCGGCCAGCGTTGGGGGGCCTTATGGGCCAAGGGGAGAGGGCACATCAGCCCACTAAGGGGATGAGCGCCCCTCCCACCCCATCTCACCTAACCAGCAGAGGTGGTGGCGCCACCCCTAGGGCAGCCGCCCCTCCCGGCTGGGGGGCAAGTTTCCTAAGGGGTGGAGGCGCCCGAACCCATCTAGGGTTTCCCCTGTGGCCGCCGCCCCTCCCCTAGGGAACCCTAGGGCGCCTCCCCCTCCTCCCTTCCCCTATATATAGTGAGGGAGAGAGAGGGCAGCTGCACCCTTCCCCTGGTGCAGCCCTCTCCCTCCTCCAACACCTCCTCCTCCCCCGTAGTGCTTGGCGAAGCCCTGCCGGAGAATCACGAGCTCCATCCCCATCATGTCGTCGTGTTGTCGGAGTTCTCCCTCAACGTCTCCTCTCCCCTTCCTGGATCAAGAAGGAGACGTCCCCGGGATGTACGTGTGTTTAACGCGGAGGCACCGTTGTTCGGTGCTTAGATCGGATTCGGCCGCGATTTGAATCGCTTCGTGAATGACTCCACCGACCATGTTCTTGTAACACTTCAGCTTAGCGATCTTCAAGGGTATGAAGATGCACTCCCTCTGTCTCTCTCGTTGCTAGTCTCTCCTAGATTGATCTTGGTGATGCATAGAAAATTTTGAATTTCTGCTACGTTCCCCAACAGCCAATAAGGTTGAGCCAATTGTGGGGCTGTATTAAATATTTATAGCCCCTGGTGTCCGCTATGGGATTACATATACGGTGCCCTAGTTTAATTTCATCCGGGCTACATCACTCGTCTAACCGTGTTTGTGGTCTTAATGACCAGTCATGTTTTCTGATATTGGAGGCCGCTTATAGTCCGGCCGCCAGGGCCGTCGCGTGTTCCTCTGCGCGTGAAGAGTGCTCTATGATTCCGCTAACGGTGATGACGCCATGTGGACTGGGCATCTTGAGTGTAAGGTAGACATAGTGCGGCAATGCATTGAAGCGGGCGAAGGCCGTTCTTCCAAGTAGTGCATGATAGCCACTTTGGAAGGGTGCAATGGTGAAGAGTAGTTCTTCGCTTCTGGAGTTGCCTGGGAGCCAAATGTTAACTCCAGTACGACAGAGCCCCTGCCGTAGGCTTCAATGCCTGGTATCACCCCTTCAAAGGTGGTGTTTCTTTGGCTAACTCTGGATGGGTTTATCCTCATCCTGCGGACAGTGTCCTTGTATATTAGACTGAGACTACTGCCACCGTCCATGAGTACACAGGTGAGACGGTATCCGTCGATTATTGGGTCAAGCACCAAGGCCTCTGATCCTCCGCGCCGAATACTAGTTCGGCAGTCCGTGTGATCGAAGGTGACCGGATAAGACATCCAGTAGTTAGATGTGGGAACGATGGGCTCTATATCGTGCACGTCTCTGAGCGTGCGTTCATGCCCTATCATGGATGTGTGAGTCGCGTGGATCATGTTTACTGTTTTAACTTTCCCCCAGTGTTCGGCTGGTGAGGTTCATCCTCGTCTTCACTTGGATTTTCCCTCCCCTTGTGTTCGGTTTTTAATTTGCCGGCCTGCTTGAAGACCCAACATTCTCTATGCGTGTGGTTTACAGGTTTCTCCGGGGCGCCATGAATTTGGCACAGTCTGTCCAGGAATCTGTTCAGACCGGGCGGTCCCTCTTTACTGCCTTTATATGGCTTCTTTTGCTAATCAGGTCGAGATCCCATGAATCCGACATTGACCGTTGTGTTGTCCGGGCTCTCTTCCTTGTTTTGGAGTCTGTGTTTATTACGCCGTGGCTTCCCATTGCCATCCCTTATTTCGGATGTGCTGGGTTCACTGGTGCCTTTACGGGCGAGCCATCTATCTTCACCCGTGCAAAAGTGGGTCATAAGGCTTTTTAAGGCTGCCATTGTCCTTGGCTTTTCTTGGCCGAGGTGTCTGGCGAGCCATTCGTCGCGGATGCAGTGTTTGAATGCCGCTAAGGCTTCAGCGTCCGGACAATCGACAATTTGATTCTTCTTAGTGAGGAATCTGTTCCAAAGCTTGCGGGTGGACTCTCCGGGCTGTTGAATTATGTGACTTAGATCGTCCGCATCCGGAGGCCGGACATAAGTCCCTTGAAAAATGGCCCTGAAGGCATCCTCGAGTTCCTCCCAACTCCCAATTGAATTTTGGGGAGGCTTTTCAACCAGTGTCGAGTTGGTCCCTTCAACTTGAGGATTAGGTATTTGATGGCGTGGAGGTCATCCCCACGAGCCATGTGAATATGCAGGACAAAATCCTCGATCCAGACCCCTGGGTCTGTCGTTCTGTCGTATGCCTCTATGTTCACAGGTTTGAAACCTTGTGGGAATTCATGGTCCAGTACTTCTTCGGTGAAGCACAGGCGGTGAGCAGCCCCTCTGTATCTGGACACATTATGGCATGCAGTTGGTTGTTGCTGTGTCCGAAGCTTATTCCGAACTGGTATTTGGTTTGTATGGTCGTACTGGTGACCATAGTCCCTCGCTGGGGTGTGTCCTTTAGATCCGTAGATGGATCTGGCCGCACAGGCTTGCTTATCCAGATGCTCACGTAGATCGTGCGCGGTGTCAGTAGTCGTTTTGTTGCAGTTGTGAAGCGGTATGTCTAGTCTCCTGGTCGTATTATTCTTTGGTGGAATGGCCTCGTCGTCGAATTCTGGCAGTAGCTTGCGTTTGGGATAGCTCTTTGTATGGCGATCATCACCATATCTTTCTTCGGTGTGTAGCACTTTATTCCATCTGCGATTGAGCGCTTCCTGTGCGGCTTTGAGCCGTTGCTTCTGCTTCTTTAGACTTCTCACTGTGGCCATAAGCTTTCTGTGGAGGTTATCTCGTTCCACGCATTCTTCCAGAATGATGAATGCATCATCGTCCGGACTGTGTTCTTGTCCTGGGGCGGTTTGATGGACTTGTTCCTCTGGATCATTGTGATCGGGCGTCTACTCCGAACTCGGTTCGGCGTGACATGGCTCATCCTGCTCCATCGCAGGGTCCATGTGGTCGTTATTGCCTTCGGAGTTTGCTGGTATGTCGATCCTTCTTGCGCTCTTGTCGCTATTTTTACTATTGCTGGACTTTGAGTGGCATCTGCGCCGCCGTTTTGGCTTTTGCCCGGGGGTTTTATCTTCTGGATTGCCGCCGTCGTCCTCCTTGGGCGTCTCCACCATGTATATATCGTATGACGAGGTGGCCATCCACCGCCCTGCGAGTGGTGGCTCCTGTACCTCTCCTGCATCGTCGTCTATACCGTCGATGTCTTCGGAGTCAAAGTCAAGCACGTCGGTTAAATCATCGACCGTGGCAATGAAGTGGGTGGTGGGTGGGCAGCGAATTCCTCCGTCGCCTGCTTCCCACTCAAGCCGGACATAGTTTGGCCCAGAGCCTCCTGGCAGAGAGAGAGACTTTAATGCATTTAGCATGTCGCCAAAGGGCGAGTGCTGGAAGATGTCCGCAGTGGTAAACTCCATTACCGGAGCCCAACCTGGCTCGGCTGGCTCGAGGGTGTGCGGACCGAAACCAACAACTAGATACGAGTCCGGGGCGCCGGGGTTACAGGCCTCCACAGAGGTGGGACCTGTGTTCGGCTCCTCCGCCGATGAGTGTGCGGCCTGCGGGGCGGGGTCCACCCTTCCGTCCTTAGGCAACGCAACCTGCTCCGGATTTAGATCCGAGGCTACTGCGGGGGTGATAGCAGGTCTAAGCCGTGCTCATCGTGACTATTCGATGCTCCTGGAGTAGGCCCAAATCGTCGAAGATCAAGTCTCCGCGAATATCCACTGTGTAGTTCAAGTTTCCGAACCTGACCTGGTGGCCAGGGTCGTAGCTATCGATCTGCTCCAGATGGCCAAGCGAATTAGCCCGCGGTGCGAAGCCGCCGAACACGAAGATCTGTCCGGGGAGAAAAGTCTCCCCCTGGACCGTGTTGTTGACGATTGAAGGCGCCATCAGACCCTGCAGCGACGACACAGAGGAACTCTCAATGAAAGCACCAATGTCGGTGTCAAAACCGGCGGATCTCGGGTAGGGGGTCCCGATCTGTGCGTCTTAGGCTGATGGTAACAGGAATCTAGGGACACAATTTTTACCTAGGTTCGGGCCCTCTCGATGGAGGTAAAACCCTACTTCCTACTTGATTAATATTGAAGATATGAGTAGTACAAGAGTAGATCTACCACGAGATAGTAGAGGCTATACCCTAAGAGCTAGCCTATGATGGTATGATTGTAATCGTGATCGGCCTTCTAAGGACCATCCTCTCCAGTTTATATAGACACCGGAGAGGGTTAGGGTTTACATGGAGTAGGTCAGAAGGAAGGAAACACAATATCTGGATCGCCAAGCTTGCCTTCCACACAAAGGAGAGTCCCATCCAGACACGGGCCGGAGTCTTGAGTCTTGTATCTTCATGCTACAGTAGTCCGGACGATGTATACAATCCGGCTGTCCAGATACCCCCTAATCCAGGACTCCCTCAATAAGACCTAATGTTTTTACCCTGGAACTCTATATAAGGTACTTGAGAAGCACCACCAAATGACAGTTGGTTGTCGGCACCACTTTTCGAACATCCATGCAGCTACATTCGCTTGGACACAAATCCCTCCACCGCTGCCGCACCACGATTGTGATTTCATCTCTATCACATATGGTTCAAAAAATGTATGCATGTTACTATTTCAATCTTGCACATACTTTATTTGAATAAAATGTTTTTGATACTAGGAAAAGGGCTATAGATGATATGGCCTCTAATGGCGCACCAGACATGTGGTGCGCCACTACTATATAGCACTGGCGCACCATGTGTCGGTGCGCCATTAGTGTGATAGACACTAATGGCGCACCATACTCATGGCGCACCAGTAGTAACAATTTTTATTATTATTATTTTCCCAAAAATACTAATGGCGCACCAGGTTTCAGTGCGCCATTACTAGTTTAACTAGTAATGGCGCACCAGCCACAGAGTGCGCCACTACAATAATATTTTTTTTGCAAAACTACTAATGGTGCACCACCCGCTGGTGCTCCATTAGTAACCAGGGTTACTAATGGCGCATTTATAGGTGGTGCACATTAGTAACCTGGGACCTGCTAGATATTTTGGACAGCCACACCTACACACTCACTTTCCCCACTTCATTCTCTCCACCTCCTCCTCCAAGCTTGTCTCGGCTGCCTCCTCCTCCTCACCTCATTTGCACTATCGATTCATCCAAATTAAGTGGTTAAATTACCTTTTTTTACTAGGTAAGTAAGGGGAAAGCTATCTTTATGTTGTAGATCTACTTTTTTTCTCCGTCCAACAACGTGCACATGCACTGTTTATGGCCTAGCTAGATCTATGTATGTTTGTGGTGTTGCATATGTTTGTGGTGTTGCATATATGTTTCTGTTTGCAGGTACCAGTATTTGAAATGCGATAGTTGCCAATATTTTGCCGGAATGTTGATTCATTTCCGTTTCGGCGAGAATTTTGGCCTATGCATTCTTTTTGGTCCTATTTTTAGGCAAAGTCGTGCCAAATTTTTTCTTGGTTCTAAAATATCATTTTGCTCTACCCCACAGGTGACCATGGTCCGCACGATGACCGAAGGCATCGTGAATAGGTTTTTGAGCTCCATGAAGGCCGAGATGCTTCAAAATAACGAGACGGAGATAAGATGTCCGTGTCGAAGATGCAAGCTGAGGAGCCTTATGGACCCGAATTCCGTACAGGTGTGGGACCACCTGCTCTTGCGTGGTTTCATGGATGGCTATTGGTGGCAAGGTGATGAAGATGATTATGAAGTCGTCCATGGGGGGCGGGCAATAATTGAGGAAGGGCAGCAAGACAACCGTGGCAAGGGCGGGCGAGAAGACGAAGAATCTCCAGGACATGATCACGACGGTGATGCTGTACACAGTCATGATGTAGAAGATGCTGGACATCATGATGAGGAAGATGCCGGAGAAGACGAATGGCATGATCACTAAGATGAAGATGCCGGAGCAGACAACAATGGACCATCGATGGGCTGGGTGCAGGACCCTCATATTCAAGAGCTGCTTCTCAAGCAGAACGGATAACGCAAGAGCTGCCGCCCAAGAGAAAGCCAAGCTGGATCAACTGGAGATAGACGCGGTTACTCCATTGTATGAAGGATGCAGGCCCAAGGATACCCGCCTGAAAGTAACGCTCATGGCTCTGGAGATGAAGGTAAAACACAAAATGACCGACGCATGCTTCGATGAGAACATGTCATTCTGGCGTGAATGTCTTCCCAAGGGGAACAAGTGCCCGACCAGTTTCGAGGAGGCGAAGAAAATCGTGTGTCCTCTGGATTTACCGCACTTGAAATACCATGTGTGCATGAACAATTGCATCATTTATCGGGACGAGCACTCGGAGTCTACCATATGTCCGGTGTGCGGCGTCACTTGATACAAGAAGAGGAATAAAGCTCCTCGAAAAGTGGTGTGGTACTTTCCGATAACTCCTCGTCTGCAGCGGTATTTCGTGGACCCTAAGGTAGCAAAGCTCCTGCGTTGGCACATGCATAGGGAGGAGAAGAAGCGAGAAGATGACGCAAATGATCTGGAGATAAATAAAAAAGACAAGATGCTGAGTCACCCTAAGGATGGGAGCCAGTGGCAAGCGCTGAACTTCGAACACCCAGAATTTGGGAAGGATCCAAGGAACATCGTGCTGGGCGCGAGCACCGATGGAGACAATTCGTATGGCAGCCAAAGAAGCACCCATAGCACCTGGCCTGTGTTTGTGTGGATGTACTGAAGGAAATATGCCCTAGAGGCAATAATAAAGTTATTATTTATTTCCTTATTTCATGATAAATGTTTATTATTCATGCTAGAATTGTATTAGCCGGAAACATGATAATGTGTGAATACATAGACAAACATATAGTCACTAGTATGCCTCTACTTGACTAGCTCATTAATCAAAGATGGTTATGTTTCCTAACCATAGACATGAGTTGTCATTTGATTAACAAGATCACATCATTAGGAGAATGATGTGATTGACATGACCCATTCCGTTAGCCTAGCACTTGATCGTTTAGTATATTGCTATTGCTTTCTTCATGACTTATACATGTTCCTGTAACTATGAGATTATGCAACTCCCGTTTACCAGAGGAACACTTTGGGTGCTACCAAACGTCACAACGTAACTGGGTGATTATAAAGGAGTACTACAGGTGTCTCCAAAGGTACATGTTGGGTTGGCGTATTTCGAGATTAGGTTTTGTCACTTCGATTGTCGGAGAGGTATCTCTAGGCCCTCTCGGTATTGCACATCACTATAAGCCTTGCAAGCAATGTAGCTAATGAGTTAGTGACGGAATGATGCATTACATACCGAGTAAAGAGACTTTCCGGTAACGAGATTGAACTAGGTATTCGATACCGACGATCGAATCTCGGGCAAGTAACATACCGATGACAAAGGGAACAACGTATGTTGTTATGCGGTTTGACCGATAAAGATCTTCGCAGAATATGTAGGAGCCAATATGAGCATCTAGGTTCCGCTATTGGTTATTGACCGAGAATAGTTCTAGGTCATGTCTACATAACCCTCGAACCCGTAGGGTCCACACGCTTAACGTTACGATGACAGTTATATTATGAGTTTATGAGTTTTGATGTACCGAAGGAGTTCGGAGTCCCGGATTAGATCGGGGACATGACGAGGAGTCTCGAAATGGTCGAGACGTAAAGATCGATATATTGGACGACTATATTCGGAGTTCGGAAAGGTTCCGAGTGATTCGGGTATTTTTCGGAGTACCGGAGAGTTACGGGAATTCGCCGGGGAGTATATGGGCCTTATTGGGCTTTAGGGGAAAGAGAGAGGAGAGGTTGGGCGCCCCCCCAAGGCCTAGTCCGAATTGGACTAGGGGGAGGGGCTGCGCCCCCTCCTTCCTTCTCTTCTCTTCCCCCTTTCCTTGACTCCTACTCCTACTACTTGGAAGGGGGGGAATCCTACTCCCGGTGGGAGTAGGACTCCTCCTTGGTGCGCCTCCTCCTAGGCCGGCCACCCCCTCCCTTGCTCCTTTATATACAGGGGCAGGGGGGCACCCCACAACAACACAAGTTGATCTACGGATCGTTCCTTAGCCGTGTGCGGTGCCCCCCTCCACCATATTCCACCTCGGTCATATCGTTGCGGAGTTTAGGCGAAGCCCTGCGCCGGTAGAACATCATCATCGTCACCACGCCGTCGTGCTGACGGAACTCATCCCCGACACTTTGCTGGATCGGAGTCCGGGGATCGTCATCGAGCTGAACGTATGCTGAACTCGGAGGTGCCGTACGTTCGGTACTTGGATCGGTCGGATCGTGAAGATGTACGACTACATCAACCGCGTTGTCATAACGCTTCCGCTTACGGTCTACGAGGGTACATGGACAACACTCTCCCCTTTCGTTGCTATGCCATCACCATGATCTTGCGTGTGCGTAGGAATTTTTTTTGAAATTACTACGTTACCCAAGAGTGGTATCCGAGCCAGGTTTTATGCGTAGATGTCATATATACGAGTAGAACACAAGTGAGTTGTGGGCGATACAAGTCATATTGCTTACCAGCATGTCATACTTTGGTTCGGCGGTATTGTGAGATGAAGCGGCCCGGACCGACGTTACGCGTACGCTTACGCGAGACTGGTTTCACCGTTACGAGCACTCGTGCTTAAAGGTGGCTGGCGGGTGTCTGTCTCTCTCACTTTAGCTGAATCGAGTGTGGCTACGCCCGGTCCTTGCGAAGGTTAAAACAGCACTAACTTGACGAACTATCGTTGTGGTTTTGATGCGTAGGTAAGAACGATTCTTGCTAAGCTCGTAGCAGCCACGTAAAAGTTGCAACAACAAAGTAGAGGACGTCTAACTTGTTTTTGCAGGGCATGTTGTGATGTGATATGGTCAAGACGTGATGCTATATTTTATTGTATGAGATGATCATGTTTTGTAACCAAAGTTATCGGCAACTGGCAGGAGCCATATGGTTGTTGCTTTATTGTATGAAATGCAAATGCCCTGTAATTGCTTTACTTTATCACTAAGCGGTAGCGATAGTCGTAGAAGCAATAGATGGCGTAAATGACAATGATGCTACGATGGAGATCAAGGTGTCGCGCCGGTGACGATGGTGATCATGACGATGCTTCGGAGATGGAGATCACAAGCACAAGATGATGATGGCCATATCATATCACTTATATTGATTGCATGTGATGTTTATCCTTTATGCATCTTATCTTGCTTTGATTGATGGTAGCATTTTAAGATGATCTCTCACTAATTATCAATAAGTGTTCTCCCTGAGTATGCACCGTTGCGAAATTTCTTCGTGCTGAGACACCACGTGATGATCGGGTGTGATAGGCTCTACGTTCAAATACAACGGATGCAAAACAGTTGCACACGCGGAATACTCAGGTTATACTTGACGAGCCTAGCATATACAGATATGGCCTCGGAACACGTAGACCGAAAGGTCGAGCGTGAATCATATAGTAGATATGATCAACATAGTGATGTTCACCATTGAAAACTACTCCATCTCACGTGATGATCGGACATGGTTTAGTTGATTTGGATCACATGATCACTTAGATGACTAGAGAGATGTCTGTCTAAGTGGGAGTTCTTAAGTAATATGATTAATTGAACTTAAATTTATCATGAACTTAGTACCTCGTAGTATTTTGCAAATTATGGTGTAGATCAATAGCTCGCGTTGTTGCTTTCATATGTTTATTTTGATATGTTCCTAGAGAAAATTGTGTTGAAAGATGTTAGTAGCAATGATGCAGATTGGATCCATGATCTGAGGTTTATCCTCATTGCTGCACAGAAGAATTATGTCCTTGATGCACCGCTAGGTGACAAACCTATTGCAGGAGCAGATGCAGACGTTATGAACGTTTGGCTAGCTCAATATGATGACTACTTGATAGTTTAGTGCACCATGCTTAACGGCTTAGAATTGGGACTTCAAAGACGTTTTGAGCGTCATGGATCATATGAGATGTTCCAGGAATTGAAGTTAATATTTCAAGCAAATACCCGAGTTGAGAGATATGAAGTCTCCAACAAGTTCTATTGCTAAAAGATGGAGGAGAATCGCTCAACTAGTGAGCATGTGCTCAGATTGTCTGGTACGACAATCGCTTGAATCAAGTGGGAGTTAATCTTCCAGATAAGATAGTGATTGACAGAGTTCTCTAGTCACCATCACTAAGTTAGTAGAACTTTGTGATGAACTATAGTATGCAAGGGATGACGAAAATGATTCCCGAGCTCTTCGTGATGTTGAAATCGACAAAGGTAGAAATCAAGAAAGAGCATCAAGTGTTGATGATTGACAAGACCACTAGTTTCAAGAAAAGGGCAAAGGGATAGAAAGGGAACTTCAAGTAGAATGACAGGCAAGTTGTCACTCCCGCGAAGAAGCTCACAGCTGGACCAAAGCCTGAAACTGAGTGCTTACAGTTCAAAGGAAATGGTCACTGGAAGCGGAAATGCCCTGAATATTTGGTGGATAAGAAGGATGGTAAAGTGAACAAGGGTATATTTGATATACATGTTATTGATGTGTACCTTACTAGTGTTTATAGTAACCCCTGAGTATTTGATACTTGTTCGGTTGCTAAGATTAGTAACTCGAAACAGGAGTTACAGAATAAACAGAAACTAGTTGAGGGTGAAGTGATGATGTGTGTTGGAAGTGGTTCCAAGATTGATATGATCATCATCGCACACTCAGTATACTTTCGAGATTAGTGTTGAACCTAAATAAATGTTATTTGGTGTTTGCGTTGAGCATGAATATGATTTGATCATGTTTATTGCAATACGGTTATTCATTTGAAATCAGAGAATAATTGTTGTTCTGTTTAAATGAATAAAACCTTTGATGGTCATACACCCAATGAAAATAGTTTGTTGGATCTCGATCGTAGTGATACACATATTCATAATATTGATGCCAAAAGATGCAAAGTTGATAATGATAGTGCAACTTATTTGTGGCACTGCCGTTTGGGTCATATCGGTGTAAAGCGCATGAAGAAACTCCATAAAGATGGATTTTCAGAATCACTTGGTTATGAATCAATTGATGCTTGCGAACCGTGCCTTTTGGGCAAGATGACTAAAAACTCCGTTCTCCGGAACAATAGAACAAGCTACTTACTTATTGGAAATAATACATACCGATGTATGCGATCCAATGAGTGTTGATGCTCGTGGCAAGTATCGTTATTTTTTGACCTTCACAAAATGATTTGAGCAGATATGGGTATATCTACTTGATGAAACATAAGTCTGAAATAATTGAAAGGTTCAAAGAATTTCAGACTGAAGTGGAAAAATCATCGTAACAAGAAAATAAAGTTTCTACGATCTGATCGCGGAGACGAATATTTGAGTTACGAGTTTGGTCTTCAATTAGAACAATGTGGAATAGTTTCACAGCTCACGCCACCTGGAACACCACAACATTATGGTGTGTCCGAACATCGTAACCGCACTTTATTGGATATGGTGCGATCTATGATGTCTCTTACTGATTTACCATTATCATTTTGGGGTTATGCATTAGAGACAGCTGCATTCACGTTAAAAGGGCACCATCTAAATCCGTTGAGATGACGCCTTATGAACTGTGGTTTGGCAAGAAACCAAAGTTGTCGTTTCTTAAAAGTTTGGGGCTGCGATGCTTATGTGAAAAAGTTTCAACCTGATAAGCTCGAACACAAATCGGAGAAGTGTGTCTTCATAGAATACCCAAAGGAAACTATTGGGTACACCTTCTATCACAGATCCGAAGGCAAAAACATTCGTTGCTAAAGAATGGATCCTTTCTAGAGAAGGAGTTTCTCTCGAAAGAAGTGAGTGGGAGGAAAGTAGAGCTTGATAAGGTAATTTTACCTTCTCCCGAATTGGAAAGTAGTTCATCACAGAAATCAGTTCTAGTGATTCCTACACCAATTACTGAGGAAGCTAATGATGATGATCATGAAACTTCAGATCAAGTTACTACCAAAATTTGTAGATCTTCCAGATTAAGATCCGCACCAGAGTGGTACAGTAATCTTATTCTGGAAATCATGTTACTAGACCATGATGAACCTACAAACTATGAGGAAGCGATGATGAGCCCAGATTCCGCAAAATGGTTTGAGGCCATGAAATCTGAGATGGGATCCATGTATGAGAATAAAGTGTGGACTTTGGTGGACTTGCCCGATGATTGGCAATCCATATAAAATAAATAGATCTTCAAGAGGAAGATGGACGTTGATAGTAGTGTTACTATCTACAAAGCTCGACTTGTCACAAAAAGGTTTTCGACAAAGTTCAAAATGTTGACTACAATGAGATTTTCTCAACTGTAGCGATGCTTAAGTCTATTCGAATCATGTTAGCAATTGCCAGATTTTATGAAATCTGGCAAATGGATGTCAAAACTGCATTCCTTAATGGATTTATTAAAGAAGAGTTGCATATGATGCAACCAGAAGGTTTTGTCAATCCTAAAGGTGCTAACAAATTGTGCAAGCTCCAGCGATCCATCTATGGACTGGTGCAAGCATCTCAGAGTTGGAATATACGCTTTGATGAGTTGATCAAAGCATATGGTTTTATCCAGACTTTTGAAGAAGCCTGTATTTACAAGAAAGTGAGTGGGAGCTCTGTAGCATTTCTAATATTATATGTGGATGACATATTGTTAATTGGAAATGATATGGAAATTTTGGATAGCATGAAAGGATACTTGAATAAGAGTTTTTCAAAGCAAGACCTCAGTGAAGCTGCTTACACATTGAGCATCAAGATCTATATAGATAGATCAAGACGCTTGATAAGATTTTTCAATGAGTACATACCTTGATAAATTTTTGAAATGGTTCAAAATGGAACAGTCAAAGAAGGAGTTCTTGCCTGTGTTGCAAGGTGTGAAGTTGAGTAAGACTCACGACCCGACCATGGCAGAAAATAGAAAGAGAATGAAAAGTCATACCCTGTGCCTCAGTCATAGGTTCTATAAAGTATGCTATGCTATGAACCAGACCTATTGTAGAGCTTGCTCTGTGTTTGGCAAAGGAATACAATTTTGATCTAATAGTAGATCACTGGACAGCGGTCAAGTATATCCTTAGTGAGGACTAAGGAAATACTTCTCGATTATGGAGGTGATAAAAGAGCCCGTCGTAAAGGGTTACATCGGTGCAAGTTTTTACACCGATCCAGATGACCCTAAGTCTCTATCTGGATACATATTGAAAGTGGGAGCAATTAGCTAGAGTATCTCCATGCATAGCATTGTAGACATAGAATATTTGCAAAATACATACGGCTCTGAATGTGACAGACCCCTTGACCAAACTTCTCTCACGAGCAAAACATGATCATACCTTAGTACTCTTATGGGTGTTAATCACATAGCGATGTGAACTAGATTATTGACTCTAGTAAACCCTTTGGGTGTTGATCACATGATGATGTGAACTATGGGTATTAATCACATGCAGATGTGAATATTGGTGTTAAATCACATAGCGATGTGAACTAGATTATTGACTCTAGTGCAAGTGGGAGACTGAAGGAAATATGCCCTAGAGGCAATAATAAAGTTATTATTTATTTTGTTATTTCATGATAAATGTTTATTATTCATGCTAGAATTGTATTAACCGGAAACATGATACATGTGTGAATACATAGACAAACATATAGTCACTAGTATGCCTCTACTTGACTAGCTCATTAATCGAAGATGGTTATGTTTCCTAACCATAGACATGAGTTGTCATTTGATTAACAGGATCACATCATTAGGAGAATGATGTGATTGACATGACCCATTCCGTTAGCCTAGCACTTGATCGTTTAGTACATTGCTATTGCTTTCTTCATGACTTATACATGTTCCTGTAACTATGAGATTATGCAACTCCCGTTTACCAGAGGAACACTTTGGGTGCTACCAAACGTCACAACGTAACTGGGTGATTATAAAGGAGTACTACAGGTGTCTCCAAAGGTACATGTTGGGTTGGCGTATTTCGAAATTAGGTTTTGTCACTCCGATTGTCGAAGAGGTATCTCTGGGCCCTCTCGGTAATGCACATCACTATAAGCCTTGCAAGCAATGTAGTTAATGAGTTAGTTACGGAATGATGCATTACATAACGAGTAAAGAGACTTGCCAGTAACGAGATTGAACTAGGTATTGGATACCGACGATCGAATCTCAGGCAAGTAACATACCGATGACAAAGGGAACAATGTATGTTGTTATGCGGTTTGACCGATAAAGATCTTCGTAGAATATGTAGGAGCCAATATGAGCATCCAGGTTCCGCTATGAGTTATTGACCGAGAATAGTTCTAGGTCATGTCTACATAGTTCTCGAACCCGTATGGTCCGCACGCTTAATACGATGACAGTTATATTATGAGTTTATGAGTTTTGATGTACCGAAGGAGTTCGGAGTCCCGGATGAGATCGAGGACATAAGAGGAGTCTCGAAATGGTCGAGACGTAAAGATCAATGTATTGGACGACTATATTCGTAGTTTGGAAAGGTTCCGAGTGATTCGGGTATTTTTCGGACTACCAGAGAGTTACGGGAATTCGCCGGGGAGTATATGGGCCTTATTGGGCTTTAGGGGAAAGAGAGAGGAGAGGTTGGGCGCGCCCTCCAAGGCCTAGTCCGAATTGGACTAGGGGGAGGGGCTGTGCCCCCTCCTTCCTTCTCTTCTCTTCCCCCTTTCCTTGACTCCTACTCCTACTACTTGGAAGGGGGGGAATCCTACTCCCGGTGGGAGTAGGACTCCTACTTGGTGCGCCTCCTCCTAGGCCGGCCACCCCCTCCCTTGCTCCTTTATATACAGGGGCAGGGGGCACCCCACAACAACACAAGTTGATCTACGGATCGTTCCTTAGCCGTGTGCGGTGCCCCCCTCCACCATATTCCACCTCGGTCATATCGTCGCGGAGTTTAGGCGAAGCCCTGCGCCGATAGAACATCATCATCGTCACCACGCCGTCGTGCTAACGGAACTCATCCCCGACACTTTGCTGGATCGGAGTCCGGGGATCGTCATCGAGCTGAACGTGTGCTGAACTCGGAGGTGCCGTACGTTCGTTACCTGGATTGGTCGGATCGTGAAGACGTACGACTACATCAACCGCGTTGTCATAACGCTTCCGCTTACGGTCTATGAGGGTACGTGGACAACACTCTCCCCTCTCGTTGCTATGCCATCACCATGATCTTGCGTGTGCGTAGGTATTTTTTTTGAAATTACTACGTTACCCAACATGTACAACCTTCCCCCCTGGTTGTTCATGAAGAGGAAGTACATTCACTTGAGTATGCTAATTGAAGGGCCGAAACAACCAGGGAACGACATCAATCTATATCTGGGGCTGCTGAAAGAGGAGCTAGACACGCTGTGGAAAACGCCAGCCAATACGTGGGACGCCGCAGAGAAAGAATATTTCCCTATGAGAGCCGCACTGCTCACGACGGTGCACGACTATCTCGGTTACGGATATCTCACGGGGCAGGTGGTCCACGGATTTTCTGGATGCGTCAGGTGCATGGATAACACAATGTATCGCCAACTAGATAGAGACCCCGGGTCTTCGAAAACCGTGTTCATGGGACATCGAAGGTGGCTTTGCCTTGATGACCCGTGGAGGAAACGCAAGGATCTATTCGATGGTGAAACCGAACCCCGAAGACGCCCGCGTACGAGGAGCGGCAAGGAAATAGACGAGTTGTTGAAAAATTGGAAAGATTACCCACTGCCGGGAAAGAAGCAAAAGGCGCCAGAGCCGCTGGTGAAGGTATGGAAAATGAGGTCTGTTTTCTAGGACTTGCCGTACTGGAAGATACACCGTGTGCCTCATAGCCTTGATGTCATGTATATCACAAAGAACGTGTGCGAGAGTCTGCTTGGTACCCTGCTCAACATGTCAGAGAGGACCAAAGATGGGCCGAAAGCAAGGGCAGACTTGATATCAATGGGCATCAGGGAGGAGCTTCATGCTAATGATGATGATGATGAGGCGAAGCAGGACATGAAAAGTTGCTGCAAAGGCAAAAAGGCCAAGAAGACCGGAAATGACTTCCCTCCCGCGTGCTTCACTCTAACTCAGGAGGAGATCGATCAGTTTTTCACTTGCCTCGTAGGAGTAAAACTTCCTTACGGTTACGCGGGGAAGATAAGCAGATACCTAGACCCAGTGAAGCAGAAGTTTAGTGGGATGAAGTCTCACGACTGTCATGTGCTGATGATGCAGATACTTCCAGTTGCAATCTGTGGGATCATGGACGCGCACGTCTGTGAAATGCTATTTGGCCTATGAAACTTTTTCGACGTCATCTCTCGGAAGTCGGTTGGCGTGAGGCAACTCAGAAGGCTACAGGAAGAGATCGTGGTGATACTATGCGAGCTTGAGATGTACTTCCCGCCCTCATTCTTCGACGTTATGGTGCATCTGATGGTCCATATCATGGAGGATATCATCCAACTCACGCCGACATTCCTGCACAGCATGATGCCGTTCAAAAGGATGAATGGTGTCATCAAAGGATACGTTCGCAACATGTCACGTCCAGAGGGAAGCATAGACAGGGGCTTTCTGACCGAAGAGTGCATCTCCTACTGCACGGATTATCTAGGCATCAAGAACCCCGTTGGTCTTCCCGTCAACAGGCACCTCGGCAGGCTCGCTGGATGGGGTCACCATGAGGGTCGCCGCCAAATGCATGTCGACTTCGAGGATCGTCTCGCCGACTTTGAAAGAGCAAACCTAGTCACACTACAACACATAGATTTGGTCTATCCTTGGGTGGTAGAGCACAAAACCTTTATTGAGAAGACGTACAATGACCGAGGCCAACAGAGGACGGACGGAGATATATTCAAAGAGCACAACTCATGTTTCACGCGTTGGTTCAAGCAGAAGCCTCTGTCGTACCCTTTACATGAGGATTCTTCCATGGAAGAACAACTCATATTCGCCTTGTCACAGGGCGCCGAGCACAACCTGATGACGTATGAGGCGTACAATATCAACAGCGTACGATATCAACCGAGGGAAAGGACATGAAGAGCGATGGTTATCAGAACTCCAGGGCAACGATGGAATCCTACACCGGTAACGACAAGGACAGATACTACGGAAGGATCGAGGAGATCTGGGAGCTGAGCTACGCTGGAGAGAAGGTCTCGATGTTCCGTGTCAGATGGACCAAGAGTGTCATAAAAGAAGACTGGTATTTCACCACCATGGTTATACCCGAAGCCAAATCCAAGACCGCGGGCGCAAACATCACCGCGAAAAATGAGCCATGGGTACTGTCTTCCCAAGTGGACCAATGCTTCTTCATTACCGAGCCACCAAAGCCCAGTCGTGTTGTCGTGAGGAGAAGCAAAAGGAAGATCATCGGAATGGATGGAGTCGCCAATGAGTAAGACTTCCACAAGTACGGCGACCCGAAGATGGAACATGATGACGATGATGGAGTATCAGCATACACCGCAAGAAGAAGCAGGACCACCCTACCTAAAGGACGTCCGTTCAAGAGAAGAACTCCAGTTACGAAAAATATGGGCAAGAAGATTGTGATTAGATAGCTAGCTAATATCGATTGTATTTAAATTGTAGCCTTCACTTCTCGATTGTATTTCATGGGCACTTTTTGAACTCATGAATATTTTTAAATTTCATGGCCACTTTTTGAAGTCATGAATATTTTTTTCAAATTTGATGATATTTTTTCATATTCAATATGAAAAAATATTGAATATTCATGAGGACACTCGATCTCGATCCCCCTCCATCTCGAGCTCGATCCCCCTCCATCTCGATCGCTATCCCGACCCCCTCCATCTCGATCTCGATCCCCGCTCCACCGCCGCCGCGGACCCCCGCACGCTCCCCGGCCCGCTCCACCGCCGCCGAGCACCCCCCGCACCCTCCCCCGCTCCACCACCGCCGACGACCCACCGCACCCTACCCCGCTCCACCGCCGCCGCCGGCCCCCCGCACCCTCTCCTCGGCCCGCTCCACCGCCGCCGAGCACCCCCCGCACCCTCCCCCGCTCCACCGCCACCGCCGACCCCCCGCACCCTTCCTAGTATTGTTTTACCAATTCACAAATGAATGCAACTAAAAATCCAAAAAAAAACAAATTTGATTATATTTTCAAATAACAAATTTGATGATATTTTCAAATAACAAATTTGATGATACTTTTTCATATTCATAAATATTTTCAAATAACAAATTTGACGATATTTTTTAAAAAATTATTACTGTTTTTATAAAAAAAAATATTACTATTTCATATTCATATTCATTTTCCAAAAAATCAAAAACATATTAATGGCGCACCGGTCGGGTGGTGCGCCATTGCTATCTAAAAAAAGGATTACTAATGGCGCACCGCTCGGGGGTGCGCCACTGCTATAAAAAAACATACTTATGGCGCACCGCTAGGGGGTGCGCCATTAGTAATCTTCCCCCTAGCTCTAATTTGCCCGACACCTTCGTCCCTCCCTCTCGCCAGATCCACTTCCCCCCGCTGCACCGACCCACGCTGTCGCCACCCCTACGTGCGCCACCGCCCCCGCGCCCCCCACAACTACAGCTCCGCCATCGCCGACGCCTCCGCGACCTCGCCGTCGCCGTCAGCCTCCCCGTGTCGGCCCATGCCCTGCCCCCATTGTCGTCACCAACAGCGCTTGCCCTCCATCTCCGTCGCCCCCCCAGTCAGCCCCTACCCTGCCCCCCATCGCCGTAGCCGACAGCCTTCCCTTTAACAAGCAGGCGCGGACGCCCCATCTCTTGTCTCGCTCGCAGGCACCAAAGAAGGAGAAGGCCCCGGTGGCATCGTCGAAGCCGGCCAAGTCCGGTGGCGGCAAGCAGAAGAAGAAGAAGTGGAGCAAGGGCAAGCAAAAGGAGGTGCCCAAGTACAAGCAGATCACGGCCACCGTCCTCTCCGAGCGCCTCAGGGTAACACCCGCTCATCATCCCCCCTACTCCGGATCTTTTCTTCCTGCTTGCTTTCTTTCTTCCCGTGAGAATCAAGATCTCGGGATGGTAGGATATGTATGTGTGTGATGCGCCATGGATCCTGGTGAAGTTCTTTGATGTTCCCAGTTTTGGGGTCAATCGTAGTAATCTGAACAAGAGCATGAACATACTATTGTATATGATTGTGTTATGAATTGATTGCATGTCCTATTGGATGCCGGTTTTGGCTGCCCCATCTGTGCTGATAGTTTTTGTGTAGTGTGATGCTCAGTTTAGTGCATCCTCAGGTTTTGCTCGGTGTGCCAATTGCATAGTGTCGTAGAAATTGCACAATCTGATTTTGACATATGCAGTATACCCATGTTTACCGTTGATTCGTAGAGTTAACCATTGATTCATGGAGGTATGTGGTTGGTCGATGTTGTTGAAAGCTTCAGTAACTTGTCACCACATTTTGTTGTGCCTACATCCCTTATTATTAGGTTGCAACTGTCGTATAATGGAACGAAACATATGTTGTCAGATTAGAACTATTGATGTGTGCACGGCACGTTTAGCAATTCCCCCTTGCATGTATGTCTGCGCTTCCTATTTGTTATCTCACTCAATTTAATAAACCTAGCTCTTCTGGTATGTTCATTTATGCACACGACAAACCCGATGATCTTACTTCGCCTGTGTTTATCTACTTGCAGATCAACGGGTCTCCCACAAGCAGATCACGCCCTCCGTCCTCTCCGAGCGCCTCAGGGTAACCTCCTCCCTCCCTGCGCCGGATCTCTTCTTCTTGCTTGTCTCCTTCCTTACTTCCCATGAGAACCAAGATCTCCGGACGGTAGGATATGTGTGTGATGCATCATGGCTCCTGGTGAAGTGTTCTGCTCTGAGCAAGAACAAGATCTCTATTTTGGGGTCAGTCCGTCAGATTTTGCTTGGTGTGCCATGTTATAGCTAGGATGCGGAGTGCAGTGGTGATCATTCATGTCTGGTGTCACAGATATTTCATAATCTGATTTGGACATGCGCAGTGCTAATGCCTGATGGTGTTTTACGTGATTCAACATCACCATCGATTTTTAGGGTTTCTGAGTTATTAAATGTTGTTTGGCGACTCTGCTGAACAATTCAGAGAGCACTAGTCCATTCTTGGTTGTACACTTTAAATCTGTTACATACTTTCTTTGTATGTATGGTCATCTAGCTACACATGCATATATTGTTATGTTACGCAAATTGTATCATCTTGCCACTTAAGTCAGCCTTCCCTTTAAGCAGAGTGATGCCTTTCGATGTCACAGAATAATGTTTGTTGCAAGAACATTCTACTCTTAGTGTTCGTTTGTTTAAAGAGATCCTGCTTATATATACTGATGATGAGTCCTATTGAAACCTTACATATGTTGGTTCCTGCTTATTTGCTCCAATGGCACAAACTTGAGATGCTAGCATAAAAAGTGTTGCACGCGACAGACGGTGAGGAGCTACTGTCAAAAACTTCAGCTACTGTCAAAAAATTGAGTTAGGTACAGTTAGCATCATGTAAGAAAATGGCCATGATGTGCCCTGATAATGATGTATTTTGTCATTAAAATATATAGTGGACTGCCATGATAACGGCATGCTGCTAGTAGTTACTTCCATGAGTTGTTTTATTGACATAGCACATTTGCAATGGCGTTTTATATATCTTTAGCCACTGTTCATTAACAACAAGTCAGTTTTGTTTATAGTTGATTTTGTGATGATGTTGTACTTGTGATGATGCTACTTGTGATCTTCTGAAATGACCCATTGGCGACTTCGTTACGCGGGGGTAATGATTTTGCAGGTACCCCGAGAGCCCTTGAGTTTGCCGGAATGTCGATTAACTTCCCTTCCAGCAAATTCGGGTACTCCATATGTCACTACTAAGAAAAGGCCTACTAATGGCAAACCGGTTTTGCCTACTAATGGAGCACTACTAGTGCGCCATTAGTATCATGCCACTAGTATTTTTTACTAATGGCGCACCACTGGTGCGCCATTAGTATCTGGTATACTAATGGCGCACCATGCAGTGCGCCATTAGTTTTGCCCACAGTGCGCCACTAGTGTCTGCTATACTAATGGCGCACCACATGGTAGTGCGCCATTAGTAACATTTTTTTTAATTTTTTTTCTTAATCTCAGGTCACTATTTCACATATGAGATATCCAACACATATATATACAACAAGCATCCATATAACAATCATAGCCAACACACAAGTTCCATCATATATACATACATAGCCAACACATAGTTCCATCGTTACATATTACAAAAGTTTCACATTGTTCATCCAACACCGTTATCCATCAATTCACAAAAGTTTCACATTGATACAAAATAAAAACACAAATGGAAAAGAAGCACTCCATCCATGCAAGCTTCCGTGAATTAAATCAAATCTGCAAAATGATAAACAAGAAGTTAGAAGAAGAGAAGAAGAAGAAGAAGACTAGAAGAATACTAGAAGAAGACGAACACTAGAAGAAGAATAAGAAGAATTTTGGAAAAGAAGAAGAATAAGAAGAAGACTATAAGCTTATTATGTAAACTTGATCATTTTGTGCTAACATAAGTTATTTTGGAGCTAACCTATAGGAAACTAAGCATATAATCTCGAAGTTAGTATATTAGAGCCAACTTAGGTAAAATGAAGCTAACCTATGTCATTTTGGAAAAGAAGAAGAATAAGAAAAAGACTATAAGCTTATTATGTAAACTTGATCATTTTGTGCTAACATAAGTTATTTTGGAGCTAACCTATAGGAAACTAAGCATATAAGCTCTAAGTTAGCATATTAGAGCCAACTTAGGTAAAATGAAGCTAACCTATAGGAAACTAAGCATATTAGACATAACATAGGTAACTAAGTATATATATATATATATATCATTTTGGAGATCTGACATACCTGACAAAGTTCAGTTCTCATGCATTGTTCTTCTCCTTCTCCTTCCTCAGCCTGATGCTCCAAGAGCGGCGAGGCGGTGGAGGCAGTGGAGGCAGTGGGATGTAGTCTTCTACCACAATTAGCGTGGTCATGTCGCCCAGCTATGGGATCACCGGCGCCACCACCGGTGCGTGGTCATTGTCAGGCACCACCACCATCGCGAGGCCACCTTCAGGCAGGATGGGCACGACCATCACTAGGTCATCCTTAGCCACCTCCATCTCTTGCCCATGGTCAGCCACCACCATCTCTTGCACATGGTCAGCCACCACCATCTCTTGCCCTTGGTCAGCCACCACCAACACTAGGTCATCCTCGGCCTAATGCCCATCGTCATCCTGCAGCTCCTCATCCCCACTCTGCTCCTCTTCTCCTGCACTCCAGTCCGGATCATCCTTCTTGTTGTCTATGCTGCTGCCAGAATTGCTGCTACTTTCGCTAAAGCAAGAATCGGTGTTACTTTTGCTAGAGCCATAGTCGCTGCTGCTTTGGCTGTAGCCAGTGTCGCTGCTGCTGCTCCCATTACCTATCCAAATGCAACAATGACTGTTAACAATTGATGTGAGACAAAGCCAAATGTAGAGGAATAAGAAGAGGCGGAACATACCGGCATCATCATCGTCAGTGTAGCGCATGCGACACATAGTCGCGTTGAACACCTTCACGATGAGCATGGTGGCGTCGTCGTCGTACCTGAAGAGAAGGAAGTACCCCAACCGCAGGTCGTAGGCACGGTAGAACTTCCCCCCCCCCCCCACGAGACAAGTACATGTGGCCCTCCTTGATCACCAACTCCACATCCCACTGCATGTGAAACCCGCTGCCGTCCTGTCGCAGCTTCACATTATTTGGCGGATCTTCACCCAGCATGTTCATAAAACTGTCAGGCAGCCTCTGAAGTTTGGGACAATGAGTGATGTAACAAACAACAGATATCATAATGAGATGGGTGAAGGGGAGATCTCTTGTTTTATATACCTGCGTCATGGATGATACTGAAGTCCCAAGTATGATACTGAAGAACTTGGAAGCATCCAACTCGTACTGCGGTGTCGCAAAGCGGCGGTTGCTGCTTCCCGCCATCTCTAATAAGCAGCAGAAGAGACCAATTAGTACCCTTACAACAGATCATAAAACATGCATGAGAACAGGTATTAGTCCCAAGTACCACATATGTCCTATTTTTAGCAAAGTCATGCTAAAATTCACGGAAAATTTCAGCATGACCTTTGCTGAAAATAGGACATTTTGAGTACCCGAATTTGCCGGAACGGAAGTTAATCGACATTCCGACAAACTCAAGGGCCTCTCGGGGTACCTGCAAAATCATTATCCCCGCGTAATGAAGTCATCAATGGGTCATTTCAGAAGATCACAAGTAGCATCATCACAAGTACAACATCATCAAAAATACAGCAGCAGGGATATTTTTATGATACAAGAAGGAAGCAGCCACAACTACAGTAAAAACAAGCAACTACACACACAGGAGTTGTAAAATATCCCTGCTATTCTTTTTTACATAAACATGTAATTAGTCAAGACAACTTCTCTCATATTTTTAAACTTCCATTTATTTTAATCTACGGTAGAGACATGACATCATCACTCTCCAGAAAAAACCAACAAATATGGCATCAGAAACATATGTGCCACCCGTCAGAAAATATAGAAAAGAAAGCACATAGTTATAAAGATTAGTATTCGAGACTTTGTAGCGAGCTCTGGTTTCTCTTAATGGCAATTTGGGTGAACCTTTCCATGCAAAAAATTAAACTGTTATACAGATTTTGGACCCCATCATATGCTAAGCAGGTGTGATGGTTCAGGCTTAATATGAAGAAAGTAGTAGATGAGGTGCAAACAAACATTTTTTAAAACAAATTGTGGTGGGATATTTCAAGACATTGCGGTTCGAGTGCTTCAGAATGGCTGTGAGATGAGAACTACCAGAATGGATGAATATACATGAGGGTTCAGTAGTTGGCATGTGAATTGGCAACTAATTTAAATCCAGGCAGTAGCACCAACTTCAAGCCCTGGAACTACTGACTGAATGAAAATTACACAATGAAGCCACACACATGCACATAGCAACGGTAGAAATGAGGAATCATCTTTGATCTCAGAAATGCTTTCTTTGAGTTCATTTATGATACAAGAAGAAAGCAGCCACAACTAAAGTAAAAACAAGCAACTACAAAAACCATGATCTTGAAAGATCATGAGCAGAAGCTGCTGGTAGTGCAACGCAACACGTACAGACAGCTGAAAACGTTCAGCACAGTGTTGATACTCTTAAGGTGAAGGATGATGCAATTGGTAGATTCCAAGCACAGGTTGTTGTTGCCGACAAGAAGCCACAGAAAGCTCTAAATCTTAAGGATAATGTAATTGGCAAATTGGCCGAAAATAACCTACTATCAAATGGTAAAGCATAAGTGGACTGTAGATGGTCTTAAGCTGACAGAAATCTAGTTTAGTAAGTAAAACTTAATCCAAATTTACTGCTTGGATGAGTCATCTATAACAAAACACTAAAACTACTTGCGAATCCAGTGCATCTCTATCAAGAATTCAAGATACAACTTAATAGATGTAAAGCTCAATAACATACACAGAATAACAGATGACACAGGCACACAACACAAACAGAACCAAGGGTAACTTGTTTTTTTTTCACAATTAAGGGTAACTCGTTGCGTAAGAAAACAGACAATCAGATCCTCTCGACTACAGTACAGCACAAACAAATTCACTTCAATTTGTCACTCCTCATCCTAGTTTAATTCATGCCACATGGGGCAAACCTTGGGCATGGTCATAATCGCTCTGAATTCCTGCAGCAACTAAGCTTACTGAAGCAGACTGAAGTAGTAGACCAAGAAAAGAAACTTCTGCTCTCAATGCAACACAAAACAGACTGAAGCAGCAGCAAAACAGAGCAGATATATAACCATGCGATTTACTTCTTTGTAAATAAAGACCAAGCATACATGTATTATTTCTAATTTTACCTGGCTAGGATCAGAGGCAATTAGGAAGCAAGCAGAGGTTGAGGGCAAGAGGAAGAAGAAGAAGGAAGTGGAGGGGAGGGGCTCACCTGCAGTCGAGGGCGTACATGGCGCTGGCCGGCCGCCTTGGACCCAGAGGAAGCCGCGGTCATGACGGATCCCTAGGGCTCGGGGCCGGCACAAGACCACGCCGCAGCACAGCTGAGCTGAGGTAGAGGCGGTCGTCGTCTCCTCCTCCTCGTTGTCCTCCTCCTAGTCCTCCTCCACCGGCTCGGGCGCGGGGGCGGCAGCGCGGGGGAGCTGCAGTGGTGGGGGCGCGGGGGTGCGGGGGCGGTGGGGGTGGAGTCCGGCGGGGGTCGGGGCGGCGGCGGCAGGGGGCGGAGGGGATGGAGGGGGCGTGCAGGCGCGGCGGCGGCGTACGGGTTGGGCGGAGGTGGCAAATTAGGTCGAGTGGGGAGGAAGGGAGGGAGGGGAATAGGTGGAGTGGGGGGAAGCTTACTAATGGTGCACCCCGCAGCGGTGCGCCATTAGAATGTTTTTTAATTACAGTTCGAGCCCTCAGGTCTCCACCTAACCCAATCTACATCAGAACCCACCCACTAGCCCGACTGGTCAGCACGCAGCACACACACTAGGAGGTCCTAGGTTCGATTCCAAGGCTCCCCAATTTTTATATTTATGCATTTAAAATGTTGTTTGATATTTTTTTGTGTTTAAATATGTTCAAACTTGTTTAAATCATAACAGTAATATTTTTTTATAAAAACAGTAATAATTTTTTTTAAATATGTTCAAATTTCTTATTTGAAAATATTTATGAATATGAAAAAGGTGGAGTGGAGGGTGCGGTGGGTCATCGGCGGCGGTGGAGTGGGGGAGGGTGTGGGCCGGGGGTCGGCGGCGGCGGCCGGTGGAGCGGGGGAGGGTGCGGTTGATCGTCGGCGGCGGTGGAGTGGGGGAGGGTGCGGGCCGGGGGTAAGCGGCGGCGGCCGGTGGAGCGGGGGAGGGTGTGGTGGGTCGTCGGCGATGGTGGAGTGGGGGACCGGATCTGGCGAGGTGGGATAGAGATCGAGATGGAGGGGGGTCCAGATTGAGTGTCCATGAAATTTAAAAACATTCATGAGTTCAAAAAGTGCCCATGAAAAACAATCGAGAAATGAAGACGACGATTTAAATACAATCGATCTTAGCTAGCTATCTGTTCACAATCTTCTTGCCCTTCTTTTTCGCAAATGGAGTTCTTCTGTGGAATGGACGTCCTTTACGTAGGGTGGTCCTGCTTCTTCTTGTGGTGTATGTTGCTACTTCATCGTCGTCGTCATGTTCGATCTTTGGGTCGCCGTACTTGTCGAAGTCTTGCTCATTGGCTACTCCATCCATTCTGATGATCTTCCTTTTGCCTCTCTTCACGACAACACGACTCGGCTTTGACTGGCACACGGTGGATCTTCTAGTACGGCAAGTCCCAGAAAATAGACCTCGTTTTCCATACCTTCAGCAGCGGCTCGGGCGCCTTTCGCTTCTTTCCCAGCTCTGGCGCCTTTTGCTTGTTTCCCGGCAGTGGGCAATCTTTCCAATTTTTCAACAGCTCGTCTATTTCCTCGCCGCTCCTCGTACGCGGGCTTTTTCGGGGTTCGGTTTCACCATCGAACAGATCCTTGCGTTTCCTCCACGGGTCATCGTCTCGAAGCCACCTTCGATGTCCCATGAACATGGTTTTCGAAGACCCGGGATCTCTATCTAGCTGGCGATACGTTGTGTCATCCATGCACCTTACGCATCCAGAAAATCCGTGGACTACCTGCCCCGCATGATATCTGTAACCGAGATAGTCGTGTAGTAGTGCAAAATATATATATACTAATGGCCCACCACGTAGTAGTGCGCCATTACTAGTTTAAACTAGTAATGGCGCACTGTGACACGGTGCGCCATTAGTAGTTTTGCAGAAAAAAGAATTAAAAAAAGAATACAATACTGGCGCACTCTGTGGCTGGTGCGCCATTACTAGTTAGAACTAGTAATGGTGCACTTCAGAGGGATGTGCCATTAGTATGTATGGAAAAATGAAGAAAAAATTTATCACTAGTGGCGCACCTTTTGTCTGGTGCACCATTAGTGTCTTACACACTAATGGCGCATTACCAAATGGTGCACCATTAGTATATAGTAGTGGCGCACTACTTCTCTGGTGCGCCATTAGTGTCCATCCCATCTATTGCCCTTTTCCTAGTAGTGTGTCCTATTTTCAGCAAAGGTCATGCTGAAATTCCGTGAATTTTAGCATGACTTTGCTAAAAATAGGACATATGGGGTACTTGCGACTAATGCATGGGCCGCGGTATCTTAGTACTTAATTAAGTAGGATCAACTGCCCCGCCGTTCTTGCTGCAGTAAACCATAGGTGGTAATAGAGCCAAGAGATTAGGCCCAACTAAGAATTCTCCTTCCCTTTTCATGATAGGGTATATTATTAGAAGATACCCATATATATCAGTCAACCTAGGGTGCCTCGGCATCGATAAACCCTAAATGATGAAAACTTAACTTAGCATTTAGGGTGCCTTGGCGTCAACAAACCCTAAATGATAAAACTTTGGCTTTTAGGGTGCCTCGGTGTCGATGAGAACCTAAATGATGTACGCTTAGGCTTTTAGGTTGCCTCGGCGTCGACAAACCCTAAATGATAAAAGCTTAGCTTTTAGGATGCCTCGGTGTCGACAAACCCTAAATGATGAGACCATGATCTTGTTCCTTGACAATAACAAACTTTTTGACCAAACTTTTTTCCTATTTAGAGCGAAACATGGCCCACAACGATGAGGCCGGCGGTTCGGGAGGCAAGCAATTCTGGGAGTTGTCCCAGGAGATAGAGGAAGAACCTCACCGCTATGAGGACGCCGCGGAAGACACCGATCTTGACTACACAACCCCTAGTGGCGTCAGGGATGACAGCACTGATGGTGTCGCCGAGGATGCCACCATTGATGATGGCGGCACACGCACAGATGGTAGCCAACCGAAGAGGCAACGGAAGGACCGGCGCCCGAACGTGCTCGGCACCGTCAAGGAGGAATTTACTGAAGTGAACTCCGACGGGCGTCCAACGGCGCCCAAAGAATTATTCAATGGGTACTCGGTTCATCTCGGGTGCATTCTTCGGAGCACCGTCTCGATCAACACCAAGAACCTAAGGCATAAGGACCGAGGGAATTTGCGCAGCCTCCTCTTCACGAAGCTGCACGAACGATACAAGTTCCCCGCTGACTTTGCAAACATACGCCTCTCAGGGAATAAAGTGAATAGTGCCGCCCTCACGAGGATGAGCACGTCCCTGTCTACTTGGAGAAGCTTGGTGAAGAGAATGATTGAAAAAGGTGATAGTTATGAGAAGATCCAGGTGAAATATCCTTCGATCAGCGAAGATGACTACAAGGAGTTCAAGATCAAGTGCGAGAGTAGCGCAACCATGGAATCTAGTCAACAGGGGAAAGAAATGCGGGAGTTGAACTTAGGGGTCCACCAACTCGGTCCTGGCGGTTACAGAGTGGCGGAGCCTATATGGGACAAGGAGGACGCGGAGCGTGCCGAGCAAGGCCTACCGCCCCGCTTCGAGAAATACCATGACAATCATAACAGGAACTTTGTCAGGGCCCGGTACAAGGAGGACCCGGTAACAAAGGATCTTACCACGAATCTGAAGACCAAGGCGCTTGAGCTAGTTCTGGTAAGGAATACACCCCCGCGTAATTAGCTCCATATGGTTGCATTGTAATTAATGAAGCCAAATTTCTAAATGGTTCACATTCCTTCTGCAGGAGACTGAAAGCAGTAGCACGGGGTCGTCTCAGAGCTCCCCTGCTTGGGACAGCACTCTAAATAGGGCGTTGAATGTAATGAAAAACAAGGATAAGCTCAATAAGCCGTCGTCAGCTGGTCGTGTGGCCGACAAAGCTTGTCCACACAATGGTCGTCATACTATACCGCTGGTGGGCGAAAGGAGAGAAAGACCAGCTCGGAAAGCCAGTCACGCGAGGTTCAAGAACTCAAGGCACAAGTGGCGCGGATTCCGGAGATTATCCAAGAGCAAGTGCAACAACAACTGGGAACGACGCTCACCGCCATGGTGCCTACCTTGATTCAGGGTCTAACGACGTGGATTGCGGGCGGCCAACAGGGGCAGCCCCCGATTCCCAGCTTCACGGCTAGCAACTCGCACAACGCGCAGGCGGCGCCATTGGTGTCGCCGGCAGAGGCAGTATTTGTGTCTCCGGCGCCGGCACGGGCATTGGAGCTTAATGCACCCGGTGGGTGTACACCGGCTGGCACCTCGCCAGCAAGCGGCCCCTCCGTCACTTGCACGCCCGCCGTTGGCGGTGCCTCGACATTAGCCGAGCTCGACGGCATCACGGTAACTAAGCCTCTCGGCCGATGACTTCATCTCATTGCCTTTGACTCGGCATCCCTAACGCCCTACATGTTTTCGCAGGGCGCCACCAACGTTCCATGCACTCTCCTGCACTTTGTGGGCGGTGAGTTGATCGATGTTGCCAAGGGCAGAATCGTTCAACCGGGCAACCCCGTGTTCCACGGTAATCCGATGCCACCCATGGTGTATAGGGTTGAACTGGTTCGGGTGTTGCCAGGCTGCGACAAATTGTTACCTCCGATTCGACCCGCTGGGGCCAACAAAGATGATGAGATGACCCTCAGCGCCTGCGTAAGCTAGCCCCTGCTTTGGCCGTAGAGCCAGATTCGTTTGGGGGCGGGGGACAACACCCCACAGACAAGACCGCCAGTCGTGCCGGCGCCAAGCCATGGCAAGAACGCCGCAACGCTACCGGACATGCCGGACATCCCTATGGCACAGGATCCGGACATGCATATGGCACAGGATCCGGACGACGATGACAACACCGACGGTACATTTACCAAGATCGATAAGTACTTTGCCGAACATGGGTACAGTGACGAATTCTACGGGCCTCCTTCTCAAGAACCCAACCCTGAAAAAGACGACCGCGATCTAGCTGGTACCGCAGATAAACCTAATTGCAACAGGCGTCTTCTGGCGTTCAGTTCTCAGGAGATGCCTCCAGCTACCGCCTTCACCGAGCCTCAGATTGCCGAGGTGCGAAATATTATCAGCCCCAACACGCTCAAGAAGGCGGTATGTGAGGAGAACTCGATCCCATTACAGCAGATCAAGAAGAAGGGATGGAAACGAAAGACTAACAAGGGCGCCGGTGCGAGCCAGCAGGCACCGAGTACGATCCGTGCTCAGGACGGGCCACCTTCACCTAAGGATATCTCGAGGAGGGTGCATGTGGCGGGTAGGGCGATGCTACCGACAAATATGCTCAATGCTGCAACCGGTGCTATGCGGAGTCTGCATGACATTGTTCTTTCTTTGGAGAAGCGGCGTCTCTCCCAGAATGATGTAGCATACGCGGTTTTCGTGGCCAAGGTGCTAGAGGGCAAGGGCATGGTGGATAGCGCCATCGGGGGTACGATCGTCCTGCGGTTTGATGACATATTTGCTATGCTTAACTTTCATCCGCTGCACTACACCTTTGTTTGGCTGTTTTCGCTGAATATGGAGATGCGGATCATTCGAGACAAGACCCCAGACATCCTGATAGTCGACCCCTTCTACATGTGTGCCAAGATCTTGGGCAGCGCTGGGGACCGGCAAGTCGCGAGTTCACACCTCGAAGGGGTCATTCTGGCAAACCCAGATAAGGATAGCTTCCTCGTGCCTTACTTTCCCGAGTAAGTCATCCCCTCATTGCCCCGTAACATATGATTTCTTAGATTTCGATCATTTTTTTCTAACATTCCGTGTTTTGTGCAGTGACACACATTGCACACTCATCCTCTTAAGCCCAAAATATTCTTTGGCCACGTATTTTGACCGGGACTGTGAGTCGAAGATAGACTACACAAATATGAAGAAAGTTCTTGATGATGCTCTCCCCGGCTACACCAGATCTGGAGGCACCATCAAGAGGCCAGTTCGTAGGTACGGCAAGCACGTGTTCACCCACAATACGACGTTTCCCTGCGTCAAGCAGCCGCCTGACGGTCAGAAGGATGCCTACTATGCCGTCCATCACATGAGGGCAATCGTACGGGACCATAATCACCTTATGCTACTAGATAATCTCAAAGATTGGGCCACTAGCTTGTCGTCAATCCAGGACGCGGACATCAGACAAGAATTCTTTCGCATCCAGTCGGAGTTTGCGGAAATCATCCATCAAGATGTCCTTTGTACCTCGGGGCAGTTCTACCTCAGATCTCAACCGTCCAACAGTGAGATTGAAACAACGCTACAAATGCAGGCTAACAACGCCCGCGATTTCATGACCATCACGAAAGACGGTGGCTTCATCCACGCTTCGGTCCCCTGATTCGATCGAGTCGAAAGTAGTGATGCTATCTGAAATGTCGATTGGCTCATGTTGTAATATTAAACTTTAATGAACTTGTATGTCTCTTTGTTTGGACAGTCGTTCAACTTATATGTAATCGATGCTATTTATTAATAGGACCATGAATCGTGCGGTGATAGTTCTAATATTAAACTTTAATGAACTTGTATATCTCTGTGAATTGCTACTAACGTTTTGTTTGGCTATTGCATAGAGATGTCGTCGTATGTCGTATACAAGGGTAAGGTTCCCGGCTGGGAGGAGTGTCGGAGACAGGTTCACCATTTCAGCGGTAACAGTTACAAAGGGTACACCACTAGGGCGGAGGCCGAAGTTAGATACGCGCAGTATGTAGCGGGAGACAGGAGGGAGCATTAGAAGAACCGGATGAAGACCAGTTTCATCGCAATTATGCTCATCGTGATGACCGCAGCTCTCTTCTATGTGATGGTAGTTTAGATGATCGATATCGACTTGTAATGTGAAGACAAAGTCGCTACTCGTGGTTTCGAGACTTGTAATATTATAACTTTGTTCGGTATTTGAAATTCGGAGACTAATATGATGAATTGTATTCGGAGACTAATCTTCTATTGTATTCGATAAATCTGCTGTTTATATGTTGTGCTCTCTATATTATGTGCAGTAACATGTTTTGTAACCTATGCAAATATCAGAAAAGAAAAAAAATCCCTAATATTCATACTAATGGCGCACCACTCAGCACACTGATGACGCACTGCAAAAAGGACACTAATGGCGCACCACACCCTAGTGCGTCATTAGTATGCCAAAGCACATGGGTACATATGGCCCCATGGGAGGCATACTAATGGCGCACTGTGGGCTATACTAATGACGCACTGCGTTGTGCGCCATTAATATTTAATTCTAATGGTGTGATGCTAGTGGCGCACCAGTGGTGTGCCATTAGTAGGCAAAACTGGTGCACCACTAGGAGACCTTTTCCTAGTAGTGTGATGCGTCCTGCCATCACACATGTTTGCCTCCTATAGGGTCTGTTTTGCGAAATCACTAATTAAGGAGTACTCCTTGCGGAGATCACCCCAACTTCCCAGGTTGTGACAAGTGGCGCGCTGCATGCGTGCCACTTGTCGCTACCTGGGAGTTTTTTCTTTTTTCGTAGATCCGTTTATTCAAAATGTTTTATCTCTTACACCGTGTGTCCAAATCTCGAACCGCTTTCGCCATTGGATTCCTCGCGTCGAGATCTTCAAAACTAGATCCCACGTTGATAGGTTTTGACGAACTTTTTTTCCACGAAAAAAATGGACGAAAAAACAGACAAAAAAGCCGAACTGGAAACACGGGTTTTTTTCCCTTTCCGAAAGAGGCACGCCCGTGCCTCTCACGAAAGCACAACCGTGACTCTGGCGGAAGCAAAACCGTGCCCCTCGCGAAAGAAAAAAAACAAAAAACGCGTTTTTTTTCCTTTTCCGAAAGAGGCACGCCCGTGCCTCTCGCGAAAGCACAACCGTGCCTCTGGCGGAAACAAAACCGTGCCTCTCGCGAAAGAAAAAAAAATAGAAAACGCGTTTTTCCCCTTTCCGAAAGAGGCACGCCCGTTCCTCTGGCGGAAGCAAAACCGTGCCTCTCGCGAAGGGAAAAAAACAGAAAATGTGTTTTTTTCCTTTCCGAAAGAGGTACGCCCGTGCCTTTCGCGAATGCACAACCGTGTCTCTGGCGGAAGCAAAACCGTGCCTCTCGCGAAAAAAATGCATTTTTTGCGCAAAAATATTATTTTTTTAGAAAAAAAAATGGTCGAAAAGCTAGGGAAGACCGGTAGAAAACTAAAACGTCAAAAAGCTGAAAAAAAACCTTTTAAAAAGCCGAAAACGCGTGCGTAAAAATAAAAAAATCCGGAGGGAGCGCCCAGAGCGCGACACGTGGCGAATGGTTGTGAGCGCGCCAAGTGACGTTAATCGTTGCGAGGCTCCCGAAGGAGCGCGCGTTAATTAGTTGCTCCCTCTGTTTTGGCTACCTGCATCAAGCCCAACCAGGCCCTAGCGGGCTATATCTGGACTGTTTGACTGGCTGGTTTGCAAAAAAAGCCGCACCGCATGAATCTTAAAGCGCCCCTCACCCAGAACGGTACGTAGAGACACTCACTTTGGCCCTTTTTTTCATATGCATGCTTGGGGTAGTGTAATTTACATTACGCGGGAGGATACGAGTTGGGATAAATGCATGCTACCAAAGGACATGCAGAATGTTGCCCAAAGCCTGTGTACCCTCAGACAGGCTCAACTAGGTCAGAACTCACATATGCAAACACCTCCATGCTAATAACGAAACAGGCTAGTTTACGACTGAGATCACATTTAACATCGAACACCATGGATTTAAATCTCATGTGTGGGAGATGTGCACCGCACACAGTTCAAAACTATTGGCTATGCATGGTTCGCCCATTAAGCGGAGGTACGAGGTGTCGATCAATACTCGCGTGCTCAATTATGGCTGCAGGAAGGGACAACCAGAAGTGCGTCCGGCTTGCCTCATGCATGCCCCACGGTAGCAGGGCTGCTGGCTTGGTGCCATATATGGGAGTAAATATGAGTACTATTTGTATATATTTTTTAAACTAAGGGCATCTCCAACGCGGACCCTTAAACCGTCTACAAACATTCAGACCACACGGCCCGGACCTGTTGTGCCTATTGGAAATATGCCCTAGAGGCAATAATAAAATGGTTATTATTATATTTTCTTATTTATAATAATTGTTTATTATCAATGTTATAATTATATTGTTCGGAACTCAAATGCATGTGTGGATACATAAACAATAAAATGTCCTTAGTAAGCCTCTACCGGACTAGCTCGTTGATCAAAGATGGTTATAATTTTCTAGTTATGGACATGAGTTGTCATTCGATAACGGGATCACATCATTGGGAGAGTTATGTGATGGACAAGACCCAAACTATAAACGTAGCATATGATCGTATCAAGTTTATTGCGATCGTTTTCTCTATGTCAAGTATATGTTCCTATGACCTTGAGATCATGCAACCCACTAACACCGAATGAGTACCTTGTGTATACCAAACCTCGCAATGTAACTGGTGACTGTAAAGGTGCTCTGCAGATATCTCCGAGGGTGTCTTTTGAGTTGACATGGATGAAGACTGGGATTTGTCACTACACATGGATGAAGACTGGGATTTGTTACTTCGTGCTGCCAGAGGACTCGAGCTACTACTTCACCATCGCTCGCCGGAACGAGGAGGTGAAGGCATCATCAAGCCTACGTGTGTTAAACGCGGAGGTGTCGTCCGTTCAGCATTTGGATTGGAGTTCGCGGGACGGATCGTAATTGGATCGCGAAGACGTTCGACTACATCAACCTCGTTTCTTAACGCTTCCGCTTCATCTCCTAGATTGATCTTAGTCAGCGTACGAAATTTTTTGATTCCCATGGAAACATTCCCCAACATTCAACACGGACATGTATCGATTTTCGGACGCTATTTTTCCGCGCTACCCGGAGACAAAACTAGGGGGGCTTTGTGGCCATCTGGACAGCAGCCATACCCGTGCCTGACTAATCTGACCCACCAAAAAACCCCTCCCTCACCCGAGCGTGCTTCCCGCCGAAACAATCGGCGTCGCTCCAGAACTTCAGTGCTACATGCCCGGCCAGAGTGGACGCGGCCTCATTGATGCCATCATTGAAGCCGCGTCGGCCGTGCCACTTCCCGGTGCAGGAGACTGTTTCGCGTTCAAATGTTACCACATCAGTCAATCGCCCCTACATTCATGATATCTAGTTGCCGAGGTGTGGCACCCCAGCTCTGAGGAACCGGAACACACTGTATTCTAGCCCAGAGATTAAGTCTTCTGTAATACGGCACTGCTTTGCATAAAAAAAACCAGCTGCTATTACAAATAATTGGGGTACATGGGGCTTGTTGATTCCAAACAATTGAAGTATATAAATTGATACGGTAGGTTGTAAGAAAGCAAAGTGAAACATTATACTATGTATTTCCTCGGTTCAAAAATATGTGCCTCAACATTAATACAAAGTTGCATTAAAGCTGAGACATTTGTTTTGAGACGGGAAGTATTAGGTGATGTCTCTTCTTGTGTGGGTCGGCTGCCACCGCGTGGTTACGATTCAGTAGGCTGTTGGCCGACAAGCGCACACACTGCTGGCCTGAAAATCATTATTTATTTATTTATGTACAAAAATAATAAATCTACGCCCTCCCCCCCCCCCCCCCGGTCCCCCACATACCTCTCGAAGGTGACACGGGGAAACCCTAGCCACCCCCGCCGCCGGCCCTCCTCCACCCTCCCCTCCCCCTCCCTGCCGTCGAGAGCCACCGCTAGGCAAAGCCCGGGTGGTGCCGGCGGCGGCGGGGCTTCTTACCTGGCGCAGCTTCCCTTCTTCCTCGCGGAGGCTCAGTCGCTCCCGGGGGCTTGGTGGCGCGGCTCGTCGAAGTTCCGGCGGCTGCTCGCTTTGCGGCGGGGTGGAGGGCATGTCCCCGTTTGGTAGTGCCACCTACGCAGCGGTTGCGGCCTAGGGCTCTTGACCCCAGATTTGATCTGGGTACTGCTCGGGCCTGGCCGTGGCTGCCTGTCAGGCGTGGTGGCGGCGAGTCTCGCGGCCTCTAGGCATCGTGGAGATGCCGGCGGTGGCGTGTGCTCAGCCTGGTGGTGGCGGCGGCCATGCACGGGAGTTGGATTCCTTCGAACAGATCTAGGTGAAAACTTGCTTTCGGCTACTGCCAAGGCCGATGGTGGCGGTGCTATCTGCGCCGTTCCCTTCTTGAAGGCATTGCCGTGGAGAAGTTCAAGTCCACTCTCTGCTACCTTCGAGGGAAACCCTAGATCGGATGATCGGATGACGGCGGCACTCTGGTGTCGTTCCCCCCGTCGGGGCGCCATTATTGGACGTCCACACGTGATCGAGGGACCAGAGGGCGCATTCTTTGGTGGAGCGGTGCGTCATCTCACATATTGATGGCGGCAGGCTCTCGGCGGCATCGAGCGATGGTGACTCGGCGTCCGATGCGTGGAGATGGAGTCGCGCAGAAGGAGGAGGTTGTCTGGCATCATGGTAGCGTCGATGGCAGAGAGGCCTAGCAAGGTCGGTGCATCAGTTCTGCTCTGAGGATGGATCGATGGAAGATGGAGGTAAGGGTCCTCACAGCGTGTGGTGCTCACTAGTGTGCCGGCCGGGGTGTGACCCAATCCAGGTAGTGGCTTCGATGGGGCATCCAACTTTAGATGTTAGGCTTTGGTGCGATGTCTGTTTAGTATTAGGCCCGGACATTCGACACACCTTCATCAAGGGAATATGAGTAGTAACAGAGTTGCCAAGATGATGGCTTCAGGCTTATTGATGTATCACTTTGTATGATCTTTGAGAATAATTAATAAAATTGTTGCACGCGTCATTCAGATGCAGAAGCCGGGGTACATCCTCTCTCTCTAGCTGGTTGGCGAGCCCGATCAGCTGCCCCGGGTCGCCGGTACTGCCTCCGCCACATAAAATGGTTGCGATGAGTCATTGCCATCACACAGATTTGCATTGTAGTTTACGAACGAGATCACTTTAACATAGAGCAATATCGATTTAAAACTAGTGTGTGGGAGATGTGCTACCGCACACGGTTCAAAATGATTGGATCGCACCCGGTTCAAAATGCTTGGCTAGCTATGCATGGTTCGCCCATTAAGCAGAGGTACAAGGTGTCGATCAATACCGGCGTGCGCCATCATGGCTGCAGGAAAGGACAACCAGGACTGTGCCCGGCCTGCCTTCTGCATGCTCATAAGTGTTGATGCTATATATGGTAGTAAATATGATTATATGAGTACTATTGTACATTACCTTCGTCTGAAAAAACTTGTCCCTCAACTGAATGTATTTAACACTAAGTTGATGCTATATACATCCATTTGGGGGACTAGTTTTTTCGGATAGAGGGAGTATATTTTTGTCGACTTCAGGAGCACCGAGTATCCACTTTCGTGGGTAAGTATGAAACATGTAACTTTCATGGTCTCAATACTTCGCCAACCTTATCACATAAAATGAAAAACAGTGCTCTCTACAACAGCCACAAAGCAACAAAAAGGAAACAAACTAATGATCCGAATCATTTTAATGAGTTAGCACCACAAGTCTACAATTATCTCGTAGCTATTGCCATCTATCTTTAGTGTCATCCCTAAAAATTCTCCTAGAATGGACATAGGAAAACGTTGGACCATATACAACATCGATGTTCTAAAAGTTCAATTCAGCATCCTCTCCTTATCTTGAGCTAACATTGGACCATATTTTATCACAAGCTTGGAGCTGCGGCGAATTGCTCTCTTGTGGACTAACATGACCCAGGCCTAAATTACGGCTATGAGTGTTGATGCCTGAACGAGGAGCTTCATTCGTTTGTCCTAATGAAATCGATGTTGCAATAAGCAACTGCGACATTGACCCTACACCTTACCTAACAAAACCTAACAGTGCAGGTGGTTGTATGCTTCTTATCCCCATTGGACACGGCTACGACTCGCCCATGCCGGCGAGGAGGCGCACGAGACAGAGAAGAAAAGAAAGGGACAATATCCGAGCGAAAAAGATGCTCGCAGGAATGCAGGATCCGGGAACTGGGAGAAAAAGATGGTGCTGCTCGCTCGCTCCAAAGATGGGTTCGCCACCACGGCAGTGTATATTTGCTACCGTCGGTCGGAGCACAGCATAATTTGGGAGCAGTGAAACATGCTGCGTAGGGTGATCGATCTGCAGTTTGTATTTGTTTTCGTTTTCGTCTCCAACTCTCAAACTGGTCTTTTTTGCGAGTGTATTTTCCCTCTAAGCTCCAGCAACAAACAAGAGTTATTTTCTCTGGATCTCGTGTGTACGCATGGCTCACTAGATTATTTTCTCTGGGCGTACGTACGCATAACCACTTGTTTCAAAAGATACATACGCATGACCAGATCTCAAGTTACAGTCTTCCTATCTATTGCTGTCAGAGCTCTGAGCCTATGCCGGCGACATAGGTCATGTTGCAGTACGGCAAGGATCATGCGTAACCAATCCCGGCCCGGCTCTGCTCTCGCCTCGGTAGCTCTGCTCAAGATGTCACCCGGCTCAGGCGCTCAGCAAACACCCTGTTGCCTACAGGGTGTTTTAAGTGACTGCGTACGACTTATATACGCTAAATGTCATTGAAGGGTACAGTTTCTCATGGGGTTTTTGGATCAGAACCGATTGTAATATTTTATATTATCACAGTGTATTCTTGGACCAGAACCCGGAAAAAAAAGTATGAATTGCTAGTTCAGGGATTTTTTCGAAAAGGAGGATGACCCCGCCTCTGCATCTGGGAAATGCATACGACCATTTTATTGATTATTCTCGAGGACCTTACAAAGTATAACAACAATATGCCTGAATCGGCCATCTTGGCAGCATCTACCGCTACTCCTATCCAAATGATGAAGGGGTGCAAGCTGGGCCACATACCCATACCTCTCACCTAAGCCTAACATCTAAAGCCGGAGGCCCCGACCGAGCCATCTGCCGGGTCCGGGCTCAAACCGGTCTGACGCACTCACATGTGTCGTCGCCGCCATCTTTTACTGGTCCATCTTCAGAGCAGACTGAGGTGACAACCTTGGCAGGTCCTCCGCCTTGGACACCGCCACGAGCCAAACGACGCCCTCCACCTACGAGAGCCTTAGCAGGTCCTTCGCCATTGACACCACCACGACGCCAGCTGGCGACCTCCACCTACACGAGTCCATCTCCAAGCAACGGACGCAAATCCATGCTAGGAAAGGACCGCATCACCGCCGTCGCCCACCACCCACAAGCGCCACCCAACCCCAAGGTTGCGAGAGCGGCGCCTTCAAGAAGGGAACGGCATCGTGAACGCCGTCGACGCCCAACACAGAGTTAGGGCTTTCGCCCAGGAGACCTAGGGGAAGGTGAAGTGAGGAGATCACTCCATACCGACGCCTCCAAGGAGGGAAATGGCGCCCTCAGGCGTCACCACCGACGCGGCCGGTCATGGCCCCCCAGGGATTTCGTCCGAACTAGATCTCCGCCACCAGCAGCACCTCCTGTACAGAACCGGCGACCGAGAGGAAGCGCGGCCCGACCAGGCCGGCACGCACGCCGAACAGGGGAGGAATGGAGGCGCCAAATCGCGCACACCGACCGCCGGATGCCAACGACCACGGGATCCCGCCGCCCGCGCGGCCGGGACAACGGATCCACCACAGCATGGTTGTTAGTCGGCCGTGCCTTGCCAATGAAGCCGCCGCTCCAGATTCGGTGTTCCCCACACAGGACAAGAGCAACCGAGTCCCCGCCGCCACCATCCTTGGTGCGCCGGGCTTTCCTGGCGGCTGCCTCAGGCCGCGGCGAGGGAGGGAGGAGCGGAGGGGGTGAGGAGGAGGGGCAGCTAGGGTTGGGAGGAGGAGGCAGCTAGTGTTGGGAGGAGGAGCTGGGTTCCGCATGCTAGGAGTGACTTCACCGCTAGTTCAGGGATGGCTATCATTTTTGTCTATAGCAACCCTACAATCCAAATTCACAACAAATAGTCACTCAGGGCATCTATAGCCCAGCCCCTCAAACCGGTCTCGAAGTCCAGACATACGGACCAGTCACTGACCAGTTTCAAACTGGCCTCAAATGTCTGCGTTGTCCGGTGCCCCTAATATTCAGCCCAAATGTAGGATGGATATGGGAAGGCCCAGACTGCCCAGCCATGTCCGCCATGTCAGTCCGTCCTACCACCGACCCCAAGGCGTCCCCACAAAAACCCCAATTCATCCCCTCTCCGAACCATAGCTCACTCCATCCTCCTCTCTCGCTCCGTCCCCTCCTCTTCCCTCTCCGATTTGGATCGAATCCGACGATTCCGGTGACATGCCGCTGCTCTGCAAGGGTAGTGTTGGGTTCTATTAGCCGCCCCGTCGGCCCGGACTCGCATGTCAAATAGGAGGTGCTCTCCGCCTGCTGTCAGAGGCAGCAGGCAGGGGAGCACAGTGGAGCAATCTATGCGCCGCCACCATCGGTTGCCTGCGGATCCCGATGAGGACTAGCGGGTCCTCGCCTCGGTCTACCGCTGGTCGCTGATGACAACGGAGACAGAGGGTCACTATTTATGGAGGAAAACGCGAAGGCGCTACGGCTTGCCATTGAGCATCCGGAGCACGAGGCAATAGAGCTAGCGGCAGAGCCGGCTCGGGTGGCCAATCTAAAGCGGCAGCAGGACAGGGCCATCCGGCGGATGAAGGGGCTCGTTGTCATCTCCGACTCCTTGTCCGATGATGGCAAAGACGACAGCTCCACCTTCGACGAATCTGATGATACACGACAGCTGCACCTCCGGCGACCGTAAGAGCATAGGCCCAGTGAGGAAATGATTAAACTATGTCGTCTTCGTCGTTAATTTCGTGTTACTTATACTCTAGTTAGCACTTGTCCGTTGTGAGTGTGAATTATGTGAACTTTGACTATCTTTTGGAGATTCGTTGGTGGTCAGAATGTGCATATCCATGTCCATTTGAAAGTCTGTGCGATGGTATACGTACTACTTATTCATGTTGCTTGCTTAGTATGGATATAGTGTATCGGATATGAGATACACGGATTTGAAGGACACAGTTTGAGGAGTGACCAGTCAGTGCCTGTGGAAACGCCCATGCGCGTCCGTGGGCATTTGAAGGGCCAGATTTGGTGACCGCATGTGTAGATGCTCTAACATGCACATTCATCCCATGAAGACATGACATACATGGTCAGAAGCATCTCATGATTTCATTGATTTCATATACTCGTATGAAATGTTCATAGCCAACAACATGTAAAACATCTATGTTCTAAGATGTGAAAAGATGCATTCAGCAAACAAGAAGAAATCTTCTTGGCAATGGGTCAAGACTGGGATTTGTCACTCCGTATGTATCTCTGAGGTATCTCAGGGCCCACTCAATAATACAACATTACTGTAAGCTTGCAAGCAATGTGATCAATGAGTTAGTCACGAGATCTTGTATTACGGAGCGAGTAAAGAGACTAGCCGGTAACAAGACTGAACTAGGTATGGAGATAGCGATGATCGAATCTCGGGCAAGTAACATACCGATAGACAAAGGGAACTGCATACGGGATTAGCTGAATCCTTGACATCGAGGTTCGACCGACAAGATGTTCATAAAATATGTAGGAACCATTATGGGCATACAGGTCCCGCTATTGGTTATTGACCGTAGGGGTGTATTGGTCATGTCCGCATAGTTCTCGAACCTGCAGGGTCTACACACTTAACATTTGTTGATGATATAAGTATAGTTGAGTTATTATGGTGGTTACCGAAGGTTGTTCGGAATCCCGGATGAGATCCCGGACGTGACGAGGAACTCTGGAGTGGTCTGGAGGTGAAGATCGATATACTGGACAAAGGGAATTGGAGTCCAGAATTGTTTCGGGGGTACCGTATTATGGCTAGCATGACCGAAAGGGGTTTCGGCAGGCCCCGACAAGCGTTGGGGGGCCTCGTGGACCAAGTTTGTGGGGGGGGGGGGCAAACCAACCCACTAAGGGTTGTGCGCCCCAAACCCCCTTCCCACGTTGCCAGAGGAGGTGGGGCGCCCCTAGGGCAGTCGTCCCCTTTGCATTGGGAGCCAAGACTCCTAGGGGGAGGCACCCAAAACCCATCTTCTCCTGGTGGCCGCCGCCCCCCTAGGTAACCCTAGGGTGCCCCCTCCCCCCCCCTTCTCCCTATATATAGAGAGAGGAAGGGAGAGTGCAGCCGCACCCTTACACGCCACGACGCTACACCTCCTCTGTTGGGGAACGTAGGACAAATTCAAAATTTTCTACGTAACACCAAGATCAATTTGTGGAGATTCTAGCAACAAGAGAGGAAGAGGATGAGCATCTTCATACCTTTGAAGATCGCTAAGCGGAAGCGTTACAACAACGTGGTTGATGGAGTCGTACTCGCGGCGATTCAAATCGCGGAAGATCCGATCTAGCGCCGAACGGACGGGGCCTCCGCGTTCAACACACGTACAGGCCGGGGAATCTCCTCCTTCTTGATCCAGTAAGGGGAGAGGAGAAGTTGAGGGAGACCTCCGACAGCATGACAGCGTGGAGGTGGTGGATCTCGTGGTTCTCCAGCAGGGCTTCACCAAGAACTACGGAGGAGGAGGAGATCTACGAGGAGGGAGGGCTTGCGTCAGGGGAAGGGTGCGGCTGCCCTTTCTCTCCCTCGGTATATATAGGGGGGAGGGGGGAGGAGGAGGCGCCCTAGGGTTTCCCTAGGGGAGGGGTGGCGGCCATAGGGGAAACCCTAGATGGGTTTGGGCGACCCACCCCTAGGAAACTTGGCCCCCAAGCCGGGAGGGGCGGCTGCCCTAGGGGAGGCGCCCCCACTTCTTCATGTTACGTGAGAGGGGTTGGGAGGGGCACACATCCCCTTAGTGGGCTGGTGTGCCCCCTCCCCTTGGCCCATAAGGCCCCCCAATGCTTGCCGGGGCCTCCGAAACACTTTTCGGTCACGCTGGTCGTCACCCGGTACTCCCAAAACAATTCCGGACTCCAATACCCTTCATCCAATATATCGATCTTCGCCTCCGGACCATTCCGGAGTTCCCCGTCACGTCCGGGATCTCATCCGGGACTCCGAACAACCTTCGGTAACCACATACTATTTCCCATAACAACTCTAGCGTCACCGAACCTTAAGTGTGTAGACCCTACGGTTTCGAGAACCATGCAGACAGGACCGAGACGTTCTCCGGCCAGTAACCAACTACGGGATCTGGATACCCATGTTGGCTCCCACATATTCCACGATGATCTCATCGGATGAACCACGATGTCGGGGATTCAATCAATCTCGTATACAATTCCATTTGTCCATCGGTATGTTACTTGCCCGAGATTCGATCGTCGGCATCCCTATACCATGTTCAATCTCGTTACCGGCAAGTCTCTTTACTCGTTCCGTAATGCATGATCCTGTTACTAAGTCCTTAGTCACATTGATCTCATTATGATGATGCATTACCGAGTGGGCCCAGAGATACCTCTCCGTCATACGGAGTGACAAATCCCAGTCTTGATTCGTGCCAACCCAACAGACACTTTCGGAGATACTTGTAGTGCACCTTTATAGCCACCCAGTTACGTTTTGACGTTTGGTACACCCAAAGCATTCCTACGGTATCTGGGAGTTGCACAATCTCATGGTCTAAGGAAATGATACTTGACATTAGAAAAGCTCTAGCAAACGAACTATGCGATCTTATGCTATGCTTAGGATTGGGTCTTGTCCATCACATCATTTTCCTAATGATGTGATCCCGTTATCAATGACATCTCTAATGCCCATGGTCAGGAAACCATAACCATCTATTGATCAACGAGCTAATAAACTAGAGGCTCGCTAGGGACATGTTGTGGTCTATGTATTCACACATGTATTACGGTTTCCAGTTAATACAATTATAGCATGAACAATAGACAATTATCATGAACAAGGAAATATAATAATAACCATTTTATTATTGCCTCTAGGGCAAATTTCCAACAGTCTCCCACTTGCACTAGAGTCAATAGTCTAGTTCACATAAGTGTGTGATTGTAATGAATCCAACACTCGTGGGGTTTGATCATATCTCGCTTGTTAGAGAGGTTATTAGTCAACGGGTCTGAACCTTTCAGATCCGTGTGTGTTTTACAAATCTCTATGTCATCTTGTAGATGACGCTACCATGCGCTATTTGGAGCTATTCCAAACAACTCTTCTACTATATGAATCCGGTTTACTACTCATAGTCATCTAGATTAGTATCAAAGTTTGCATCGACGTAACCCTTTATGACGAACTCTTTTACCACCTCCATAATTGAGAAAAATTCCTTAGTCCACTAAGGATAACTTTGACCGTTGTCTAGTGATCCATTCCTGGATCACTCTTGTACCCCTTGACTGACTCATGGAAAGGCACACTTCAGGTGCGGTACACAGCATAGCATACTGTAGAGCCTACGTCTAAGGCATAGGGAACGACCTTCGTCCTTTCTCTCTCTTTTGCCGTGGTTAGGTCTTGAGTCTTACTCAATACTCACACCTTATAACACAGCCAAGAACTTCTTCTTTGATGATCTATTTTAAACTCCTTCAAAATCTTCTCACGGTGTGTATTCATTTGAAAGTACTATTAAGCGTTTTAATCTATCCTTATAGATCATGATGCTCAATGTTCAAGTAGCTTAATATAGGTTTTCCATTGAAAAACACTTTTCAAACAACCCTATATGCTTTCTAGAAATTGTACACCATTTCTGATCAACAATATGTCAACAACATATACTCATCAGAAATTATATATTGCTCCCACTCACTTCTTTGGAAATACAAGTTTCTTATAAACTTTGTATAAACCCAAAATCTTTGATTATCTCATCAAAGTGTATATTCCAACTCCGAGATGGTTACTCCAGTCCTTAGAAGGATTGCTGAAACTTTGCATATTTGTTTGCATCTTTTAGGATTGACAAAAATTTCTGGTTGTATCACATACAACCTTTCCTCGAGAATGTCGTCGAGGAAACAATGTTTTGACATCCTATCTGCAAGATTTCATAAATTATGCAGTAATTGCTAATATAATTCCAACAGACTCTTAGCATCGCTACGAGTGAGAAAGTCTCATCGTAGTTAACTCCTTGAACTTGTCAGCAAACATATTAACGACAAGTCGAGCTTCCTTAATGGTGATACTTACCATCATTGTCCGTCTTCCTTTTAAAATCCATCTGTACCCAACAGCCTTACGACCATCAAGTAGTTCTTCCAAAGTCTATACTTTGTTTTCATACATGGATCCTCTCTCGGATTTTATGGCCTCGAGCCATTCGTCGGAATTCGGGCCCACCATCGCTTCTCCATAGCTCGTAGGTTCATTGTTGTCTGGCAACATGACCTCTAAGACAGGATTACGTACCACTCTGGAGTAGTACGAATCCTTGTCGACCTATGAGTTTTGGTAGTGACTTGATCCGAAGTTTCATGATCAATATCATCAGCTGCCACTTCAATTGGTGTAGGCGCCATAGGAACAACTTTCTGTGCCCTGCTACACACTAGTTGAAGTGACGGTCCAATAACCTCATCAAGTCTCCACCATCCTCCCACTCAATTCTTTCGAGAGAAACTTTTCCTCGAGAAAGGACCTGATTCTAGAAACAATCCCTTTTGCTTCCGGATCTGAGATAGGAGGTATACCCAACTGTTTTTGGGTGTACTATGAAGATGCATTTATCCGCTTTGGGTCCGAGCTTATTAGCCTGAAACTTTTTCACATAAGTGTCGCAGCCCCAAACTTTCAAGAAACGACAGCTTAGGTTTCTCTAAACCATAGTTCATACGGTGTCATCTCAATGGAATTGCGTGGTGCCCTATTTAAAGTGAATGTGGTTGTCTCTAATGCCTAACCCATGAACGATAGTGGTAATTCGATAAGAGACATCATGGTATGCCCCATATCCAATAGGGTGCATCTATGATGTTCAGACACACCATCACACTATGGTGTTCCAGGCGATGTTAGTTGTGAAACAATTTCCACAATGTCTTAATTGTGTACCAAACTCGCAACTCAGATATTCATCTTATGATCATATCATAGACATTTTATCCTCTTGTCAAGAAGATCTTCAACTTCACTCTGAAATAACTTGAACCTTTCAATAATTCAGACTTGTGTTTCATCAAGTAAATATACTCAGCATCTACTCAAATTATCTGTGAAGTAAGAACATAACGATATCCACTGCGTGCCTCAACACTTATTGGACTGCACACATCAAAATGTATTACTTCCAACAAGTTGCTTTCTTGTTCCATCTTACTGAAAACAAGGCTTTTCAGTCATCTTGCCCATGTGGTATGATTTGCATGTCTCAAGTGATTCGAAATCAAGTGAGTCCAAACGATCCATCTGCATGGAGTTTCTTCATGCGTACATACCAATAGACATGGTTCGCATGTCTCAAACTTTTCAAAAAATGAGTGAGTCCAAAGATCAATCAACATGGAGCTTCTTCATGCGTTTTATACCAATATGACTTACATGGCAGTGCCACAAGTAGGTGGTATTATCATTACTATCTTATATCTTTTGGCATGAACATGTGTATCACTATGATCGAGATTCAATAAACCATTCATTTTAGGTGCAAGACCATTGAAGGTATTATTCAAATAAACAGAGTAACCATTATTCTCCTTAAATGAATAAACATATTGCGATAGACATAATCCAATCATGTCTATGCTCAATGCAAACACCAAACAACAATTATTTAGGTTTAACACCGATCCCGATGGTAGAGGGAGCGTGCGATGTTTGATCACATCAACCTTGGAAATACTTCCAACACATATCATCACCTCGCCTTTAGCTAGTCTCCGTTTATTTCGTAGCCTTTTATTTCGAGTTACTAGCACTTAGCAACCGAACCGGTATCTATTACCATGGTGCTACTAGGAGTACTAGTAGAGTACACATTAATATATTGTATATCCAATATACTTCTGTCGACCTTGCCTGCCTTCTTATCTACCAAGTATCTAGGGTAATTCTGCTCCAGTGACCATTCCCCTTATTACAGAAGCACTTAGTCTCGGGTTTTGGTTCAACCTTGGGTTTCTTCACTAGAGCAGCAATTGATTTGCTGTTTCATGAAGTATCCCTTCTTGCCCTTGCCCTCTTTGAAACTAGTGGTTTCACTAACCATCAACAATTGATGCTCCTTCTTGATTTTTACTTTCGTGGTGTCAAACATCGCGAATAGCTCAAGGATCATTATATCTATCCCTGATATGTTATAGTTCATCACGAAGCTCTAGTAGCTTGGTGGCAATGACTTTGGAGAAACATCACTATCTCATTTGGAAGATTGACTCCCACTCGATTCAAGTGATTGTAGTACCCTGACAATCTGAGCACATGCTCAACGATTGAGCTTTTCTCCCTTAGTTTGTAGGCTAAGAAACTCGTCAGAGATCTTATACCTCTTGAAGTTGGCACGAGCCTGAAATCCCAATTTCAGCCCTTGGAACATCTCATATGTTCTGTGATGTTTCAAAAAACGTCTTCGGAGCCTCAATTATAAACCATTTAACATTACTGAACTATCACGTAGTCATCAAAACGTGTATGTCAGATGTTCGCAACATCCACAAACGACGTTCGAGGTTCAGCTCACCGAGCGGTGCATTAAGGACATAAGCCTTCTACGCAGCAATAAGGACAATCCTCAGTTTACGGACCCAGTCCGCATAATTGCTACTATCAACTTTCAACTAAATTTTCTCTAGGAACATATCTAAAACAGTAGAACTAAAGCGCAAACTACAATATAATTTGCAAAGACCTTTTGACTATGTTCATGATAATTAAGTTCATCTAATGAACACCCACTTAGATAGACATCCCTCTAGTCATCTAAGTGATACATGATCCGAGTCAACTAGGCCCTGTCCGATCATCATGTGAGACGGACTAGTCATCATCGGTGAACATCTTCATGTTGATCGTATCTACTGTACGACTCATGTACGACCTTTTGGTCTCTTGTGTTCCGAGGTCATGTCTATACATGCTAGGCTCGTCAAGTCAACCGAAGTGTTTTGCATCTGTAAATCTAGCTTACACCTGTTGTATGTCAACGTTAGAATTTATCACACCCGATCATCAAGTGGTGCTTCGAAACAACGAACTTTCGTAACGATGCACAGTTAGGGGGAACACTTTCTTGAAATTTTAGTGAGGGATCATATTATTTATGCTACCGTCGTTCTAAGAAAATAAGATGTAAACATGACAAACATCACATGCAAATCATAAAGTGACATGATATGGCCAATATCATCTTGCGCCTTTGATCTCCATCTTTGAGGCGCGACATGACCACCTTCTTCACCGGCATGACACCATGATCTCCATCATCATGATCTCCATCATCGTGTCTTCATGAAGTTGTCTCGCCAACTATTACTTCGACTACTATGGCTAACGGTTAGCAATAAAGTAAAGTAATTACATGGCGTTTTTAATGACACGCAGGTCATACAATAAATTAAGACAACTCCTATGCCTCCTGCCGGATGTCATACTCATCGACATGCAAGTTGTGATTCCTATTACAAGAACATGATCAATCTCATACATCACATATCATTCATCACATTATTTTGGCCATATCACATCACACATCATACCCTGCAAAAACAAGTTAGACGTCCTCTACTTGTTGTTGCATGTTTTACGTGGCTGCTACGGGTTTCTAGCAAGCACCTTTCTTACCTACGCAAAGCCACAACAGTGATATGCCAATTTCTATTTACCCTTCATAAGGACCTTTTTCATCGAATCCGATCCGACTAAAGTGGGAGAGACTGGCACCCGCTAGCCACCTTATGCAACAAGTGCATGTCAGTCGGTGGAACCTGTCTCACGTAAGTGTACGTGTAAGGTCGGTCCGGGCCGCTTCATCCCACAATACCGTCGAAACAAGATAGGACTAGTAACGGCAAGCATATTGAACAAATCATCGCCCACAACTACTTTGTGTTCTACTCGTGCATAGAATCTACGCATAGACCTAGCTCATGATGCCACTATTGGGGAACGTAGCACAAATTCAAAATTTTCTACGCAACACCAAGATCAATCTTTGGAGATTCTCGCAACAAGAGAGGGAGAGGATGAGCATCTTCATACCTTTGAAGGTCGCTAAGCAGAAGCATTACAAGAACGCGGTTGATGGAGTCATACTCGCGGCGATTCAAATCGCGGAAGATCTGATCTAGCGCCGAATGGACGGTGCCTCCGCGTTCAACACACGTACAGCCAGGGGACGTCTCCTCCTTCTTGATCCAGCAAGGGGAGAGGAGAAGTTGAGGGAGAACTCCGACAACATGACAACGTGGTGGTGGTGGAGATCGTGGTTCTCCAGCAGGGCTTCGCCAAGCACTACAGAGGAGGAGGAGATGTACGAGGAGGGAGGGGCTGCGCCAGGGGAAGGGTGTGGCTGCCCTTTCTCTCCCTCACTATATATAGGGGAAGGGGGGAGGAGGAGGCGCCCTAGGGTTTCCCTAGGGGAGGAGTGTCGGCCATAGGGGAAACCCTATATGGGTTTGGGCGCCCCCACCCGTAGGAAACTTGCCCCCCAAGCCGGGAGGGGCGGCTGCCCTAGGGGAGGCACCCCCACCTCTCCATGTTACGTGAGAGGGGTTGGGAGGGGTGCACAGCCCCTTAGTGGGCTGGTGTGCCCCCTTCCCTTGGCCCATAAGGCCCCCCAACGCATGTCGGGGCCTCCGAAACACCTTTCGGTGACGCTGGTCGTCACCCGGTACTCCCAGAACAAATTCGGACTCCAATACCCTTCATCCAATATATCGATCTTCGCCTCCGGACCATTACGGAGTTCCTCATCACGTCCGTGATCTCATCCGGGACTCCGAACAACCTTCAGTAACCACATACTATTTCTCATAACAACTCTAGCGTCACCGAACGTTAAGTGTGTAGACCCTATGGGTTCGGGAACCATGCAGACATGACCGAGATGTTCTTCGGCCAGTAACCAATAGCGGGATCTGGATACCCATGTTGGCTCCCACATGTTCCACGATGATTTCATCGGATGAACCACGATGTCGGGGATTCAATCAATCCCGTATACAATTCCCTTTGTCCATCAGCATGTTACTTGCCCGAGATTCGATCGTCGGTATCCCTATACCTTGTTCAATCTTGTTACCGGCAAGTCTCTTTACTCATTCCATAATGCATGATCCCGTGACTAACTCCTTAGTCACATTGAGCTCATTATGATGATGCATTACCGAGTGGGCCCAGAGATACCTCTCCGTCATACGGAGTGACAAATCCCAGTCTCGATTCGTGCCAACCGAACAGACACTTTCGGAGGTACCTGTAGTGCACCTTTATAGCCACCCAGTTATGTTGTGACGTTTAGTACACCCAAAGCATTCCTACGGTATCCAGGAGTTGCACAATCTCATGGTCTAAGGAAATGATACTTGACATTAGAAAAGCTCTAGCAAACGAACTACGCGATCTTGTGCTATGCTTAGGATTGGGTCTTGTCCATCACATCATTCTCCTAATGATGTGATCCCGTTATCAATGACATCTCTAATGTCCATGGTCAGGAAACCATAACCATCTATTGATCAACGAGCTAATCAACTTGAGGCTCACAAGGGACATGTTGTGGTCTATGTATTCACACATGTATTATGGTTTCCAGTTAATACAATTATAGCATGAACAATAGACAATTATCATGAACAAGGAGATATAATAATAACAACTTTATTATTGCCTCTAGGCATATTTCCAACATCTTCTCCCTCGTATCCCTCTTCCTCTCTGTAGTGCTTAGCGAAGCTCTGCTCAGATTCCGTCACCACCACCACCACCACCACGCCGTCGTGCTGCCGGAGGACTCGAGCTACTACTTCACCATCGCTCGCTGGATCGAGGAGGTGAAGGCGTCATCAAGCCATACGTGTGTTGAACGCGGAGGTGTCGTCCGTTCAGCACTTGGATCGGAGTTCGCGGACGGATCATGATTGGATCGTGAAGAAGTTCGACTACATCAACCGCATTTCTTATCGCTTCAGCTTAGTGATCTACAAGAGTATGTAGATGCAATCTCTCCTCTCGTAGATATCCATCTCCTAGATTGATCTTGGTGAGCATAGGAAAATATTTGTTTCCCATTCAACGTTCCCCAACATTCAACACGGACATGTATTGATCCGCTCGGCTTTTCAGACTCTATTTTTCCGTGCTACGTACCTGGAGACAAAACTAGGGGGGCTTTGCGGCCATCCGAACAACAACCATACCCGTGCCTGACTAATCTGACCCACCAAAAAACCCCTCCCTCACTCGAGCGTGCTTCCCGCCGAAACAGTCGGCGTCGCTCCAGAACTTCAATGCCGCATTCCCGGCCAGAGCGGACGCGGCCTCTCATTGATGCCGTCATTGTAGCTGCGTCGGCCGTGCCGCTTCCTGGTTCAGGAGACTATTTCGCGTTCAAATGTTACCAGGTCAGTCAATCGCCCCTACATTCATGGCTAGCTATGCATGGTTCGCCCATTAAGCAGAGGTACGAGGTGTCGATCAATACTGGCGTGCGCCATCATGGCTGCAGGAAAGGACAACCAGGACTGTGCCCGGCCTGCCTCCTGCGTGCTCATAAGTGTTGTTGCCATATATGGGTACTATTGTATATTTCCTTCGTCCGAAAAAACTTGTCCCTCAAATGAATGTATTTAACACTGAGTTGATGCTAGATACATCCATTTGAGGAACATTTTTTTCCGGATAATAGGAGTATATTTTTGTCGACTTGAGGAGCACTGAGTATCCACTTTCGTGGGTAAGTATGAAACATGTAACTTTCGTGGTCTCAATACATTCGCCAACCTTATCACATAAAATGAAGACCGGTGCTCTCTAGAACTGCCACAAATCAACTAAATGGAAACAAACTAATGATCCGAATCATTTTAATCAGTTAGCACCACAGGTCTACAATTATCTCGTAGCTATTGCCATCTATCTTTAGTCTCATCCCTAAAAATTCTCCTAAAATGGACATAGGGCAAACATTGGACCTTATAGAACATCGATGCTCTAAGAGTTCGATTCAATATCCTCTCCATATCTTTAGCTAACATTGGACCATATTTGATCACAAGCTTGGAACTGTGGCGAATCGCTCTCTTGTGGACCAACATGACCCAGGCCTAAATTACGGCTATGAGTGTTGATGCCTGAACGAGGAGCTTCATTCGTTTGTCCTAATGAAATCGATGTTGCAATAAGCAACGGCGACATTGACCGTACACTTTACCTAACAAAATCTAACAGTGCCGGGTGGTTGTATGCTTCTTACCCCCATTGGACACAACGACGACCCGCCCATGTCGGCGAGGAGGCGGACGAGACAGAGAAGAAAACAAAGGGACAAGATCCAAGCGAAAAAGATGCTCGCGGGAATGCAGTGGTGGATCCGGGAACCGGGAGAAAAAGATGGGTTCGCCACCACGGCAGTGTATATTTGCTACCATTGGTCGGAGCACAGCATAATTTGGGAGCAGTGAAACATGCTGCGTAGGGTGATCGATCTGCAGTTTGTATTTGTTTTCGTTTTCGTCTCCAACTCTCAAACTGGCCTTTTTTGTGAGTGTATTTTCCCCCTAAGCAATCTGTTTTACCATGAACACGTGTGTACGCATGGCTCACTAGATTATTTTCTCTGGGCGTACATACGCATGAATAGATCTCAAGTTACAGTCTTCCTATCTATTGCTGTCAGAGCTCTGAGCCTATGCCGGCGACATAGGTCATGTTGCTGTACGGCCAGGATCATGCGTAACCAATCCCGGCCCGGCTCTGCTCTCGCCGCAGCTCTGCTCACGATGTCACCCGGCTCAGGCGCTCAGCAAACACCCTGTTGCCTACAGGGTGTTTTAAGTGACTGCGTACCACTTATATACGCCAAATCTCATTGAAGGGTACAGTTTCTCATGGGGTTTTTCGATCAGAACCGATTGTAATATTTTATATTATCACAGTGTATTCCTTGGACCAGAACCAGTATGTGTTATTTCCCCCGGAAAAAAGGCGTATGAATTGCTAGTTCAGGGATGGATATCATTTTTTATAGCAACCCTACAATCGAAATTCACAACAAATCGGTCTTGAAGTCCGGACGTACGTACCGGTCACTTGCTAGTTTCAAACTGGCATCAGATGTCTGCGTTGTCCGGCGTCCCTAATATTCAGCCCAAATATAGGGTGGATGTGAAAAGGCCCGGACCGCCCGGGACTTAGGGTGGACACGGTCCTGGCCGGTCCGGGCCCTGACCGAGCCGCCGTCTGGACCGGCCGGCGGCGGACCGGACCGGACCGGACCGAGCAGTGCCGCGGTCCGCTTTTCATGGACCGGACCGGCGGTGCTAAAGCTTGGGCCGGACCGAGAGGACCGCTCATGGCGTTGTACGGCGAACGAGCTCCTGCAGGAGATTACGGGGTACCGGGAGGAGAGGAAGGAGAGAGACACAGCCCTGCGCCCATCATGAGCACGTTTAAGAGGCCGGGGAGGCGAGATACATGACGACGACGATGAATGAAGGTGTTGCCGTGGAGGTGGCGACGTCGGAGGAGGCGGTGGAGGTCACCTCGACCTGGGGCTGCTGGAATTCTACATCTGGGAGGCCCCCGAGCGAATAAATTCCAAGGGCGTGTCTGTTCCTTGCGACACGCAATTAATCTCGTTGCCTGATTGCCGTTGTTTCCTGTTTTCTTTTTTCTTAAGGGTGTTTCCTATTTTGTTTCACGTTAATACTGTTTGTTTTTTGAAAGTATCACGTTAAATCTGTTGAGTCAATAGGATTCAACATTGTAGGATCGTTGCATGTGACATAACCATCCTTTTTACAATTTGCATGTTGCAAATAAATAGGGCCTGCAATGTGTATGCCCACGTACAAATGTACGTTCAGTCGTACAAACTCTGATCTGGCACAGGTTAATATCGTGGGGAGGTGTAGGATGAAAGAAACGCATCCGATCGAGCCCACCTTTCTCGTTCTTTCTGTTTCTGCTACGTTGAATAAAAGGAAAACTCCAACGTTGTAGGCAATAGAATTCCTATTCCTACGAAGTAAAACGCGGAGATAACTGTCTCTCCCATAACGTGGAGTGAATCGTGGAGATAACTATCTCTCCAATAACGTGGAGTAAATCGTGGAGATCTCTTCTACCTCGAGCCAAAGAATCCATCGCGTGAGTTCGTTCGTGTGTAAGAAACTGCCGAGTTCGTTCGGTCCAGTAGAGTTAACCGAGCTAAGACCGGACCGGACCGGTCGATTTTCGGGCCGAAACTCCCAGCTCGGACCGGCCAATTTTCCCATCAGGCCGGGACCGTTCGGTCCGGTCCAGATCGGTCCACGAGCGGGCCAAAAAGCCCGCTCGGTACGTCCAGCCTGACCCGGGCCTGTCCACCACATCAGCCCGCCCTACCACCAACCCCACGGCGTCCCCACAAAAATCCCAATTCGTCCCCTCTCTGAACCCTAGCTCGCTCCATCCTCCTCTCTCGCTCTGTCCCCTCCTCTTCCCTCTCCGATTTGGATAAAATCCACGATTCTGGCGACATGTCGAGCTCCGACAGCGACTCGGGCTCTGATCTTGACATCGACGAGGAGCAAGCCCTCCCCATTGTGAAGGAGCAGTCAATGGTGGACATGGGGGCAGCTTCGGATCTGCCTTGCTGCCGCATCCTCGCCGACGCAACGCGGATGTTGGAGCTGGCCCTCCCGGCCCACGCGCAGATCCACGAGGGCCACCCCCCCCCCCCCCCCCCCCCCCCGTGTAAGCCACTTCCCTGCAAGGGTACTGTTGGATTCTATTAGCCGCCCCGTCGGCCCGGACTCGCGCGTCGAATAGGAGGTGCTATCCGCCCGCTGTCAGGGGCAGCAGGAATGGGACCACGGTAGAGCAATTCGTGCGCCGCCACCGTGGGTTGCCTGCGGAGCCCGACGAGGACCAGCGGCTCCTCGCCTCGGCCTACCGCTGGTCGCTGATTACGGCGGAGACAGAGGGTCGTTGTTTATGGAGTAAAACGCTACGGCGCTCCGGCTTGCCATTGAGCAGCCGGAGCACGAGGCAATAGAGGTAGCGGCGGAGGCGGCTCGGGTGGCCAATCTAAAGCGGCAGCATGACTGGGCCGTCCGGCGGATGAAGGGGCTCGTTGTCATCTTCGACTCCTTGTCCGGCGATGGCAATGATGACAGCTCCACCTCCGACGACTCTAACGCTACACGACAGCTGCACCTCCGGCGTAACGACAAAGTTCCGGCGAGGAAGTGATGAAACTCTGCAGTCTTCGTCGTTAATTTCGACTTATTTGTACTCCAGTTAGAACTTGTCCGTTGTGAGTGTGGATTATGATCATCCAAAGATTTAACCCATGAGTTGGGCAATTCCTTAGCATCAATTTCATCCTTTCCCAAGATTGCGCAACATGTTCATTCTAAAGTTGCTTAAAGTTCTTGATTTGAGTTCTAAGAGAAATAATTTTCGCTTGCGGAAAATACTTAGTGATAAAAGCATCTTTGCACTTATTCCAAGAATCAATACTATTGCGAGCCAAAGCTGAGAACCAAATTTTAGCACGATCACGCAAATAGAACGGAAATAATTTCAACTTCACAATATCATTGTCCACATCTTTTTTTCTTTTGCATACCGCATAATTCTACGAATGTGTTAAGATGGGACGCGACATCCTCATTAGGAATACCAGAAAATTGCTCTTTCATAACAAGATTCAACAAAGCGGTATCGATATCATAAGACTCCGCACTAGCAGCGGGAGGAACAATCAGAGTGCCAATAAAATTATTATTGTTGGTTCTAGAAAAAGTCACACAACTTGGTGTTCTCTTGGGTCATCGTGTCTATGCACTCAAGAACAGATCTGACGAGAAAACGACGAAGGAAAAAGAAGGTGAATAAAACGGCAATTTTTTGTGAAGTGGGGGAGATGAAAACGAGAGGCAAATGACAACTAATGTAAATTGCAAGGAGATGAGATTGTGATTAGGAACCTGATAATGTTGATGATGTATCCCCGGCAATGGCGCCAGAAACTCCTTTTGATGTCGCTTGAACGACGTCGGTATTTTCCCCAAAGAGGAAGGGATGATGCAACACAACAACGGTAGGTATTTCCCTCAGATAAGACCAAGATTATCTAACCAGTAGGAGAATCACTCAAACACTATGTAGACGGCGCCTGCACACAAATAACAAAACACTTGCAACGCGACGTAAGAGAGGGGTTGTCAATCCTTCACGGTAAATAGATAGATAGCTTGATGATAGTTTTGATAGATAGATCTGTCGTAAACGTGATATAAAATAGGTAACAAAAAAGTGCAGCAAGGTATTTTGGGGTTTTGATAATATAGATCTGAAAATAAAAGTGGCAAGAAAAGGAAAAGGCAAATACAATATGGATCTGAAAGTATGTGATGATAAAATAGACCCGGGGGCCGTAGATTTTATTATTGGCTTCCCTCAAGAAAATAGTAACGGTGGGTAGACATATTACTGTTGGGCAATTGATCGAACAACAAATAATCATGAGGATATCCAAGACAATGATCATGTATATAGGCATCACGTTCAAGATTAGTAGACCGACTCCTGCCTGCATCTACTATTATTACTCCACACATCGACCGCTATCCAGCATGCATCTAGTGTATTAAGTTCATGAAAAAACGGAGTATGCAATAAGAACGATGACATGATGTAGACAAGATCTATTCATGTAGGAATAGATCCCATCCTTTTATCCTTAATAGCAACGATACATGCGTGCCTTGCTGCCCCTTCTATCACTGAGAAAGGACACCGAAAGATCGAACCCATCAGAAAGCACCTCTTCACATGGGAAGATAAATAGATCAAGATAGCCAATCAAATCCCAAATATTGGAGAAGAAACACGAGGCTATAATAATCAAAATTGGATATAAAACTGAAGGCAAAATCTGATCATAAACTCATTGTTCATCTAATCCCAACAAATACATTGCACAAAAGCATTACATCAAATAGATCTCCAGGAGACCATTGTATTGAGAAACATAGAGAGAAGAAGCCATCTAGCTACTACCTACGGACACGTAGGTCTAATATGAACTACACACGCATCATCGAAGAGGCACCAATGAGGATGATGAATCCCTCCGTGATCGTGTTCCCCTCCAGCGGAGTGCCGGAGTAGGGCTCTAGATTGGATCTCGTGGTTCTAGAACTTGCAGCGGCTGGAATTGTTTTACGTCGACCCCCCTATGGTGTCTGGAATATCTAGGTATTTATAGAGCATAGAGGCGGTGCGGGGGCTCACCGAGGAGGGCACTAGCCACATGGGCATTCCAAGGCCCCCTGGCGCGCCCAGGTGGTTGGTGCTCACCTTGGGTGGACCCTCTAGTATATCTTTGTTCCGTGTTGGGCCTTCTGGTCCGGAAAAAATCACTAAAAAATTTCACTGCGTTTGGACTCCGTTTGGTACTGATTTCCTGCAAAATAAGAAACAAGCAAAAAACAGCAACTGGCAATGGGCACTATGTCAATAGGTTAGTCCCAAAACATTATACAAAGTTGCTATAAAATGATTCTAAAACATCCAAGAATGATAACATAACAGCATGGAACACTCAAAAATTACAGATATGTTGGAGACATATCAAGCATCAAGTTTTGATAGTGAATAAAACCACTAGTTTCAAGAGAGGCAAGGGAAAGAAGGGAAACTTCAAGAAAGGTGGCAAAACAGTTGCTTCTCCCATGAAGAAACCCAAGGCTGGACCCAATCCGGAGACTGAGTGCTTCTATTGCAAGGGAACTTGCCACTGTAAGCTTTACTGCCCCAAGTATTTGGCCGACAAGAAGGGGGCCAACGTCAACAAAGGTATATATGATATACATGTTATTGATGTGTACACTACCAACTCTCGTGGTAGTGCCTGGGTATTTGATACCGGTTCGGTTGCTCACATTTGCAATTCAAAGTAGGAACTGCAGAATAGACGAAGGCTGGCGAAGGTCGAAGTGATGATGCACGAGGGAAATGGTTCCAAGGTTGATGTGATCACCGTCGGCACACTCGCGCTTTGATTACCATCGGGATTACTGATGAACCTGAATAATTGTTATTTAGTGTCTACGTTGAGCATAAACATTATAATTATATCTGGGTCTTGTTTAATGCGAGACGGTTACTCATTTAAATCGGAGAATAATGGTTGTTCTATTTACATGGGTAATAACTTTTATGGTCATGCACCCATTGTGAGGGGTTTATACTTATTGAATTTCGATAGTGATGATACACATGTTCATAACAGTGATGCCAAAAGATGTAGAGTTGATAATGATAGTACCACTTTCTTGTGGCACTACCGCTTAGGTCATATTGGTGTAAAGAGCATGAAGAAACTCCATGACGATGGACTTTTGGAGACACTTGATTTTGAATCACTTGACACGTGTGAACCGTGCCTCATGCACAAGATGACTAAAACCCCGTTTTTCGGAACAATGGAACGGGCAAGTGACATGTTGGAAATCATACATACTGATGTGTGCAGTCTGATGAGCGTTGACGCGCACGGTGGATATCGTTACTTTCTTACCTTCACCGATGATTTGAGTAGATATGGGTATGTCTACTTGATGAAGCATAAGTCTGAAATGTTTGAAAAGATCAAGCAATTTTCGAGTGAAGTTGAAAATCATCGTAACAAGAAGATTAAATTCCTATGAACCGATCGAGGGGGAGAATATCTGAGTTATGGGTTCGGCAATCACTTAAGACAATGTGGAATTATTTCACAATTGATGCCACCTGGAACACCACAACGTAATGGTGTGTCCGAACGTCGTCATCGTACCTTATTATATATGGTGTGTTCTATGATGTCCCTTTCTGATCTGCCACTCTCGTTTTGGGGTTATGCGTTTGAGACAGCTGCATTCACGTTAAATAGGGCACCATCTAAATCCGTAGAGACGACACCGTATGAAGTGTGGTTTGGCAAGAAACCTAAGCTGTCGTTCCTCAAGGTTTGGGGCTGAGATGCTTATGTCAAAAGTCTTCAGCCGGAAAAGCTCCAACCCAAAGCGGACAAATGCATCTTCATAGGATACACAAAGGTGACGATTGGATATACCTTCTAATCCAGATCCGAGGGCAAAGTGTTTGTCTCTAAGAACGCGTCCTTTGTCAAGAAATAGTTTCTCTCAAAAGAATTGAGTGGGATGAAGATAGAACTCGATAAGGTTGTTGAACCATTACTTCAACCAGTGAGTAGTGTATCGCAGAAAGATGTTTCTGTAACACTACGTCAGTTGAAGAGGAAGCTAATGATAGTGATCATGAAGTTTCAGATCAAGTTACTATCGAACCTCGTAGGTCGACAAAGATATGTAGTGCTCCTGAGTAGTATGGTAACCCTGTCTTGGAGGTCATGTTGTTGGACAACAACAACGATGAACCTACGAGTTATGGAGAAGTGATCGTGGGCCTGAATTCCAACAAATGGTTAGAGGCCACGAAATCCGAGATAGGATCCATGTATGAAAACAAAGTATGGACTATGGAAGTATAACCTGAAGGGCGAAAGGCCATTCAGAATAAATGGATATTCAAGAAGAAGACGGACACGGACGGTAATATCACCGTCTATAAAGCTCGACTCGTGGCAAATGGGTTTTCACAATCTCAAGGAGTTGACTACGATGAGACTTTCTCACCCATAGCGATGCTTAAGTCCGTCAGAATCATGTTGGCAATAGCTGCATTTTTTGAATAAGAAATCTAGCAGATGGATGTCAAAACAGTGTTCCTTAACGGTTTCCTTAAGGAAGAGTTGTATATGATGCAACCGAAAGGTTTTGTCGATCCACAGAATGCTGAATAGTGTGCAACCTCCAGCAATCCATTTTTGGGCTGGTGCAAGCATCTCGGAGTTGGAATATTCGCTTTGATGAGGTGATCAAAGCGTTTGGGTTTATACAAGTTTATGGAGAAGTTTGTATCTACAAGAAAGTGAGTGGGAGCTCTATAACGTTTCTGGTATTATATGTGGATGACATATTGCTAATTGGAAAAAATATAGAACTTTTGGAAACATGAAGGAATATTTGAATAAGAGTTTTTCCATGAAGGATCTAGGAGAACCTGCTTTCATATTAGGCATCAAGACCTACAAAGATAGATCAAGACGCTTGATAGGACTTTCACAAAGCACGTACCTTGATAAGATTTTGAAGAAGTTCAAAATGGACCAGTCCAACAAGGGCTTCTTACCTGTTTTACAAGGTGTGAAGTTGAGTAAGACTCAATGCCGAGCGACTACAGAGGATAGAAAAAAGATGAGTGTCATCCCCTATGCTTCAGCCATAGGCTATATTATGTATGCGATGTTGTGCACGAGACCAGATGTCAGCCTTGCCATAAGTATGGCCCGGAGGTTCCAAAGTGATCCAGGAGTGGAACACTTGAGAGCAGTGAAGAATATCCTTAAGTACCTAAAAAGGACTAAGGAAATGTTTCTCGTTTATGGAGGTGATCAAGGGCTCGTCGTAAAGGGTAACGTCGATGCAAGCTTTGAAACTGATCCGGATGACCCTAAGTCTCAAACTGGATATGTCTATGTACTGAAAGGGGGAGCGGTAAGCTGGTGCAGTTCCAAGCAGAGGGTGGTAGCTGATTCTACATGCGAAGCGGAGTGCATAGCTGCCTCGGAGGCTGCGAAGGAAGGTGTCTGGATGAAGCAGTTCATGACAGATCTTGGATTTCTGCCCAGTGCACTGGACTCAATGACTCTATTCTGTCACAACACTAGTGCCATCGCTCTAGCCAAGGAACCAAGGTTTCAGAAGTGGACCAGAAACGTAAATCAACACTTCAATTCTATCCGCGATTACATCGAGGAGGAAGACATAAACATTTGCAAAGTAAATAAGGATCTGATTGTTGCAGATCCGCTGACTAAACCTCTTCCACGGGAAAAGCATGATCAACATCAGAACTCTATGGGTGTTAGATTCATAAAAAATGTAATGCTATATTATTGACTCTAATGCAAGTGGGAGACTGTTGGAAATATGCCCTAGAAGTGGTTAATATTATATTTCCTTGTTCATGATAATCGTTTATTATCCATGCTATAATTGTATTGACCAGAAAATCAAATGCATGTGTGGATACATAGACAATAACATGTCCCTACTAAGCCTCTACCGGACTAGCTCGTTGATCAAAGATGGCTATGATTTCCTAGTCATGGACATGGGTTGTCATTTGATAACGGGATCAGATCATTGGGAGAATGATGTGATGGACAAGACCCAAACTATAAACGTAGCATATGACCGTATCAAGTTTATTGCTATCATTTTCTGTATGTCAAGTATATGTTCCTATGACCATGAGATCATGCAACTCACTGACTGTTGGGGAACGTAGTAATTTCAAAAAAAATTCCTACGCACATGCAAGATCATGGTGATGGCATAGCAACGAGAGGGGAGAGTGTTGTCCATGTACCCTTGTAGACCGTAAGCGGTTGATGTGGTCGTACGTCTTCACGATCCGACCGATCCAAGTACCGAATGTACGGCACCTCCGAGTTCAGCACACGTTAAGCTATGACGATCCCCGGACTCCGATCCAGCAAAGTGTCGGGGATGAGTTCCGTCAGCACGACGGCTTGGTGACGATGATGATGCTCTACCGGCGCAGGGCTTCGCCTAAACTCCGCGACGATATGACCGAGGTGGAATATGGTGGAGGGGGGCACCGCACACGGCTAAGGAACGATCCGTAGATCAACTTGTGTGTGTCCATGGGGTGCCCCCTGCCCCCGTATATAAAGGAGGGAGGGGGGAGGTGCGGCCGGCCTAGGAGGGGGCGCGCCAAGGGGAGTCCTACTCCCACCGGGAGTAGGACTCCCTCCTTCCTTGTTGGAGTAGGAGAAGGGGGGAAAGAGGGGGAGAGGAGGAAGAAAAGGGGGGCCGCACCCCTTGTCCAATTCGGACCAGAGGGGGGCTGCGTGCCTCCTTCCTTTCGGCCTCTCTCCTCTATTCCCGTATGGCCCAATAAGGTCCATATACTCCCCGGCGAATTCCTGTAACTCTCCGGTACTCCGAAAAATACCCGAATCACTCGGAACCTTTCCGAACTCCGAATATAGTCGTCCAATATATCGATCTTTACGTCTCGACCATTTTGAGACTCCTTGTCATGTCTCCGATCTCATCCGGGACTACGAACTCCTTCGGTACATCAAAACATAAACTCATAATATAACTGTCATCGAAACCTTAAGCGTGCGGACCCTACGGGTTCGAGAACTATGTAGACATGACCTAGAACTATTCTTGGTCAATAACCAATAGCGGAACCTGGATGCTCATATTGGCTCCTACATATTCTACGAAGATCTTTATCGGTCAAACCGCATAACAACATATGTTGTTCCTTTTGACATCGGTATGTTACTTGCCCGAGATTCAATCGTCGGTATCCAATACCTAGTTCAATCTCGTTACCGGCAAGTCTCTTTACTTGTTATGTAATGCATCATTCCGTAACTAACTCATTAGCTACATTGCTTGCAAGGCTTATAGTGATGTGCATTACCGAGAGGGCCCAGAGATACCTCTCCGACAATCAGAGTGACAAAACCTAATCTCGAAATACGCCAACCCAACATGTACCTTTGGAGACACCTGTAGTACTCCTTTATAATCACCCAGTTACGTTGTGACGTTTGGTAGAACCCAAAGTGTTCCTCCGGTAAACAGGAGTTGCATAATCTCATAGTTACAGGAACATGTATAAGTCATGAAGAAAGCAATAGCAATATACTAAACGATCAAGTGCTAGGCTAACGGAATGGGTCATGTCAATCACATCATTCTCCTAATGATGTGATCCCATTAATCAAATGACAACACATGTCTATGGTTAGGAAACATAACCATCTTTGATTAATGAGCTAGGCAAGTAGAGGCATACTAGTGACTATATGTTTGTCTATGTATTGACACATGTATCATGTTTCCGGTTAATACAATTCTAGCATGAATAATAAACATTTATCATGAAATAAGGAAATAAATAATAACTTTATTATTGCCTCTAGGGCATATTTCCTTCAGTCTCCCACTTGCACTAGAGTCAATAATCTAGTTCACATCATCATGTGATTTAACACCAATATTCACATCTGTATGTGATTAATACCCATAGTTCACATCGTCATGTGATCAACACCCAAAAGGTTTACTAGAGTCAATAATCTAGTTCACATCGCTATGTGATTAACACCCAAAGAGTACTAAGGTATGATCATGTTTTGCTCGTGAGGGAAGTTTAGTCAACGGGTCTGTCATATTACAGAGTCATATGTATTTTGCAAATATTCTATGTCTATAATGCTTTGCACGGAGCTACTCTAGTTAATTGCTCCCACTTTCAATATGTATCCAGACTGAGACTTAGAGTCATCTGGATCGGTGTAAAAGCTTGCACCAATGTAACTCTTTACGACGGGCTCTTTTATCACCTCCATAATCGCGAAATAATTCCTTAGTCCTCATTAAGGATATTCTTGACCAATGTCCAGTGATCTACTCCTAGATCGCTATTGTACTCCCTTGCCAAATAAAGAGCAAGGTATACAATAGGTCTGGTACATAGCATAGCATACTTTATAGAACCTATGACTGAGGCATAGGGAATGACTTTTCATTCTCTTTCTTTTTTCTGCCATGGTCGGGTCTTGAGTCTTACTCAACTTCACACCTTTGCATCACAAGCAAGAACTCTTTCTTTGACTGTTCTATTTTGAACTATTTCAAAATTTTATCAAGGTATGTACTCATTGAAAAATCTTACCAAGCGTCTTGATCTATCTCAATAGATCTTGATGCTCAATATGTAAGTAGCTTTTACTGAGGTCTTTCTTTTAAAGAACTCCTTTAAAACACTCCTTTATGCTTTGTAGAATAATTCTACATTATTTCCGATCAACAATATGTCATTCACATATACTTATCAGAAATGATGTAGTGCTTCCACCCACTTTCTTGTAAATACAGGCCTTTCCAAAAGTCTGTATAAAACCATATGCTTTGATCAACTCATCAAAGCGTATATTCCAACTCCGAGATGCTTGCACCAGTCCATTGATGGATTGCTGGAGCTTGCACACTTTGTTAGCATCTTTAGGATTGACTAAAACTTTCTGGTTGCATCATATACAACTCTTCTTTAATAAATCCATTAAGGAATATAGTTTTGACATCCACTTGCTAGATTTCATAAAATGCGGCAATTGCTAACATGATTCGGACAGACTTAAGCATAGATACGAGTGAAAAACTCTCATCGTTGTCAACACTTTGAATTTGTCGAAAACCTTTTGCGACAATTCTAGCTTTGTAGATAGTAACACTATCAGCGTCCGTCTTCCTCTTGAAGATCCATTTAATCTCAATGTCTCTCCGATCATTGGGCAAGTCAATCAAAGTCCATACTTTGTTTTCATACATGGATCTCATCTCAGATCTCATGGCCTCAAGCCATTTTGCGGAATCTGGGCTCACCATCGCTTCTTCATAGTTCGTAGGTTCGTCATGGTCTAGTAACATAACTTCCAGAACAGGATTACCGTACCACTCTGGTGCGGATCTTACTCTGGAAGACCTACGAGGTTCTGTAGTAACTTAATCTGAAGTTTCATGATCATCATCTTTAACTTCCTCAATAATTGGTGTAGTAGTCACAAGAACAGATTTCTGTGATGAACTAATTTCCAATAAGGGAGCAGGTACAGTTACCTCATCAAGTTCTACTTTCCTCCCACTCACTTCTTTCGAGAGAAACGTCTTCTCTAGAAAGGATCCATTCTTGGCAACGAATGTTTTGCCTTCGGATCTGTGATAGAAGGTGTACCCAACAGTTTCCTTTGGGTATTCTATGAAGACGCACTTCTCCGATTTGGGTTCGAGCTTATTAAGTTGAAAACCTTTTTCATATAAGCATCGCAACTCCAAACTTTAAGAAACGACAGCTTAGGTTTACTGCTAAACCATAGTTCATACGGTGTCGTCTCAACCGATTTAGATGGTTCCCTATTAAACGTGAATGCAGCTGTCTCTAATGCATAAACCCAAAACGATAGTGGTAAACTGATAAGAGATATCATAGATCGCACCATATCTAGTAAAGTACGATTACGACTTTCGGACACACCATTACATTGTGGTGTTCCAGGTGGCGTGAGTTTGTGAAACTATTCCACATTGTTTTAATTGAAGACCAAACTTGTAACTCAAATATTCATCTCCACGATCATATCGCAGAAACTTTATTTTCTTGTTACGATGATTTTCCACTTCACTCTGAAATTCTTTGAACCTTTCAACTATTTCAGACTTATGTTTCATCAAGTAGATATACCCATATTTTCTCAAATCATTTTGTGAAGGTCAGAAAACAACGATACTTGCCACGAGCATCAACACTCATTGGATCGCATACTGAAGGAAATATGCCTTAGAGGCAATAATAAAGTTATTATTTATTTCCTTATTTCATGATAAATGTTTATTATTCGTGCTAGAATTGTATTAACTGAAAACATGATACATGTGTGAACACATAGACAAACATATAGTCACTAGTATGCCTCTACTTGACTAGCTCATTAATCAAAGATGGTTATGTTTCCTAACCATAGACATCTGTTGTCATTTGATTAATGGGATCACATCATTAGAAGAATGATGTGATTGACATGACCCATCCCGTTAGCTTAGCACTTGATCGTTTAGTATTCTGCTATTGCTTTCTTCATGACTTATACATGTTCCTGCAACTATGAGAAATATGCAACTCCCGTCTACCGGAAGAACACAGGTGACTGGGTGATTATAAAGGAGTACTACAGGTGTCTCCGAAGGTACATGTTGAGTTGGCGTATTTCGAGATTAGGTTTTGTCACTCCGATTGTCGGAGAGGTATCTCTGGGCCCTCTCGGTAATACTCATCACTTAAGCCTTGCAAGCATTATAACTAATAAGTTAGTTATGAGATGACGTATTACAGAACGAGTAAAGAGACTTGCCGGTAACGAGATTGAACTAGGTATTGGATACCGACGATCAAATCTCGGGCAAGTAACATACCGATGACAAAGGGAACAACGTATGTTGTTATGCGGTTTGACCGATAAAGATCTTCGTAGAATATGTAGGAACCAATATGGGCATCCAGGTCCCGCTATTGGTTATTGACCGAGAATGGTTTTAGGTCATGTCTACATAGTTCGAGAACCCGTAGGGTCCGCACGCTTAACGTTTCGATGACAGTTTTATTATGAGTTTACAAGTTTTGATGTACCGAAGCTTGTTCGGAGTCCCGGATGTGATCACGGACATGACGAGGAGTCTCGGAATGATCGAGACATAAAGATTGATATATTGGAAGCCTATGTTTGGACATCGGGATGGTTCCGGGTGAAATCGGCATTTTACCGGAGTACCGGGAGGTTACCGGAACCCCCCTGGGGGTTAATGGGCCTACATGGGCCACGAGGGAGAAGAGAGAAGGAGCCAGGAGGGGGCCGTGCGCCCCTCCCCCTCCTAGTCCGAATAGGACAAGGGAAGGGGGGCGACGCCCCCCCTTTCCTTCCCCTCTTCCTCCTCTTCCCCCCTTCTCCTATTCCAACTAGGAAAGAAGGGAGTCCTACTCCCGGTGGGAGTAGGACTCTCCCCTTGGCGCGCCCTCCTTGGCCGGCCGCCTCCTCCCCCTGGCTCCTTTATATATGGGGGCGGGGGGGCACCCTACACACACAAGTTGATCTACGGATCGTTCCTTAGCCGTGTGCGGTGCCCCCCTCCACCATATTCCACCTCGATCATATCGTCGCGAAGCTTAGGCGAAGCCCTGCGCCGGTAGAACATCATCATCGTCACCACGCCGTCGTGCTGACGGAACTTGTCGTGGAATTATCACGTCAGATGTCCTTAGTGTCAGGACTTAGTCGCGAGGCCAACGCATCTATGTGGTAGCTTGAGAGGGGTTGAGCGGAATCGAGAGACGCAACACAAGACAGGGATTTAGACAGCTTCGGGCCCCGGGAAACATCATCCGGTAAAAACCCTACATGCTGTTTGAGGCTAGGTCTCATTATCATCACGAGGGAGTCGCCGTAAACCGGCTCTCCTCTTTGTGTCTATCCCTAAGATTGTTTCTTCTTGCTTGTAGCCTGTCCTTTCTAACTTGTCCCTCTTTGGGGAGCCCTGCCCCTCCTTATATATGTTGAAGGGGTGGGTTACATGTGGAGTCCTATTAGGATTATGACTATTCTATCTCTAATACAAACCGGATACAAGTCCTGGTCCTAACTCCTTGTAAATATTCCTCATGCCTTTCCTCTTATACCGGCCCACCAAGTATGAACCGGCCTTCTGGGCCATGGGCCTCGTCATCCATCTGACCCACCCGCCGGGTTACTAATGAACCGCCAAGACCGGGCGGGTAGCCGGTGAATCATCCAGTCCGGTCGGTTTATACTCGTGGCCGGTTTACGCTACGGGGTATATCCCCGACATTAGCCCCCAGTTTAATTTGGATTTATCCATGTTAAACTGATCTGCAACAAGAACAAATTTGTCGGGTTGTGCTCCGATTTAAATATACTTGTAAGCCGGCACTTGATCATCCTTAAACCCTTGTCATTTCTTCCTTCCAAGTTAATAACCATCTTCATAATCAATTTGCTTGTAGAAGATATTTGTAAATAAAGAATCCATTTGAATCGGCCTTCAATGCTTTGACTTGACAAAAATATTAGTCTCTGAAATATTCAACTGATATCCAGCCGGCTTGAAGATGTAAAACTTGCCGGTTTATGATTACCACCATTGTCTGGTTATAAAAACTGATAATTCCGGGTCATGATTGTTGCCAACACCGGTTCATGATTATTGATGACGCCGGGTTACAGACACAGGGTCATAATGATTGGTGACGCCGGGTTAATCCAGTTTGCTCAAAACAGAGAATTTGAAAATAGTTCTTCGATAATAATATAATACCTGTAGCCCCCAAATCTTGAGCAGAACAAAGTGGTGGCTTAAGACTTTGCTTCAATATAAATATCACAATTTTGAAGAAATCCAGGTTGTTCATCTCAATCACTAGTCAGAATTGAGTATTCCCTATATGTAGCCCCCAAGTGCCGGGTTGTCATGCTTGCAGCAACCTGGGACTTGTAATTGCCTGATGCTCATAAAAACTTCAACCAGTGTAGCCCCCAAGGGCCGGGTCATTATGCAATAATGAGCAGGGACTTTGTAGGTATAATCATGTAGATTTGAGCAATGATGTGTAGCCCCCAAGGGCCGGCTCAGTAAGATAATATTGAGCTGGGACTTGATATATACTTCAATAAAAATAACATCATATGATGTAACCCCCATCATGGGACTCGAATCCACGTCCACAAGTTTAAGAGCCTTGTGCTTTTACCAACTGAGCAGTGGACCCTTCAATATAATGAGTAAAAAGCTTTGTACCTTCAATTGTTGACAGGAGCAATTGGTAGCCCCCAAGGGCCGACTCATTATAATGTGATGAGTCGGGTCTTCAATAATATGAGCAGAGAATGACTTTTCATTAGCCCCCAAGTGTCATGGTGCATGCTTGCAGCGACATGAGACTTGTGTATTTGATGTAATCTCAACTTAAATAATGTAGCCCCCAAGTGCCGGGTCGTAAGCCTGCAACGACTCGGGACTATTCCCTCCATTGTAGAATAAATCATACCCATTGATGAAATAATAGCCATTGCGCTGAAGCGACTTTGAAAACCTCAATCATAATATTGGTTATTGATAACCATAATAAAAATCTAGCCATGTTGGCTATTCAAGATAATATAATCTGGTATAAAAAACCTTATTCATTCAATATCATAATGAAAATTCAGCCAAGCTTGGCTATTTGAATAATATAACCTAATGATTTATAAGCGCATGATTTCAATGGCGCAATCCAAATATGTACTGGCGACTTATAGTCCAAAGCCAGGCCGGGTTAACAAACACCGGATAATTTCTCATCATATACTGGCGACTTATCGTCTTAAAGCCAGGCCGGTTTAATAAACACCAGATAATTTATCATCATGCTTTATTCAACGTGTCTCTGCATACAACAAGTTTAAAGTATCCTGGCGGTTTACCGCCGGACGGGTCATAATACCCAACATATAACCTGGGTTTATAACAAAGGATGTATTTAGAATAATCAAATATGAAATATATCATACCTGTGACATTGAATCACATCGTTGGTTTTACCAACTTTTTGTAGTAAGGGTGATAACCCAAATCTTGAGTACTGATAACTCCTTCCATATTGTGCCGGTTTATGATAAACCGTACCGGGTTGTGATAAACACCGGCTTAACCATATATAATACTGGCGACTCGTAGTCAAACCAGACCGGGCTGATAGTCTCCGGATTATAACTTGATCCTATATTGACAACTTGTAATTGAAAGTCAAGCCGGGTTGTTAACACCAGTTTACTCCATAATAGGATGATAACATAAAATCAAACCGGGCAGATAGTCTCCGGATTAGGATTTGACCGTGTTCCGCCAATTTGTAATTGACAGTTTGAAACGAATTAACAATGTCGGTTTAAAAACGCAACAAAAATCAAATAACAGTTATGAAAAAATATGGAAGCAAAGGCAATGATAAGACCATTTGCAAAAAGAGGCTTTACTGAGCCGATCAGATGGTGTTACCATGGTCGAACACGACCAAGCTCCCAATAAGGTGTAGCTATGGTTCATGTCAGCCAGGTCCCCAAATGTTTCGTGGCATATATGCCAGATCAAGAGGCGTGGCAATGGTTCGGGTTCGACCAAGCCCCCAAGTGATTTTGTGGCCTTAGGCCGACGAAGAGGCGTGACTGGTTCAGACTTGACCATGTCCCCAAGTGATCTGGTGGCTGTCGCCTATCAAAAGGTGTCGCGTTGGTTCGGACACGACCAAGGCCCCCAGTGATGTTATGGCACTAGGCCGATCAAGAGGCGTGGCTATGGTTCGGATACGACCAAGCCCCCAAGTGACCAATAATATGATAAGCCAATAAGGCATGATACCCATGTTTGGACCGCGCATCATGGCAGCAAGTCTTCTTCGGCACCCTTTAACTTTTTGCAAGAGATAAATCCTTCTTGAACCGGGATTTTGAACCGGGTATTGAGATCTTCAAAGCTTTGTGGGAGACATCTTTCCCTTGACCCGGATTTTAAACCAGAATCTTCATTTTCAGCCAGAAATTTTCTGACGGTCTTTAAACTCGAACTTGCAAGAAGTTAATTCCTTTTTGAACCGGACATTGTTAAACCGGATTTGGGCGCTTCAGAGCTTTGTGGGAGAACAGATTTCCCTTGAACCGGATTGTAAACCAGATATTTGAGAGCTTCAATGAGACTGACTTCCCTTGAGCCGGATTTTAAACCGGAATCCTTTCTGATGACCCGGATCTTCTTCATTGAACCGGGATTTTGTAACTGTCATATACTTTCTAAGCCGGAAATTTCCTGACGGCCTTTAAATTTTCATCAATATAATAGGAGCCTCCGGGACCGGGTTATCTTTCCCTCCAATGATCCTAGGATTCTTAATTTCGCTGAAACTGGCAAGATTTGCTAAGTCATGTCATTGTAGCCCCCGAGTCTCAAAGGTGACTCGAGGAGTTGGCTTGAGACTCTCCATATGTGACCGTGATGTAAGCCGGCATAAGTTGTATATCATTGGTGTTGATAGCCCGATGTGAATCCACAGAAGATTGAGGTGACTGCGGCGGGTTATAAATGATCCCGTATGAGCCGTGTTAGCAACTTGGCCAATGTCTCCTTCCAACTGGCGATTTGAAGTTAATCAAACTGTAGTGGCGGCGACTTGTGCGCCTGCCCATTGAACCGTCCAGTGCAGACGGTGGTTGATAATAATTTGCCTCCAATTTGAAAAAAGTCGGGCTACCCAAGCTGTGACTTGCTCATACTTCAATAAACATCCCATGCAGATAGGTGCGGCCTGGCATGTTGATGTAGACCAGGCCATGAGAAATGGACAGAAAAGATGACCTCAGCATCATAGGCGGCTCAAACAGATGAACCGGCCGCGGTGTTGTAAACCGGCGCGGACGGGCGAGTTAACCACGCCGTTTTTGATATAGTGAACAACTGTCCTGCATCAACAATATTGCAGACCAAGGCAAAGATAAACTGCTCTTTGACAAAAAATAATATGTGCCAATAAAATATATTTTAGATGAATATCACCTGATGTGCCAGGCCAGAAATAATCACCGCAGAGTTGATGATCACCATGGTGATGCTGAAATCAATCACGGCCGAGCCGGCCGCGGGAGCAGACAGATGAGTCGGCCGCGGTGTTATAACCCTGATGCGTTTAAGCCGGAAATAACCCGCCATGAAGTTGATGATCACTTCTTGAAGCTGAAATCAATCACGAGTGAACTGGCCACAGTGTAATAATCCGGTGCGGACGGGTGAGTCGGCCGTGACGTTTGTAAACCGGCGCAGACAATGAGTCGGCCGCATGCGCGGGCGGATGTAAACCGAACAACGGGGGCGGCGATTTGCATGTAGATCCATCGAGCAGCATGACCCGGAAGAACGCCAGTGCAAAATTATGCTGGCACGCGCTCCAGGTCCGCGGTATAACAATACCCTTGTCATAAATAATTATCCTGCACAAAAACATTGCAGACCATGGCAAAGATAAATTGTTCTTTTGATAAAAAACAATATGTGTTAAAAACAGACTTGGATGGACATCACCTGATGTTTGCAGATGGCAAACGGTTTTGGAGGACGAATAATCCGGTCACCGCAACAGAGGCGGCGGCTTAAAACATTGCACCGGTCGGCTCAGATGGACCCTCCGGGTCATGTTTGACCCTCTTTTTTTCCTTTTTTTTTCAGCAGGCTTCAGTCGTGTGCCTGCAGGGTGAACGCTGGCCCAAACTCCATCAAGGACGCATGAGACCTATGCCCGTGGAGTGACGTCATTTCGACGGTCAACTGATTGATCAGCACGGCACTTGTTGCAGTCAATTGTCTCTTCCTTAGGCTTCAGCTGGTTTATTTGGCAGCAGATGAAAAACTGATGACTCCTTGGTTTTCTCCAGACGAAATAGTGCTCGGGCTCCACATTGGATGACAGGTAGTTGGATCTTGGAAAGTGAGCACGTATATACTAGTACTAATATTAATCCATTGTCTTTGTCCGCTTTATGAAGTAGTACTTTGATCTCTCGTATGGGATGCTTGAAAACCAGTTACTCCTGTGGTCAAAATACAGGCTGGCCCTTGGAATACTAGTGCTTCCTCCGGTCCCCCGGATTGCTCTTTGCATGCACACGGGCGCTCTGTCCTGTCCATCTCCCTGGAAGTGTATGCGCCTGCATACGTTTCTTGCACCGTTCTTGCAAGAAAGAGCAGGCCGGGTTGTGGTCACAGCGGCCTTGATGCACGGGCGAAGTAGGGCAACAAGGCGAAGGCAAGACCGCTCAGGAGTGACCCGGCGGCGACTCGGTGAGGCCGGCTCATAGCAGAAAAAGGAACAGTAGGCCGGCAGCGGAGAGCCGGTGGCAATGAATGGAACAGCAGCGCACGGAGTCAGCACGGCTCGAAAGCAGAGTGATGAGGCGGAGGCAGCCCGACGGAGGCCGGTGGAAGGTGGTTCGGCTTGAGGCGGACGCTGTAGCAGCGATTTAAGGGCGAAGACGAGTCCGAGACGGGCCAACGCGGTCGTGACAGCGGCTTCGGAGCAACAGAGGTAGAGGCGGATCCGCAGAGCTAGCGCGGGGGACGCCGGAGCTGGCCAAACCAACGACCCGGTCTGGGCTCGCGGCTGTGGAGATGAGACACGCGGCCGACGGCTTAGGAGCGGGGCCGTCTCGAAAGTGAGGCCGCGAACAGCTTCAGGAGGTGCGGTCGCGACGGTGAGCCGGCGACAGCGACTCTGAAGCGGGGCTGGGTTGGATCGCGGCAGCGACGGCTCGGGGACGCGCTCCGGCGACCATGGCGGCAGCAACTCTCCGGAATATCTCGAGAACCGGATGGCGGATTGAGGCAACGCCTGTGATGGAGGTGGCCTGCTGGTGCGGCCATGACAAGGCGAAGCGGGGGCAACGAGCCCAGCGATAACTCGAGGCGGTTCACAAGCAGGCTGATATCACGGCGGCGAAGTGCCTGAGGACAAGGTGGAGCGGCGACTTAACAGGGGAGACGCTCGGATCGGCGAGACAAGCAAGGCGGCCGGTGACTTGAGGTTGCGCGAGAGGTATTCTGTCGGTAGCCCGGAGGTGCGACTTGGATGAGGCGGTTTAGACCGGCGCCTGCAAGAGTCAGCGAGGCGAACAAGACCGGTTCATGGGGCTCGGGAGCCGACCGCAGTGGAGCGGAAGGGCGGCCGAAGTGCCCGGCTGAGGAGGCGAAGTACGACAGCGGGGGGCCGCAGCAGTTTGAGCAGGCAAGGCACTGCAGCACTTTGGAAGAGGCGGCCACTCAGCTGAGGTAGAGCAAGGCCGCGGCGGCGGTTCATCGCAGCGAATCCGGGTTGTGGATGCAGACCAAGAGCAGCAGTGACTTGGACGGAAGGCCGGAGTCCAGTCCAGCCACGGGCCGTGGCCATCTTTTCCGGGTCACAGACGCGGAAACCGTCAGGGCAGCCCAAAGCAGAGGGACACGGCGGGTCAACCCAGCCGGTTTTGACTCCTCTCCAGGTCGTAGTTGGTTTCGACGAGACGCAGCCGTGGATGTACAATTGTTGAACTTTAAATCTCATAGATCCTTAAATCTGGATCCATAAAATTTAAAACCGATACAAATCCTTTCAAACTGGCTCTTTCATCCGGAAAATTGCAAGCTTCCTCGATCCCCGTGAGAGATCCCTCCAAGAACTCAACACCACCGTGCGCATGCCCCACGGTGGGCGCCAACTGTCGTGGAATTATCACGTCAGATGTCCTTAGTGTCAGGACTTAGTCGCGAGGCCAACGCATCTATGTGGTACCTTGAGAGGGGTCGAGCGGAATCGAGAGACACAACACAAGACAGGGATTTAGACAGCTTCGGGCCCCGGGAAACATCATCCGGTAAAAACCCTACATGCTGTTTGAGGCTAGGTCTCATTATCATCACGAGGGAGTCGCCATAAACCGGCTCTCCTCTTTGTGTCTAGCCCTAAGATTGTTTCTTCTTGCTTGTAGCCTGTCCTTTCTAACTTGTCCCTCTTTGGGGAGCCCTGCCCCTCCTTATATATGTTGAAGGGGCGGGTTACATGTGGAGTCCTATTAGGATTATGACTATTCTATCTCTAATACAAACCGGATACAAGTCCTGGTCTTAACTCCTTGTAAATATTCCTCATGCCTTTTCTCTTATACCGGCCCACCAAGTATGAACCGGCCTTCTGGGCCATGGGCCTCGTCATCCATCTGACCCACCCGCCGGGTTACTAATGAACCGCCAAGACCGGGCGGGTAGCCGGTGAATCATCCAGTCTGGCCGGTTTATACTCGTGGCCGGTTTACGCTACGGGGTATATCCCCGACAGAACTCATCCCCGAAGCTTTGCTGGATCGGAGCCCGGGGATCGTCATCGAGCTGAACGTGTGCTGAAATCGGAGGTGTCGTACGTTCGGTGCTTGGATCGGTCGGATCGTGAAGACGTACGACTACATCAACCGCGTTGTGCTAACGCTTCCGCTTACGGTCTACGAGGGTACGTGGACGAACACTCTCTCCTCTCGTTGCTATATCATCACCATGATCTTGCGTGTGCGTAGGAAATTTTTGAAATTACCACGTTCACCAACAGTGGCATCCGAGCCTAGGTTTTATGCGTTGATGTTATATACACGAGTAGAACACAAGTGAGTTGTGGGCGATATAAGTCATACTGCTTACCAGCATGTCATACTTTGGTTCGGCGGCATTGTGAGATGAAGCGGCCCGGACCGACATTACGCGTACGCTTACGCGAGACTGGTTTCACCGCTACGAGCACTCGTTGCTTAAAGGTGACCAGCGGGTGTCTGTCTCTCTCACTTTAGTTGAACCGAGTGTGGCTACGCCAGGTCCTTGCGAAGGTTAAAACAGCACCAACTTGACAAACTATCGTTGTGGTTTTGATGCATAGGTAAGAACGGTTCTTGCTAAGCCCGTAGCAGCCATGTAAAATTTGCAACAACAAAGTAGAAGACGTCTAACTTGTTTTTGCAGGGCATGTTGTGATGTGATATGGTCAAGACGTGATGCTATATTTTATTGTATGAGATGATCATGTTTTGTAACCGAAGTTATCGGCAACTGGCAGGAGCCATATGGTTGTCGCTTTATTGTATGAAATGCAAACGCCCTGTAATTGCTTTACTTTATCACTAAGCGGTAGCGATAGTCGTAGAAGCAATAGATGGCATAACGACAACGATGCTACGATGGAGATCAAGGTGTCGCGCCGGTGACGATGGTGATCATGACGGTGCTTCGAAGATGGAGATCACAAGCACAAGATGATGATGGCCATATCATATCACTTATATTGATTGCATGTGATGTTTATCCTTTATGCATCTTATCTTGCTTTGATTGACGGTAGCATTTTAAGATGATCTCTCACTTAATAATCAAGAAGTGTTCTCCCTGAGTATGCACTATTGCGAAAGTTGTTCGTTCTGAGACACCACGTGATGATCGGGTGTGATAGGCTCTATGTTCAAATACAACGGATGCAAAACAGTTGCACACGCGTAATACTCAGGTCATACTTGACGAGCCTAGCATATACAGATATGGCCTCGGAACACGGAGATCGAAAGGTTGAACGTGAATCATATAGTAGATATGATCAACATAGTGATGTTCACCATTGAAACTACTCCATCTCACGTGATGATCGGACATGGTTTAGTTGATTTGGATCACGTGATCACTTAGATGACTAGAGAGATGTCTGTCTAAGTGGGAGTTCTTAAGTAATATGATTAATTGAACTTGAATTTATCATGAACTTAGTCCTGGTAGTATTTTGCAAATTGTGTTATAGATCAATAGCTCGCGTTGTTGCTTCCCTATGTTTTATATGTGTTCCTAGAGAAAACTATGTTGAAAAATGTTAGTAGCAATGATGCGGACTTGGTCCGTGATCTGAGGTTTATCCTCATTGCTGCACAGAAGAATTATGTCCTTGATGCACCGCTAGGTGACATACCTATTGTAGGAGCAGATGTAGACGTTATGAACGTTTGGCTAGCTCAATATGATGACTACTTGATAGATTAGTGCACCATGCTTAACGGCTTAGAATCGGGACTTCAAAGATGTTTTGAACGTCATGGACCATATGAGATGTTCCAGGAATTGAAGTTAATATTTCAAGCAAATACCCGAGTTGAGAGATATGAAGTCTCCAACAAGTTCTATTGCTAAAAGATGGAGGAGAATCGCTCAACTAGTGAGCATGTGCTCAGATTGTCTGAGTACTTCAATCGCTTGAATCAAGTGGGAGTTAATCTTCCAGATAAGATAGTGATTGACAGAATTCTCTAGTCACCATCACTAAGTTAGTAGAACTTTGTGATGAACTATAATATGCAAGGGAGAACGGTAACGATTCCCAAGCTCTTCGTGATGCTGAAATCAACAAAGGTAGAAATCAAGAAAAACATCAAGTGTTGATGGTTGACAAGACCACTAGTTTCAAGAAAAGGGCAAAGGGAAGAAAGGGAACTTCAAGAAGAACGACAAGCAAGTTGCTGCTCAAGTGAAGAAGCCCAAATCTGGTCCTAAGCCTGAGACTAAGTGCTTCTACTGCAAAGGGACTGGTCACTGGAAGCGGAACTACCCCAAGTGATTGGTGGATAAGAAGGATGGCAAAGTGAACATAAGTATATTTGATATTGATGTGTACTTTACTAGTGTTTATGGCAACCCCTCAGTATTTGATACTAGTTCAGTTGCTAAGATTAGTAACTCGAAAACGGGATTGCAGAATAAACAGAGACTAGTTAAGGGTGAAGTGACGATGTATGTTGGAAGTGGTTCCAAGATTGATGTGATCATCATCGCACACTCCCTATACTTTCGGGATTAGTGTTGAACCTAAATAAGTGTTATTTGGTGTTTGCGTTGAGCATGAATATGATTTGATCATGTTTATTGCAATACGGTTATTCATTTAAGTTAGAGAATAATTGTTGTTCTGTTTACATGAATAGAACCTTCTATGGTCATACACAGCAACGAAAATGGTTTGTTGGATCTCGATCGTCGTAATACACATATTCATAATATTGAAGCCAAAAAGATGCAAAGTTAATAATGATAGTGCAACTTATTTGTGGCACTGCCGTTTGGGTCATATCAGTGTAAAGCGCATGAAGAAACTCCATAAAGATGGATTTTTGGAATCACTTGGTTATGAATCATTTGATGCTTGCGAACCGTGCCTATTGGGCAAGATGACTAAAACTCCGTTCTCCAGAACAATGGAATGAGCTACTGACTTATTGAAAATAATACATACCGATGTATGCGATCCAATGAGTGTTGATGCTCGTGGCAAATATCGTTATTTTCTGACCTTCACAAGATGATTTGAGCAGATATGGGTATATCTACTTGATGAAACATAAGTCTGAAATAGTTGAAAGGTTCAAAGAATTTCAGAGTGAAGTGGAAAAATCATCATAACAAGAAAATAAAGTTTCTGCGATCTGATCGCAGAGACGAATATTTGAGTTACGAGTTTGGTCTTCAATTAAAACAAATGTGGAATAGTTTCACAAACTCATGCCACCTGGAACACCACAACTTTATGGTGTGTCCGAACGTCGTAACCGCACTTTATTGGATATGGTGCGATCTATGATGTCTCTTATCGGTTTACCACTATCGTTTTGGGGTTATGCATTAGAGACAGCTGCATTCACGTTTAATAGGGCACCATCTAAATCCGTTGAGATGACACCGTATGAACTATGGTTTAGCAGTAAACCAAAGTTGTTGTTTCTTAAATTTTGGGGCTGCGATGCTTATGTGAAAAAGTTTCAACCTGATAAGCTCAAACCCAAATCGGAGAAGTGAGTCTTCATAGAATACCCAAAGGTAACTATTGGGTACACCTTCTATCACAGATCCGAAGGCAAGTTATTCGTTGCTAAAAATGGAACCTTTCTAGAGAAGGAGTTTCTCTCGAAAGAAGTGAGTGGGAGGAAAGTAGAACTTGATGAGGTAAATGTACCTGCTCCCTTATTGGAAAGTAGTTCATCACAGAAATCTGTTCCTGTGACTACTACACCAATTAGTGAGGAAGTTAATGATGATGATCATGAAACTTCAAATTAAGTTACTACAGAACCTCGTAGGTCTTCCAGAGTAAGATCCGCACCAGAGTGGTACGGTAATCCTGTTCCGGAAGTCATGTTACTAGACCATGATGAACCTGCGAACTATGAGGAAGCGATGATGAGCCCAGATTCCACGAAATGGCTTAAGGCCATAAAATCTGAGATATGATCCATGTATGAGAACAAAGTATGGACTTTGATTGACTTGCTCGATGATCAGCAAGCCATGTTAAATAAATGGATCTTCAAGAGGAAGACGAACATTGATAGTAGTGTTACTATCTACTAAGCTCGACTTGTTGCGAAATGTTTTCAACAAGTTCAAGGTGTTGAATACGATGAGATTTTCTCACTCGTATCGAAGCTTAAGTCTGTCTGAATCATGTTAGCAATTGCCACATTTTATGAAATCTAGCAAATAGATGTCAAAACTGCATTCCTTAATGGATTTATTAAAGAAGAGTTGTATATGATGCAACCAGAAAGTTTTTGTCAATCCTAAAGATGCTAACAAAGTGTGCAAGCTCCAGCAATCCATCAATGGACTGGTGCAAGCATCTCGGAGTTGGAATATACGCTTTGATGAGTTGATCAAAGCATATGGTTTTATACAGACTTTTGAAGAAGCCTGTATTTACAAGAAAGTGAGTGGGAGCTCTGTAGCATTTCTAATATTATATGTGGATGACATATTGTTAATTGGAAATGATATGGAAATTCTGGATAGCATGAAAGGATACTTGAATAAGAGTTTTTCAAAGCAAGATCTCGGTGAAGCTGCTTACACATTAAGCATCAAGATCTATATAGATAGATCAAGACACTTGATAAGATTTTTCAATGAGTACATACCTTGATAAACTTTTGAAATAGTTCAAAATGGAATAGTCAAAGAAGGAGTTCTTGCCTGTGTTACAAGGTGTGAAGTTGAGTAAGACTCAAGACCCGACCATTGCAGAAAATAGAAAGAGAATGAAAAAGTCATTTCCTATGCCTCAGTCATAGGTTCTATAAAGTATGCTATGCTGTGAACCAGACCTATTGTAGACCTTGCTCTGCGTTATGGCAAAGGAATACAATTTTGATTTAATAAGTAGATCACTGTACATGGGTCAAGAATATCCTTAGTGAGGACTAAGGAGACGTTTCTCGATTATGGAGGTAATAAAAGAGCCCGTCGTAAAAGTTACAACGATGCAAGGTTTTACACCAATCCAGATGACTCTAAGTCTCAATCTGGATACATATTGAAAGTGGGAGCAATTAGCTAGAGTAGCTCCGTGCAGAGCATTGTGGACATAGAATATTTGCGAAATACATACGGCTCTGAATATGACAGACCCGTTGACTAAGCTTCTCTCACGAGCAAAACATGATCATACCTTAGTACTCTTTTGGGTGTTAATCACATAACGATGTGAACTAGATTATTGACTCTAGTAAACCCTTTGGGTGTTGATCACATGATGATGTGAACTATGGGTATTAATCACATGCAGATGTGAATATTGGTGTTAAATCACATAGTGATGTGAACTAGATTATTGACTCTAGTGCAAGTGGGAGACTGAAGGAAATATGCCCTAGAGGCAATAATAAAGTTATTATTTATTTCCTTATTTCATGATAAATGTTTATTATTCGTGCTAGAATTGTATTAACCGGAAACATGATACATGTGTGAATACATAGACAAACATATAGTCACTAGTATGCCTCTACTTGACTAGCTCATTAATCAAAGATGGTTATGTTTCCTAACCATAGACATGTGTTGTCATTTGATTAATGGGATCACATCATTAGGAGAATGATGTGATTGACATGACCCATTCCGTTAGCCTAGAACTTGATCGTTTAGTATATTGCTATTGCTTTCTTCATGACTTATACATGTTCCTGCAACTATGAGAAATATGCAACTCCCGTTTACCGGAAGAACACTTTGGGTACTACAAACGTCACAACGTAACTGGGTGATTATAAAAGAGTACTACAGGTGTCTCCGAAGGTACATGTTGAGTTGGCGTATTTCGAGATTAGGTTTTGTCACTCCGATTGTCGGAGAGGTATGTCTGGGCCCTCTCGGTAATACTCATCACTTAAGCCTTGCAAGCATTATAACTAATAAGTTAGTTATGAGATGACATATTACAGAACGAGTAGAGAGACTTGCCGGTAACGAGATTGAACTAGGTATTGGATACCGACGATCCAATCTCGGGCAAGTAACATACCGATGACAAAGGGAACAACGTATGTTGTTATGCGGGTTTGACCGATAAAGATCTTCGTAGAATATGGAGGAACCAATATGGGCATCCAGGTCCCGCTATTGGTTATTGACCGAGAATGGTTTTAGGTCATGTCTACATAGTTCTCGAACCCGTAGGGTCCGCACGCTTAACGTTTCAATGACAGTTTTATTATCAGTTTACAAGTTTTGATGTACCAAGTTTGTTCGGAGTCTCAGAAGTGATCACGGACATGACGAGGAGTCTCGGAATGATTGAGACATAAAGATTGATATATTGGAAGCCTATGTTTGGACATCGAAATGGTTCCGGGTGAAACCGGCATTTTACCGGAGTACCGAGAGGTTACCGGAACCCCCCCGGGGGGTTAATGGGCCTACATGGGCCACGAGGGAGAAGAGAGAAGGAGCCAGGAGGGGGCCGCGCGCCCCTCCCCCTCCTAGTCCGAATAGGACAAGGGAAGGGGGGCGGCGCCCCCCCTTTCCTTCCCCTCTTCCTCCTCTTCCCCCCTTCTCCTATTCCAACTAGGAAAGAAGGGAGTCCTACTCCCGGTGGGAGTAGGACTCCCCCCTTGGCGCGCCCTCCTTGGCCGGCCGCCTCCTCCCCCCTGGCTCCTTTATATACGGGGGCGGGGGGGGGGCACCCTAGACACACAAGTTGATCTACGGATCGTTCCTTAGCCGTGTGCGGTGCCCCCCTCCACCATATTCCACCTCGATCATATCGTCGTGAAGCTTAGGCGAAGCCATGCGCCGGTAGAACATCATCATCGTCACCACGCCGTCGTGCTGACGGAACTCATCCCCGAAGCTTTGCTGTATCGGAGCCCAGGGATCGTCATCGAGCTGAACGTGTGCTGAACTCGGAGGTGCCGTACGTTCGGTGCTTGGATCGGTCGGATCGTGAAGACGTACGACTACATCAACCGCGTTGTGCTAACGCTTCCGCTTACGGTCTACGAGGGTACGTGGACGAACACTCTCTCCTCTCGTTGCTATATCATCACCATGATCTTGCGTGTGCGTAGGAAAATTTTGAAATTACCACGTTCCCCAACACATACATCGGTATGTATTATTTCCAATAAGTCAGTAGCTTGTTCCATTGTTCCGGAGAACGGAGTTTTAGTCATCTTGCCCAAAAGGCACGGTTTGCAAGCATCAAATGATTCATAACCAAGTGATTCCGAAAATCCATCTTTATGGAGTTTCTTCATGCGCTTTACACCGATATGACCCAAACGGCAGTGCCACAAATAAGTTGCACTTATCATTATCAACTTTGCATCTTTTGGCATCAATATTATGAATATGTGTATCACTACGATCGAGATCCAACAAACTATTTTCATTGGGTGTATGACCATCAAAGGTTTTATTCATTTAAACAGAACAACAATTATTATCTGATTTTAAATGAATAACCGTATTGCAATAAACATGATCAAATCATATTCATGCTCAACGCAAACGCCAAATAACATTTATTTAGGTTCAACACTAATCCCGAAAGTATAGGGAGTGTGTGATGATGATCAGATCAATCTTGGAACTACTTCCAACACTCATCGTCACTTCCCCTTCAACTAGTCTTTGTTTATTCTGTAACTCCTGTTTCGAGTTACTAATATTAGCAACCAAACAAGTATCAAATACTCAGGGGCTACTATAAACACTAGTAAAGCACACATCAATAACCTGTATATCAAATATACCCTTGTTCACTTTGCCATCCTTCTTATCCACCAAATATTTGGAGTAGTTCCACTTCCAGTGACCATTTCCTTTGCAGTAGAAGCACTCAGTTTCAAGCTTTAGGTTCAGCTTTGGGCTTCTTTGCGGGAGTGACAACTTGCTTGTCATTCTACTTGAAGTTCCCTTTCTTTCCCTTTGCCATTCTCTTGAAACTAGTGGTCTTGTCAATCATCAACACTTGATGCTCTTTCTTGATTTCTACCTTCGTCGATTTCAACATCACGAAGAGCTCGGGAATCGTTTTCGTCATCCTTCGCATACTATAGTTTATCACGAAGTTCTACTAACTTGGTGATGGTGAGTAGAGAATTCTATCAATCACTATCTTATCTGGAAGATTAACTCCCACTTGATTCAAGCGATTGTAGTACCCAGACAATCTAAGCACTTGCTCACTAGTTGAGCGATTCTCCTCCATCCTTTAGCTATAGAACTTGTTGGAGACTTCATATCTCTCAACTCGGGTATTTGCTTGAAATATTAACTTCAATTCCTGCAACATCTCATATGGTCCATGACGTTCAAAACGTCTTTGAAGTCCCGATTCTAAGCCGTTAAGTATGGTGCACTAAACTATCAAGTAGTCATCATATTGAGCTAGCCAAACGTTCATAACGTCTGCATCTGCTCCTGCAATAGGTCTGTCACCTACCGGTGCATCAAGAACATAATTCTTCTGTGCAGCAATGAGGATAAACCTCAGATCACGGATCCAATCCGCAACATTGCTACTAACATCTTTCAACACAATTTTCTCTAGGAACATATCAAAATAAACATATGAAAGCAACAACGCAAGCTATTGATCTACAACATAATTTGCAAACTACTATCAGGACTAAGTTCATGATAAATTTAAGTTCAATTAATCATATTACTTAAGAACTCCCACTTAGAAAGACATCCCTCTAATCCTCTAAGTGATCACGTGATCCAAATCAACTAAACCATAACCGATCATCACGTGAGATGGAGTAGTTTTCAATGGTGAACATCTTATGTTGATCATATCTACTATATGATTCACGCTCGACCTTTCGATCTCCGTGTTCCGAGGCCATATCTGCATATGCTAGGCTCGTCAAGTTTAACCTGAGTATTCTGCGTGTGCAAAACTGGCTTGCACCCGTTGTAGATGGACGTAGAGGTTATCACACCCGATCATCACGTGGTGTCTGGGCACGACGAACTTTGGCAACGGTGCATACTCAGGGAGAACACTTCTTGATAATTTTTAATGAGAGATCATCTTAAAATGCTCCCGTCAATCAAAGCAAGATAAGATGCATAAAGGATAAACATCACATGTAATCAATATAAGTGATATGATATGGCCATCATCATCTTGTGCTTGTGATCTCCATCTCCAAAGCATCGTCATGATTTCCATCATCACCGGCATGAGACCATGCTCTCCATCATCTTGATCTATATCAATGTGTCGTCATATGGTCGTCTCACCAACTATTGCTCTTGCAACTATTGCTATCGCATAGCGATAAAGTAAAGCAATTATTTGGCGCTTGCATCTTATGCAATAAAGAGACAACCATAAGGCTTCTGCCAGTTGCCGATAACTTCAACAAAACATGATCATCTCATACAACAACTTATATCTCATCACGTCTTGACCATATCACATCACAACATGCCCTGCAAAAACAAGTTAGACGTCCTGTACTTTGTTGTTGCAAGTTTTACGTGGCGGCTACGGGCTGAGCAAGAACCGTTCTTACCTACGCATCAAAACCACAACGATAGTTTGTCAAGTTGGTGCTGTTTTAACCTTCTCAAGGACCGGGCATAGCCACACTCGGTTCAACTAAAGTTGGAGAAACTGACACCCGCTAGTCACCTGTGTGCAAAGCACGGCAGTAAAACCAGTCTCGCATAAACGTACGCGTAATGTCGGTCTGGGCCACTTCATCCAACAATACCGTCGAACCAAAGTATGACATGCTGGTAAGCAGTATGACTTGTATCGCCAACAACTCACTTGTGTTCTACTCGTGCATATAACATCAACGCATAAAACCTAGGCTCGGATGCCACTGTTGGGGAACGTAGTAATTTCAAAAAAAATCCTACGCACACGCAAGATCATGGTGATGGCATAGCAACGAGAGGGGAGAGTGTTGTCCACGTACCCTCGTAGACCGTAAGCGGAAGCGTTATGACAACGCGGTTGATGTAGTCGTACGTCTTCACGATCCGACCGATCCAAGTACCGAACGTACGGCACATCCGAGTTCAGCACAGGTTCAGCTCGATGACGATCCCTGGACTCTGATCCAGCAAAGTGTCGGGGATGAGTTCCGTCAGCACGACGGCGTGGTGACGATGATGATGCTCTACCGGCACAGGGCTTCGCCTAAACTCCGCGACGATATGACCGAGGTGGAATATGGTGGAGGGGGGCACCGCACACGGCTAAGGAACGATCCGTAGATCAACTTGTGTGTGTCCATGGGGTGCCCCCTGCCCCCGTATATAAAGGAGGGAGGGGGGAGCTGCGGCCGGCCTAGGAGGGGGCGCGCCAAGGGGAGTCCTACTTCCACCGGGAGTAGGACTCCCTCTTTCCTTGTTGGAGTAGGAGAAGAGGGGAAAGAGGGGGAGAGGAGGAAGGAAAAGGGGCCGCACCCCTTGTCCAATTCGGACCAGAGGGGGGCTGCGTGCCTCCTTCCTTTCGGCCTCTCTCCTCTATTCCCGTATGGCCCAATAAGGGCCATATACTCCCCGGCGAATTCCCGTAACTCTTCGGTACTCCGAAAAATACCCGAATCACTCGAAACCTTTCCGAACTCCGAATATAGTCGTCCAATATATCGATCTTTACGTCTCGACCATTTTGAGACTCCTCGTCATGTCCCCGATCTCATCCGGGACTCCGAACTCCTTCGGTACATCAAAACTCATAAACTCATAATATAACTGTCATCGAAACCTTAAGCGTGCGGACCCTACGGGTTCGAGAACTATGTAGACATGACCTAGAACTATTCTTGGTCAATAACCAATAGCGGAACCTGGATGCTCATATTGGCTCCTACAGATTCTACCAAGATCTTTATCGGTCAAACCGCATAACAACATACGTTGTTCCTTTTGTCATCGGTATGTTACTTGCCCGAGATTCGATCGTCGGTATCCAATACCTAGTTCAATCTCGTTACCGGCAAGTCTCTTTACTCGTTACGTAATGCATCATTCCGTAACTAACTCATTGGCTACATTGCTTGCAAGGCTTATAGGGATGTGCATTACCGAGAGGGCCCAGAGATACCTCTCCGACAATCAGAGTGACAAAACCTAATCTCGAAATACGCCAACCCAACATGTACCTTTGGAGACACCTGTAGTACTCCTTTATAATCACCCAGTTACATTGTGACGTTTGGTAGCACCCAAAGTGTTCCTCCGGTAAACAGGAGTTGCATAATCTCATAGTTACAGGAACATGTATAAGTCATGAAGAAAGCAATAGCAATATACTAAACGATCAAGTGCTAGGCTAACGGAATGGGTCATGTCAATCACATCATTCTCCTAATGATGTGATCCCATTAATCAAATGACAACACATGTCTATGGTTAGGAAACATAACCATCTTTGATTAATGAGCTAGTCAAGTAGAGGCATACTAGTGACTATATGTTTGTCTATGTATTCACACATGTATCATGTTTCCGGTTAATACAATTCTAGCATGAATAATAAACATTTATAATGAAATAAGGAAATAAATAATAACTCTATTATTGCCTCTAGGGCATATTTCCTTCACTGACACCAAAGGAGTACCTTGTGTGTACCAAACATCACAACGTAACTGGGTGACTATAAAGGTCCTCTACAGGTATCTCCGAGGGTGTCTATTGAGTTGGCATGGATCAAGACTAGGATTTGTCACTCCATATGAAGAAGAGGTATCTCAGGGCCCACTTGATAATACGCCATTATAGTAAGTTTGAAAGCAATGTGACCAATGAGTTAGTCACGAGATCTTGTATTATGGAACTATTAAAGAGACTTGCCGGTAATGAGATTGAACTAGGTATGGGGATACCGATGATCAAATCCCAGGCAAGTAACATACCGATAGACAAAGGGAACTGCATACGGGATTAGCTGAATCCTTGACATCGAGGTTCGACCGATAAGGTCTTCGTAGAATATGTAGGAACCATTATGGGCATCCAGGTCCCGCTATTGGTTATTGACCGTAGAGGTGTCTCGATCATGCCTGCATAGTTCTCGAATCTGCAGGGTCTACACACTTAATGTTTGGTGAAGATATAAGTATAGGTGAGCTATTATGGTGGTTACCGAAGGTTGCGGAACCCCGGGTGAGATACCGGACGTGACGAGGAACTCCGGAGTGGTCCGGAGGTGATGATCAATATACTGGACGAAGGGTATTGGAGTCCGAAATTATTCCAGGGGTACCGGGCTATGGCCAGTAATGACCGAAAGGGGTTTTGGGAGGCCCCGGCTAGCATTGGGGGGGGGGGGCTCATGGGCCAAGGGGAGAAGGAAAAACACCTACTAAGGGGCTGTGCCCCCCCCCCCAACCCCCCTCCCCACGTTGCTAGAAGAGGTGGGGCGCACCCCTAGGGCACCCTCCCCCTTTGCCTTGGGAGCCAAGACTCCTGGGGGGGCGCCCAAAACCCATTTAGGGTTGCCCCTGGTGACCCTCCCAGGGAAACCTAGGGCGCATCCTTCACCTATCTATATATAGAGAGAGGCTGGGAGAGGGCAGCCGCACCCTTACACGCCACGACGCTGCCCCTCCTCTCCCTCGTATCCCTCTTCCTCTCCGTAGTACTTAGCGAAGCTCTGCTGAGATTCTGCACCACCACTGCCAACGTGCCGTCGTGCTGCCGGAGGACTCGAGCTACTACTTCACCATCGCTCACTGGATCGAGGAGGTGAAGGCGTTATCAAGCCGTACATGTGTTGAACTTGGAGGTGTCGTCCTTTCAGTACTGGGATCGGAGTCCACAGGACGGATCGTGATTGGATCACGAAGACGTTCGACTACATCAACCGTGTTTCTTAACGTTTCCGCCTAGTGATCTATAAGGGTATGTAGATGCAGTCTCTCCTCTCGTAGATGTCCGTCTCTTAGATTGATCTTGGTGAGCGTAGGAAAATTTTTGTTTCCCATGCAATGTTCCCAACATTCTACACGGACATCTATATGTCCGCCTGGCTTTTCGGATGCTATTTTTCCAATATACCCAGTGAAAAAAGTACGGGGGCTTTGCGGCTATCCGGATAGTAGCCATACCCGTTCCTGACTAATCTGGCCCACCAAAAAAAACCTCCCTCACCCGAGCGTGCTTGCCGTCGAAACAGGCAGCGTTGCTCCAGAACTTCAGTGCCGCATGCCCGGCCAGAGCAGGCGCGGCCTCATTGATGTCGTCATTGAAGCTGCGTCGGCCGTGCCTCTTCCCGACGCAGGAGACTGTATGGCGTTCAAATGTTACCACATCAGTCAATCGCCCCTACATTCATGATATCTAGTTGCCGAGGTGTGGTACCCCAGCTCTGAGGACCGGAACACACTGTATTCTAGCCCGGAAATTAAGTCTTCTGTAATACGGCACTACTTTGCATAAAACAACTCAGGTGTTATTACAAATAATTGGGGTACATGGGGCTTGTTGATTACAAACAATTGAAGTATATAAATTGATACGATTGGTTGTAAGAAAGCAAGGTGAAACATTATACTATGTATTTCCTCGGTTCAAAAATATGTGTCTCAACATTAGTACAAAGTTGCATTAAAGTTGAGACATTTGTTTTGAGACAGGAAGTATTAGAGCATCTCCAGCCGCACCCCCAATATGGCCTCCCTAGGTGATTTTTTCGCGCCGGCGGCGAAAAATGGCCTAGTCGCGCCCCCAGGAGCCCGTTTTTCGCCAGCTTGGGCCGAAATCAGCGCCGGCGGACCCAGGCCGAACCCGATGCGCTGGGGGCGCTCGTGGGCGCCGGAGCGAGTATTTTGGCACAAAAGAACCGCGGGCCCGCCGAGTCAGCGAGACGGGCGCTTCGTCACCCTCATCGCCTCGGTTTCCGCAGGAATCAATGCCAAGGCTGCCACGCTGCCGCGCTGGTCAGCCTCCATTTATGCCTCACGGGGCAGCGCAGTGAAGTCACCGCCGACGCGCATCCCGCCCATGTTGGGGAATGTAGTAATTTCAAAAAAATTCCTACGCACACGCAAGATCATGGTGATGCATAGCAACGAGAAGGGAGAGTAATGTCCACGTACCCTCGTAGACCATAAGCGGAAGCGTTATGACAACGCGGTTGATGTAGTCGTACGTCTTCACGATCCGACCGATCCAAGTACTGAACATACGGCACCTCCGAGTTCAGCACACGTTCAGCTTTATGACGATCCCCAGACTCCGATCCAGCAAAGTGTCGTGGATGAGTTCCGTCAGCATGACGGCATGGTGACGATGATGATGTTCTACCGGCGCAGGGCTTCGCCTAAACTCCGCGACGATATGATCGAGGTGGAATACGGTGGAGGGGGGCACCGCACACGGCTAAGGAACGATCACGTAGATCAACTTGTGTGTTCTAGGGTGCCCCCTGCCCTGTATATAAAGGAGGGAGGGGGGAGGTGCGGCCAGCCCCCAAGGGGTGCGCCTGGAGGAGTCCTACTCCCACGGGGAGTAGGACTCACCCCTCTTGCCTTGGTGGAGAAGGAAAGGGGGGAGGGGAAAGAGGAAAGGGGGGGCGCCGCCCCCCCCTCCTTGTCCTATTCAGACTAGGGGGGAGGGGGGGCCTCCTCCTCTTCTCCCTCATGGCCCATGTAGGCCCAATAACCCCCCCGGGGGGGGTTCCGGTAACCCCCGGTACTCTAGAAAAATCCCGGTTTCTCCCGGAACGATTCTGATATCCAAATATAGGCTTCCAATATATCAATCTTTATGTCTCGACCATTTCGAGACTCCTCATCATGTCCTGGATCACATCCGGGACTCGGAACAACCTTCGGTACATCAAAATATATAAACTCATAATAAAACTGTCATCGTAACGTTAAGCGTGCGGACCCTACGAGTTCGAGAACTATGTAGACATGACCTAGAACTATTCTCTGTCAATAACCAATAGCGGAACCTGGATGCTCATATTGGCTCCTACATATTCTACGAAGATCTTTATCGGTCAAACCGCATAACAACATACGTTGTTCCCTTTGTCATCGGCATGTTACTTGCCCGAGATTCGATCGTCGGTATCTAATACCTAGTTCAATCTCGTTACCGGCAAGTCTCTTTACTCGTTACGTAATGCATCATTCCGTAACTAACTCATTAGCTACATTGCTTGCAAGGCTTATAGTGATGTGCATTACCGAGAGGGCCCAGAGATACCTCTCCGACAATCGGAGTGACAAAACCTAATCTCGAAATACGCCAACCCAACATGTACCTCTGGAGACACCTGTAGTACTCCTTTATAATCACCCAGTTATGTTGTGATGTTTGGTAGCACCCAAAGTGTTCCTCCAGTAAACGGGAGTTGCGTAATCTCATAGTTACAGGAACATGTACAAGTCATGAAGAAAGCAATAGCAATATACTAAACGATCAAGTGCTAGGCTAACGGAATGGGTCATGTCAATCACATCATTCTCCTAATGATGTGATCCCATTAATCAAATGACAACACATGTCTATGGTTAGGAAACATAACCATCTTTGATTAATGAGCTAGTCAAGTAGAGGCATACTAGTGACGTTATGTTGGTCTATGTATTCACACATGTATCATGTTTCCGGTTAATACAATTCTAGCATGAATAATAAACATTTATCATGATATGAGGAAATAAATAATAACTTTATTATTGCCTCTAGGGCATATTTCCTTCAGCCCGCTCCCGCCACGCGTCCTCCCGCATGCCGCCTCCCCATCGCCCCGCTTCGGCTATAAAAGGCGCCCACTCCCCGCCGATGAGCACCATAGCCTCCCCCTCTTCCTCTCGCAAAAGCCTTCACCGCGCCAGCGAGCGCCACAGCCTCACCCCCTCCCCTCCCGCCGAATATCAAAGCATGTCCTAGATGTTCCCAGGCGACGGCGCAGCGGCGAACGGCTTCGGCCGCCGACACCTCCAAGCACCGGAGGCGCGCCTCCTTTACGAGGTCGAGTCCCCGGCGCCCACCGACATGCGCGTGCCGGGGCGTGGAGACTGAGCGCCGGCGGTGTTCCGGTGCCGCCGGTGCCCGAAGGGGTAGCACGACAAGCGGAGATCGCCCTCGTCCGCTCCTCCCTGACGGAGGAGCAGCGGAACCAGCGGAGGTACGCGCCCGACAGCGAAACGATGTGGACGATGTTCTTCCAGCGCCTCCGCGAGGAGCGGATCGCATCCGTCAACGACATCATTCCACGCGGCCGCCTCCACGCCGAAGGACGGCGTGAGTAATGGGGCTTCCCGGGCCGCACCCTCGATGCCGTCCTCGGCCACATCGAGACTGGCAACGTGCCGCGGCTGGAGTAGCCGACGCGGTCGTCGTTCTCTCACCGCCGCGGCAGTTCCTGGATGCCGCGGCGAATGGAGCCGGGGTCGTCCTCGTCGTCGGGCTTCGGCTCGCTGGACCTCCACCCCATCAGGTCTGAGCCTGAAAGGACCCCTCTCGGGCGTCGCGTTCGCAGTGGCGCCCTCGTCATCAACGATCCCTCACAGCCTGCGACGGCACCGGCGAGGCGCTCCCTGCGCCTGGTCCGGCCGAAGCCCGAGCTGGGCTTGCTCCCCGTGAAGCCGGAGCACATCGACATGGTGGCCCCCGACGAGGAGTCCGCCCTCAAAGGGGCGAAGGAGGACTACGTCCGCGAGCAGGTGCGCCACCAGCGCCGGGCTGCAGCACGGACGTCGCAGGCGAGGCGCGCGACGACGACGATGACAATGATGGCGGCGACTACACCCGCTTCTACATGCTTCTCGGCATGTAGACGACGGCGGCGGCAACGGCGGCTAGCTAGGCTTTAGTTTGTTTTTTAAGTTAGGCGTGTCTTTACGTTTTTTGTACAAATTCGATGAAGTTTGGCCGAGTTCCTGCAAAAATCGCCGAGTTTGCAAAAAAAATGAAACGAACTTCGCCGAACCCGCAGCGACCGTGGTCCTATGACTGGGAGTGAGCCGAACCCCAAGGACCAATCTAGCGTCGGTTCACCCTCATGCCGCTCTTTTTCGGCGTCCTGGGGACCGAACGGCTGGAGATGCTCTTAGGTGCTGTCTCTTCTTGTCTTTGCCGGCTGCCACGGCGTGGTTACGATTCAGTAGGCTGTGGGCCGACAAGCGCACACACTACTGGCCTAAAAATCATTATTTATTTATTTCATAAATATATATAGCTGGCTGGTGAGCCCGGTCAGCTGCCCTGGGTCGCCGGTACTGCCTCCGCCACATAAAATGCTTGCGACGAGTCATTGCCATCACACAGGTTTGCCTTCTAGTTTACGAGCGAGATCACATTTAACATATATCAATATCGATTTAAAACTAGTGTGTGGGAGATGTGCTATCGCACACGGTTCAAAATGATTGGATCGCACCCGGTTCAAAATTATTGGCTAGCTATGCATGGTTCGCCCATTAAGCAGAGGTACGAGGTGTCGATCAATACGGCGTGCGCCATCATAGCTGCAGGAAAGGACAACCAGGACTGTGCCCGGCCTGCCTTCTGCATGCTCATAAGTGTTGATGCCATATATGGTAGTAAATATGATTATATGAGTACTATTGTATATTTATTTCCTTTGCCCGCAAAAACTTGTCCCTCAAATGAATGTATTTAACACTGAGTTGATGCTAGATACATCCATTTGAGAGACAAATTTTTTCAGATAGTGGGAGTATATTTTTGTCGACTTGAGGAGCACTGAGTATCCACTTTCATGGGTAAGTATGAAACACGTAACTTTCGTGGTCTCAATACATTCGCCAACCTTATCACATAAAATGAAGACCGGTGCTCTCAAGAACTGCCACAAAGCAACTAAATGGAAACAAACTAATAATCCGAATCATTTTAATCAGTTAGCACCACAGGTCTACAATTATCTCCTAGCTATTGCCATCTATCTTTAGTCTCATCCCTAAAAATTCTCCTAAAATGTACATAGCGAAAACATTGGACCTTATAGAACATCGATGTTCTAAGAGTTCGATTCAGCATCCTCTCCTTATCTTTAGCTAACATTGGACCATATTTCATCACAATCTCGGAACTACGGCGAAATCTCTTGTGGACCAACATGACCCAGGCCTAAACTACGGCTATGAGTGTTGATGCCCGAACGAGGAGCTTCATTCGTTGTCCTAATGAAATCGATGTTGCAATAAGCAACTGTGACATTGACCCCACACCTTACCTAACAAAACCTAACAGTGCAGGGTGGTTTTATGCTTCTTACCCCCGTTGGACACGACGACCACCCGCCCATGCCGGTGAGGAGCCGACGACACAGAGAAGAAAACAAAGGTACAAGATCGGAGCAAAAAAGATGCTCGCGGGAATGCAGTGGCGGATCCGGGAACTGGGACAAAAAGATGGTGCTGCTCGCACGCTCCAAGGATGGGTTCGCCACCACGGCAGTGTATATTTGCTACCGTCGGTCGGAGCACAGCATAATTTGGGAGCAGTGAAACATGCTGCGTAGGGTGATCGATCTGCAGTTTGTATTTGTTTTCGTTTTCGTCTCCAACTCTCAAACTGGCCTTTTTTGTGTGTGTATTTCCCCCCTAAGCACACTGTTTTACCATGAACACGTGTGTACGCATGCCTCACTAGATTATTTTCTCTGGGCGTACATACGCATGAATAGATCTCAAGTTACAGTCTTCCTATCTATTGCTGTCAGAGCTCTGAGCCTATGCCGGCGACATAGGTCATGTTGCAGTACGGCCAGGATCATGCGTAACCAATCCCGGCCCGGCTCTGCTCTCGCCTGCGCAGCTCTGCTCACGATGTCACCCGGCTCAGGCGCTCAGCAAACACCCTGTTGCCTACGGGGTGTTTTAAGTGACTGCGTACGACTTATATACGCCAAATCTCATTGAAGGGTACAGTTTCTCATGGGGTTTTTGGATCAGAACCGATTGTACTATTTTATCAGTTTGCCTAATTCAAATCTAGATGTTTTCTAAGGATGTCACATCTAATCTCCCACAAATAACGCAGCAGCAAGGAACAAAAAAAACTGAGACAAAAAAAAAGACCACTAACATAGTGGACATGAGCAGCCGGAGCACGAGGCAATAGAGGTAGCGGCGGAGGCGGCTCGGGTGGCCAATTTAAAGCGGCAACAGGACAGGGCCGTCCGGCAGATGAAGGGGCTCGTTGTCATCTTCGACTCCTCGTCCGACGATGGCAATGACAACAGCTCCACCTCCGACGACTCTGACGATACAGGACATGCACCTCCGGCGACCGTAAGGGCAAAGGCCCGGCAAGGAAGTGATGAAACTCTGCTGTCTTCGTCGTTAATTTCGAGTTATTTGTACTCTAGTTAGAAGTTGTCCGCTGTGAGTGTGGATTATGTGAACTTTAACTATCTTTTGGAGATCCATTGGTGGTCGGAATGTTCATATATATGTCCATTTGAAAGTCCGTGCGATGGTCTACGTACTTTTTATTCATGTTGCATGCTTAGTATGGATATAGTGTCTCGGATATGAGATACACGGATTTGAAGGACACAGTTTAAGGAGTGACCGGTCAGTGCCCGTGGAAACGCCCATGCGCGTCCGTGGACGTTTGAGGGGCCTGATTTAGTGACCGCGCCTGTAGATGCTCTAACATGCGCATTCTCATCCCATGAAGACATGACATACATGGTCGGTATCATCTCATGATTTCATTGATTTCATATACTCGTATGAAATGTTGATAGCCAACAACATGTAAAACATCTATGTTCTAAGATGTGAAAAGATGCATTGAGCAAACAAAAACAAATCTTATTGGCTATGTCGTTCCCGTCGGGGTGGATCCATGAGACAGCGTTTTTCTTTCTCAGCGGCCTACGGTGGTAGCCAACGACGGCTGCTCCCCCTACCGAGTAAAAAGTAAGATGAAGCCTACCCTTTGGTTTCGCAGAACGTAATACGAGTATATATTCTGCAGTTTACAGATGGTCGAGAGAGATGTAAACCATCACACCAGTAACTACATGTTTTCTTAATGATGTTTTCGGTTGCTTTCCACATCCAAGTGCAACGAATCTTTATATGTGATACGGTGTTCGCCATGGTAGATCCACATGAGAAACTGTACTCATCCATGAGATTTAACGTCGATGAGTCATACGCAGTCACTTATAACACACCTGTAATAAACAGGGTGTTGGCTGAGCGCCTGACGCGGCGAGGCAGAGCTGGGGACTGGTTACGTACCGGGACCCTATCGTACTGCGTACAAATGTACGTCTAGAACAGTGGCGGGGGACAAAGAAAATTTAAGATCGACCCAATTCTTAAGCATACTTTTAATAGAAAACCTAAATAAAATATTTGTATATGATACTCAACAGAATAACCAAATATAGTGAACATGTAAACATATTTAAATGGAAGTAGTACAACCTAAACATACCTATAATGACATTTTTGAGCATCTACAATCGTGATTACCTGATATGGCGACCTATATGCCAGCCGGCACGTCCGCTGTCACTGACCGGACAGTGACTAAATCGGTCGCTCTCACCGGACAGTGACCGAATCGGTCGCTCCACAACCGCGATTACCTAAATTTGGTACCCAAATTCGTAGGAAGCATACTTAGATCTATGGAAGCATAGGAACTCGGTGGTGTTCCATTCACAATCGTTGTCCCTCGCACGCACGTTGGCCTGTTGCAGAGAAGACACCACCCTCTGGCGTGGGCGCCTAAAGAGGAAGGCCCGGTATGACCTTGATGGCTGGCTGCATGTGCTTGGTCCGGCTGTGCGGGGCGCCCCCCCCCCCCCCCCCTCCCCCCAGCAACCTGGCGACTACTTTCATGTCGTGAGATGTTGTTAAAACAGTTTGGGCGGGGTTGATGTGCACACCCCCCCCCCCCCCTCGCTCCCTTTCGCCCTGTAACTTCCCTGTTCCCATGACTGCATAAAAATCAGTAGAAAAAAGATTCAGGGGGTGACGATCCCCCGACCTTAAAAACATACTTAGATCCATAGGGCAATGCATAAAAACATAGCAAATCCTTCATCGGGCATAGATTCATTTCATCAAAAGGGGGCGAACTAATAAAACATAGGGGGGTCGGCTGGAGTTCACTACTGCCTCGCCGGCCTCTTCCCCTTGCAGTCCCGGCTGTGGTCCTTTATATACGCGTCGGCGGCGGACAGGGTGTCGTGCCTCTGTCGGTGACGGAGGCGGAGCTCACGTAGCCCGCCATGCGTCAAGCGGCGCGATTGTGCTCCGCCATGAGATGGGCAGCTCTCTTCGTCGTGTCAGAATTCTTTCAAGCGATATTTTTCTGAGTCTGCCAACACCCAATGGAGTGCCGCATTATTCTAGGGATGCCGGCGACAGGCGTCTCTGTCCGCCGGTGTGTAAGATGGCGGTTTGCAAGCCCAATCACCACGTCGTCGTCATGGGTAGGCGACAGCGCCTCCGACGAATATCTAGGGGAACCATAGGCTTATGTCGAGGCCTCATCGCCACCCTATAAGCGAGGCCCTCCGTCTTCGTTTATCGTAGCCACGGCTGCGGGCTGGGCGGAGACAATAGCAGCAACCATCGGCTACCAGGAGGGGCTATGAGTGGTGCTAGAAGGCGATGCGCACCGTGACGCCTGGCCTGAGACAACAAAGAGAGCATCGGCCACGTTCGTGGTGTGGCAGACGAGGAGTTACCCACCGACGGCGAGCCTGTTGCCAACAAGGAGGAGCCTCGCGCCCCGGCCCATCCGCTAGTGGCGGAGAGCAATACGGAGCACAAGCTCCTCCTCATCCGATGAGCTTGCCGAATCCATGACGGGCGGAGTGAAGTGGAGTGAATGAGAAGGAGAACGAACTGGAAGAGAAGCGGAGAGACCGAGAGGAGTGAGGTTAGGGTTCTTCGACTGGGGTTATTACGGGATAGGTGGGGGCGTGAGGGGTCATAGCAAGTCAGACCTACATGGCGGGCGTGTCCGGGACTTCCCATATCCGCCCCAAATATGTGCCGGATATGGGGATTGTGAGTCAATCCAGGCATCTATGCCGGATATAGAGTCCGGTTGAGTGGTAATTTTAATTCCGGTCACTGACCCGATTGCCCGTCGAGTATATTGGGGCGTGGATGGGGTCCGGTTGTAAATGCTCTTAGGGCATCTCCAACAGCCGTATGATCATCACTGGTAATTTTCTCACATAGACTGTTTTGATGATATGTCACGTAATAATAGCAAAGAGAGAATGCCATTGTATGATGCGGAACCAACGCACCAGGCACAAGCTCCGAGGTAAGCCCGTTCATTTCTTAGGCACTGAGTAGGGCCCGTCTGGTATATTATCTCTCTTATTACATACGATCCATTGAAGAGCTTGTATGATGTGCCGTTGGTTGCTGGCCTGAAGAGTTGTACCAATAATTTAACATACAAACTGTTGTAGATGCTCTTAACGACCATAGAAGAGCCATCCAACGGTAGTGTCCGACCCTTTTTGGAAATCTTTCTTAATATTATCAAGATCAATATTTTTTAATATTTCTTGCTCAAGCAACACTCATCAAATCATTAAGTCACCCACCGGATATCCTACATCATTGCTGACAATTGGTATCTCCTTGTTAATCAAAGTGGCAGGTGCCCGGCCAACTTCACTGCAACATACGGCATAGTGGTCGGCTCAGTGTTAATTGTGCTGTAGATGCGTATGCATCCTCGAACATAGACCAGTACTCTCCCGTGGAGGACATGGCAGCCGGCGATGATTATTACAGAGATCCTGGCAAACAACCAAAAAATTCATACGCACAAAGACAATATATGTTTCGCAGACGCACGTTAACACATACGGTGGCCAATCCCAGCATAAGCTTAACTGCTGCGATCATTTCATACTATAGGCTATAATGTGCCACCACCGCTGGAATGCCCTGGCGGGCACTAAAATGCTATCAGTGTTGGTCGCGGCCCTTAGACTAGTCACAATGAAGAGTAATCGTACACATATCCTTAGACTATTTTATTATCTTCATAATGGGTAGAAACATAAGTGCGGTGTCATGCAAAGCTTCATGTATTAGGTTATAGACTCATATTGCATTGAGATATTTGATGTTACATGAACTAGCTAAGTTACTCGAACTACCTCTCTCCTTATTAACTCATTGCCACATAAACAAATTTGCTGAGTTGGACTCGATGTTACTGCTGAAATTACTTCCACTGTGGCTAGTCTTAGAGCGCCCGCCAGTGGTAATGTTGCATCAGCGGAAGGGGTGTTGACCGTCATAGATGTTGTTTCTATTTGTGGGGCATACGTTTGCGCGCATCAGTAATAACCTAATTACTTATTAGTTCACGCGCCTGTTCGCTGAATCGAGCGGCCGGCTCACACGCATGCATGTGAAAAAAAGTTGGTCCGCTAGCGCATATAAACTGTGACAATAAATACGTTCACACGGGTAGCTTTGCTTTAGAGAAAATAGATCTAGGTGCATTTATTTTGGGTTTTTAAATTTTAAAAAAGTCATATCTTTTAAACCGTGTGTCGAAATTCAGATTCATTTTCATCGTTGTAATTCTTACGATCATAGCTTTGAAACTAGATCCCATATGGGTATATTTTTATAAAAAAAATTGATGCCAACTTTGATTTTATATGATGCAACTCTATTACTGCATGGTGCAATTTTTCACAACTAATTTTTAGTGTTGCATGATCTAACTTCCTATGAGGTTGCAACAGAACAACCATGACAACCAACTTTTTATGATGTGCAAATAGTTTACTGCCTTAGCCAACTACCTAGTCGTTGATGTACAACCCCTCACTACTCATGAATGTGTAATTTTCCATGCACACCTTGCCCACCCACCTCACCAGCAATATGTGTAATTTAGTCTGTTGTTCAAGCCAACTGTCTAGTAGTCGATATGCAACTCCTCCTCTTTCTATTTGTGGATGTGTAGTTTGACTTGGCAGGGATAACAAATAGAGTTGCACATAGTCTGCTAGGCAGTTGGCCGGGGCAACACACAAAGTCGCACATCTCACTAGTAGGAATAGTTGGAAGGTGAAAACACTAGTAGAAAACATGGCTAACGTTCGGGCCTGGCCAGCCCATTAGTTCTGGTTCCTCAAAAACCGGGACCCATAGGGGGTATAAGACCCGGTTCGTGAGCCCAGGGGGCCGGCCGGGGCCTCGTGGGCATTGGTCCCGGTTTGTGTGGAACCATTTGTCCCGGTTCAAGCCACGAACCGGGACCAATGGTATTGGTCCCGGTTCGTGGCTTGACCCGGGACAGAAGGGGGGGCTTTAGTACCGGTTCATGCCACGAACCGGGACAAATAACTTGCCTATATATACCCATCGCCGCGGCAGAGTACTCCACAGTGCTCTGTTTTTTCAAGCCGGCGAGGGGAGGGCATTTGGGTGCTCTAGTTGACCTCCTATGCACATGAGGTGTTCGATGAAATGCCCGAGCCACACTAGTTAAGCTTTCTCCTCTCGAAACTCGACCTCCGGGCTCCATTTTCAACGAGATTTGTCTAGGTTTAGCGGTCCGTTACGCCCCGTCCCCGCCTTCACCGCCATCGATCGCCCGCACCGATCTCGTCACCGGCACCACCGTGGTGAGCCTCTTGTTCTTATCTTCTTTCTGAAAAAAAAAAATTCTTACTTCAGATAGATACTTGTCTAATTTTCTTACTTTTATTATTCACTAGTAGAAAAACCCCTATTACTCCCAGTTGGTGAGGGCCTTTTGTCCCGGTTCTTGAACCGGGACTAAAGAGTCGTTACTAATGCCCTAGACCTTTAGTCACGGTTCTAACACAAACCGGGACAGATGGGCCTCCACGTGGCCGGTGCGCCGAGCCCAGGCAGGAGGGCCTTTGGTCCCGGTTGGTGGCACCAACCGGGACCAAAAGGCATCCACGCGTCAGCATTTCAGTGGCTGGGGTTTTTGTTTTTTTTTGAAAGGGGGGGGTTAATTTAGGTGTTTCATATATTGTGTTAGCTAGCTAATTAATAGAGAGAAGTGTCCTTTCTTATGTCCGTGCTTGGTTGACGCTATGTACTGTACATAGAGAGGCCCTCGACACGCTAGCCAGTAAGAAAATGAAGGAAACCATTAAGTACAGAAGTTCGTCATGCATACCGAGAGAAGTGATCGATCGACCTCTCCTTCTCCGAGAGATTGGTCGAACAACAAGTTTTCGTACTATCTATCCGACGCTACTGGCTACATACATATACAATATGTAAGATCTCTTACAATCCCCTAGCATTTGAAATCAACTTCCATATGGTATTCTCCGGCTTTATTGATGACATGGTCAAGAAAGAATCCCGCCAATTCCTCTTGAATTGCTTTCATGCGATCTTGTTCTAGGAGTTCATTCCGCATCTGCCACGTCTAATTTGAAGAAGGGGGTTAATACATATATGAATGAAAATCAAAAGAAATGATGGTGTAACAAAATGAAATTGTGAATATTATTGCTTACGCACTTCATATTGTCTTTTAGAATGGCCCCACTTATTTTTCAAAGTCGCGTTGTAGATGAACTCGCACACGTAGTATCCACAGAAATTATTCCCTTCTTCCTGCCACAAGCACTTTACGAGAATTAGAGGTCAATCAAACTGATAATAAAGCATTATAAATGGTATTGATGAAAGTATAGCTATAGAATCAACGGGAGATGCGCACAACTAGCTAGCTAGTAGTACTTACTTTCGGGTATGTATATCGCAGCTCCTTCGGCAGTCCTGGAGCTTCTGCGGTGAACTATTTGGAAACCCTGCAAGACAAAGAAAATAATTATTATTACTTGAGATATCATGAAATGAACAAAAAGTTGCCGACATGGTGCGATAATGATCGATTGAACTTACTTGTTGAGCAATTTAGTCATGTCCGCATAGGTTTCGGAATCTTTTCGTCTAGAGTCTAAGACGGTTACTAGTCCCCGCTCAAGATTAATCTCCAGAAGAACATAGTGGAAGCTGCGCACGCATGCATAACTCATCAATTACATTACTATAACCTCGCTCGAGTAATAAGGGAAACCGAATATGCACACCAAAGTAACACTCACTTGAAGTTGTAAGGAAAGAGTATTAAATCTTTGTTTTGATTTTTGATCGACGATTGTAGCAAGTTGGCCTCGGCCTCTGTGGCCTTCTTTTTAACCTGAAATTCATCTATAATATTTGTGTTAATGAACCCAATATAATACACTTCTTGTTTTTTGCACTCAACGATCTTCAATCTGCATAATATAGTGAGGATAATTAATTATAAATACATGCAATGAAAGAGCCAAGCTATATATAGAGACTTAATGACATAAATAGTACTTACAGACAGTAGCAAAAGACCGTTAATTTATCGAGGGCCTTTTGATTGAAGAACTCGAAGAACTTCTCAAATGGAACAGGCAACAGATCAGTTCCAACGAGGTCATGCTCCTCTTTAATTCTCAGATACAAAGTATTCGCCCCCCAGACTATCTGCAGGTTTTCATGTACCAATTATGGAATCTTCGCATCATCGTTGTTAGAGATTTTTCATCTTCGATGAGAGGCTTCCCGTACTCGTATCTATGTTCGTCCACCTCCAAGAAATCAAAATGTACATCGTCAGGCAGGTAATCCCCAAGATTGTTATAACCGGGCACCGTCCTTGGAGCATTAGCGACGATGTCGCTAGACACATTGAGCGGGGGGCACGATTTCTTTGCTTGTTCGCCGAGCTGGGAAATTTTTGTCCCAGTTGCTTGTTCTTTTAACCTTTGATCACTGACAGTACTTCCCGACCGGTTAGCTTCGAGATATGTCTTTTCAGTAATGCGCTCATAGTTGGTTTTCGACGGAGACTTTGGTGGTTTCCTCAGGGCATCGATAGTGCGTTTTTCTTTCACCGGATCTACCTTCTTCTCCGGAGGTGGATGTCTCTTTGCTTTCAACCCTTCAAAGAAGTCCTTCACTTCGGTCTGCACAATCTTCGCGTTTTCCTACTCGGTCCTCTCGTACGGTAACTTCTCTAGAGGCTTGAGAGATGGACCATATCTGTATTGCCGCCCGCCTCTGGTTGTACTGCTAGAAGCAGGAGCAGACGAAGCGGCTGCAGCTGTCTTGTTTCGTGCTTGCTTACGAGACCGAGAAGGACTACGATGCGCCTGAGCAGCCGGGGCGGCATCGGGTCTCTTCTGCCCTTGCTGGCGAGGCAGAGAAGGAGGAGGCAGCTGGCTGCTCGGGCGCGCCGGCGCAGGCAGAGAAGAAGGCGGAGTGCCGCCACACGCCGGAGAAGGAGGCTGAGTGCCCTGATCATCACTCGCCGGAGGAGGAGGCGGTGGAGGAGGCGGAGTGCCCTGACTCGCCGGAGGAGGAGGAGGAGGCGGAGGCATCCAGTTCGGAAGGTTGATGAACTCCTTCCCCCATAGGCATGGAGTCTTCAGAGCAGAACCAAGCCGAGTCTCCCCTTCACTGGTAGGGTGGTCAAGATGGAGGTCCTCAAATCCCTCCGTTATTTCGTCCACCGTCACCCTAGCATATCCTTCTGGAATCAGACGACAGTGAAAAGTTGCGCCGGGTTCAGAAGGTCGAACAGAGCCGACAGCCGCGTTGACTTTTAAGTTCTGCCATTGCGTCATAAGGTGGCAATTTTGAGACTCCGTGATAGCATCCACGGGGTTGCTAGCAGGAGCCGTCAAGACATGCTCCGGCTGAAGCAGCTCGGTGTAAGCCACGCTGCTTCTCCGCTGAGATGGCGGGGTAGCTTCGGGGGAATCTTTGGCAGTTTGTTTGCTGCGATTTGCTTCTCGTTCCTCTATCACTTGTATCCTTGCGTGCAGCGCCTGCAATTCGGTCTGCTGAACTTTCTTCCTCCTCTCCTGGAATTTGTAACCGCCTGCATCCGGAAACCCAGCCTGCCATGGAACGGAGCCTGGCGTGCCTCGTGTCCGTCTAGGGTGCTCAGGATTCCCGACGGCCATTGTGAGCTCGTCGTTCTCTCTGTCTGGAATGAACGTCCCTTCCTGCGCTGCATCGATATAGTGCCAAAGCCTCTTGACTGGTATTTTCAATTGCTCGTCCGTCCAACGGCACTTCCCTGATACAGGGTCCAAGGTTCCGCCAGCCCCGAAGAACAAAGTCCGGCAACAGTCTGGCCAGTTCATTGTCTCTGGTTCGATCCCTTTATCAAGCAGATCATTCTTAGCCTTGCCCTACTTAGGCCGGGCTTTGAGGTAGCCACCTGACCCCATGCGATGGTGAAGCTTCTTCTTCGCAGCATTTTGCTTGTTTGTCGCCGACATCTTCTTACTCTTTTCCGATGTCTTGTGGGCCACAAATGCGGGCCAGTGATCTCTGATCTTCTCATATTTGCCTATGAATTCTGGTGTCTCTTCTTTGTTGGCAAACTTTTTCAGCTCATTCTTCCACCGCCTGAATAGGTCTGCCATCTTCTTAAGAGCATGAGACTTGATTAATTGCTCTTTATCTGGCTTCTCCGGATCCTCCTCTGGCGGTAGGGTGAAATTTGCCTTCAGCTCAGTCCAAAGATCATCTTTCTGCATATCATTCACATAAGACACCTCAGGGTCTTCGTTGTTCTTAGGCTTATACCATTGGTGGATGCTGATCGGGATCTTGTCCCTAACAAGAACCCCGCTCTGAGCAGCAAATGCGTCCTTTGTCCAAATGGGTTCAATCGGTTGGCCGTCGCGCGCGATTTTTGTGATCTCAAACCTTTCATCCGAGCGGAACTTTTTCTTCGGGCCTCGTCTCTTTACCGAAGTTGTGCTCGATCCGGAGGGCTAGAAAAAAGAAGAAAGACGAGAGTTAATTAATATGTGTACATATATACCAAAACAATGAATGCATCAATTAGCTAGTCAGCACAGGATTAACTAATATATATACCTGGCCGGACTCGGTTCGGTCACCGGAGCCGTCATCACGGTCTCCTTCTTGCACCGTCATTGGGTCACCGGAGCCATCATAATCATGTATTTCCTCCTCCATTCTTTGTTCACCGTAGCCTGCTTCTTCACCCTGTTCTTCCATACCATCATTGTTGTTAAGATACGAGAAGATATCACCTCCGGCTAAGATTATTTCCCCCAACACCTCTTCTGCTTCCTCGTATCGTATGTGCTCCATTGTTTCTGCAAATATTACAACATGGCAATTATTACACATACATGACAGCAGGTGGATATATTAGTGGCAAACATAGACCGAGCTTATTCCGGGTTTGGGGTGGCCTCGGCATCGCTTCAAGGGTAGGGGCGCGGCGGGAGGGGTAGGAGACCGACATCAGTTTTTTCTAGGGTTTCGGTGTCCCCGAGAGTTTTGGTCGAGCGAGAGGGGGTGGCCTCGAGAGAGTTTGTCGGGTAGGGGCGCGGCGGGAGGGGGTAGGATACCGACATCATTTTTTCTAGGGTTTTGGGTGTCCTCGAGAGTTTTCATACAAGTTATCACAGTCGAGAGGGGGTAATATCGACAACGATGACATACATACACGGGAAAATAATGTTATCGGGGGGTATATCAACCCCCCCCCACGTGTTGAAGTTATCGGGAGGGGGTTATATCGACAACGACGACATATGTACATGGGAAAATAATATTATCGGGTAGAGGGTATATCGACCCCCCCCCCCCCACGTGTTGAAGTTATCGGGAGGGGGTTATATCGACAACGACGACATACGTACATGGGAAAATAATATTATCGGGGAGGGGGTATATCAACCCCCCCCCCTCGTGTTGAAGTTATCGGGAGGGGTATATCGACGATGACAGACCCGATAAAACATAAGAAAACGAAGAAGAAATAAAAAGAGGAGAAGAAGAAAGGATTAGAGGAGAAGAAGAAAAATAGAGGAGAAGAAGAAAGGAATATTTTCTATTTTTTCTTCTTCTCCTCTATTCCTTTCTTCTTCAACTTTTCTTTTTCTGCTTTTTTCCTCTTCTTCTCCTTTCTTCCTCTTCTTATTTTCGTTTTTCCTCTCCTTCTTTTTCTTCTTCTTCCTTTCCAATATATAAAACTTTTCTTCCTTTTCCTTATTTTACGTTTTCCTCTACACTAACCTAAAATGCACTAACCTTCTTTTTCCACTCCTTTTTTTCTTCTAAATATGAACATATACATAAATTGACAAAAAATATGCACAAAAACATATACATAAATTTTGCTATACATATACAATTGTTTTACAAATATGCACATATATATGAACATATAAATAAATTGACAAAAAACTAAATTTATGAAAAAAATGATATGAACATGTACACACATATATACACATATACACACACATATAGAAAAAAATACATTTATGAAAAAATGTAATGAAATAAAAATGCAGGGCAGGGGCGGCGCGTGGCGGCAGCGAAGGGCAGGGCGGCGCGCGGCGGCCGCACAGGGCAGGGGTGGCGGACAAGGGCGGCGCGCGGCTGCAGCGAAGGGCAGGGGCGGCGGCGCAGTGGCAGCGCGCATCAGCGACGGCGGCCAGTACAGGGGGAGGAGCAGGGGAATGGGGCGGCGCTCACAGTAAGGTGGCGTCGGCGACGAGGAAGGCTCGGGGACGGCGGACGGTGAAGGCGCCCTTAGGGGCGAGGGCAGGGGCGCGAGGGCTCGGGGACGACGTCGGCGACGGCGATGGCGAGGCACGGCGACGGCGATGGCGCGGTCGGGGGCGATGGCAGGGGCGGCGGACGGCGTCGGGGGCAAATGAAGATGAGAAACTGAAATTTTCACAAGTCCTGGTTATATACTAAGAGCATCGGTCCCGGTTCGTGGCACCAAGCGGGACCAATGCCACCATTAGTCCCGGTTGGTGGCATCAACCAGGACCAAAGGTCAGTTTTTGGCATCCCGAAGGGCGGCAAGAGGCGGCCTTTGGTCCCGGTTGGAGGCACCAACCGGGACTAAAGGTGGGCATTGGTACCGATTGGTGCCACGAACGGGGACCGATGCCCGCCTTTAGTCCCGGTTGGTGCCACCAAGCGGGACCAATGGCCTTGCGCTGCCGGCGGCCAAAAGTTTAGTCCCACCTCGCTAGTTGAGAGGGGCACGGAGTGGTTTATAAGCCCCACTGCGGCTACCCTCTTGAGGTCCTCTCAAATGCAGGCTTATGGGCCTAATCTCACACTGTGCTGCCTGTGGGCCTATTGGGCCTTCTGCGGGCCTGAATCCTGGCCCAGGTTGTGTTTCTAGTCGTATTCAGGTTGTGGTAGCCCAACAGGTGGCAGTTTTTTTTACTTTTTTCCAGTTTTCTTGTTTTTTTTTGCATTATTTATTTTCTTTTGTTTTTTGCTTTATTTTTTAATTCCTTTTGCTTTTAGGTCAGAAAAATTATAAACTTTCTGTTAGTACCATTACTTTTCAAATTTGAATTCTTTGAAATTTGTGTGAATCACAAGTTTGTGATTAACTTTACTATGAAAATAGTCTTTTTCCAGTTTTTTTGTTTTGTTTTTTGCATTATTGATTTTCTTTTGTTTTTTGCTTTATTTTTAATTCTTTTTGCTTTTAGGTCAGCAAAATTATAAACCTTCTGTTAGTGCCATTAGTTTTAGAAAAAATATTTTGTTTTTTGTTTTCTTTGTTGCTTTATTTATTTTATTTTGTTTCTACTTACAAAAAAATACTTATTGTTGCTATTTTTATTTATTTTATTAATGTTTATGTTTAATTATTTTTCTTTTAAGTCACCAAAATTAAAAACTTTCTGTTAGAACCATTAGTTTTCAAATTTGAATAGTTAAAATTTGAATTTTTTGAAATTTGTGTGAATCACAAGTTTGTGATTAACTTTAGGGTTAATTATCCTTTTGCCCTCAGTGGTGTCTCTGTGCTCAGTTTTGCCCTCAGATGCAAATTGTGCTCAGTTTTGCCCCTAGTCCATGAACAGCTACTATGACGAGGCCAAACAGCCATATTTGAGTCCATTCCGTCCACCAGCGTTAGTGGTTGTGGGTCCGGAGCTTACACGTGGGACCACGTGGACGTGGGTCCGGAGCTAACATGTAGGCCCGTGCAACTGAATCCCCAAATCATTCGTAGCTCACTCTGCCCATCCGCTTCCCCGCCGGCCGGCTGACCTGCGCCGCCGCCGCCACGTGCGCCGCGGCCAGCACCTGCCTCGCCACCAGCTGCACGCCTACTCCACCGCTACCGTCCTGCACCTACGCTCCACGGCTACCTGCGACGCACGCCACCTTCCTGCGACGCCACGGGTGGGGCGCCCGCCACCTGCTCGACCCACGGCGCGGCCTCCTTCCGTGCGCCCGGCCGGAGCGCTCAAAGGTGGGGGCTGCTGGAGCTATTTGAACTAGGTGGAAGAACCCTAGGGCCAAATGGAGAGTAGCGGCGACCCCGGAGTATCTAGCGAGGCAGGCATCGGGTCGGAGATCCTCCGCGTCCACGACTGGGTTCCCGAGGGGTAAGTCCCGCCTCCTGTTTAGATTGAGCTTAGTTGTGCATTTGAACACTCGATTCGAGTAGGTTTGCCCAATTAGTATGCTGATTGCATCTCTGTTTTTTGCCGGTTAGGATGGAGTTGCGGTTTGCTTTCTTGATGCACATTAGAAGGGACCGGTACACGTTCGATGCAAAGGATGAGAAGAAATACCAAGGAGGTTTTGATTATCGGTTGCCAATGGCTAGTAATTGGAGTTTCAGACAATTTGGGGAGGTAATTTGTAGCCAATATCCTTGGGGTTTGCTTGATGAAGTGGTATACAAATACTATGATGGGGAAAAGAAATGGGTGACAATTAGTAATGATGAAGAGCTAGCTACCATGTTTGTTAGGCATAAAGAGAAAGATAATTTTCATGTGAGGCTGCAAGTTGATGTGCTTGAGCAGGCATTTGGACTTAGGATGACGGGTGCAAAATCTCGGGGAGAACCAAGTCGTCGTAATGGCATCTCTAGCTAGAACAGTTCAGTTGGTGCACGGCGACGTGGTGGCTCAACAAGTGTGGGCAACAGCAGTAGGGTCCCCCTTGAAGTGGAGCCTGATGACTACAATTCTGGGGTTGATGAAGAGAAGCTATATTCTGATGTTATTCAGAAATTACGACGGGCACCTCGGGCTGATAACCAAGATGAGGCTCACGATGCAGTCCGTGTGGATGATGACGTCGTGGGTGAGGACGAAGACCTTGCAGCTGTTGAATGGGACCCTTTGAACCCTCATATGGAAGAAGGTACCTTTTTGCATCCATGAATGAGTGTAGAAATGCACTTGTGACATACTGCATCAAGGTAGAACGTACATTCAACGTTGACAATAGCGATCAAGTACGTTACAGAGTGCACTGTCCGACTAAGGGTTGTCCATTTAGGCTGCTCGCATCTAAAATGCGAAATAGCACTAATGTTCAGGTCAAAGTGAACCCTTTTAAGCACACATGCCAGGAATCAACCCTTAGGAAGGATACAATCAGTAGAGCCAAGTCAAGATGGGTGGCAGAAGAAGTAAAGAAGTGGGTGAAAGAAAACCAGCAAGTGGGTCCAAAGGAATTGCAGAAGAACATCAAAGATAAATTCAAGATAGATCTACCATACATGAGGTTGTTCAATAGTAAACAACATGCTATGGATTCTATTTATGGTAACTGGCAGGAAAGTTTTCAATTGTTGTATTCATTCAAAGGTGAAGTGGAGAGGACAAGCCCAGGTAGTATTGTAGATATTGATCACCACACCGTGGAGTACACATTCAGGGGAGTGACAAAGACCAAGGAATGCTTTAGGAGGGTTTTTGTCTGCTTTGAGGCTTTTCGCCGGGGTTTTTTGGCAGGTTGCAGGCCTTATTTGGCTATTGATGCCACTTTTCTCACAGGGAGGTTTAAAGGACAGTTAGTAGCAGCTTGTGCAGTTGATGCACATAGTTTTGTATTTCCAGTTGCCTACGGTGTGCTGGAGACAGAGTCTGAGGAGAGCTGGACTTGGTTTTTGCATAATCTGCGCCGAGCTATTGCACATCCCAATGGGTTGGTCATTCATACAGATGCCTGCAATGGTTTAGAAGTGGTCGTGGATAATGTGTTCCCTGGAGTAGAGCATAGGGAATGCGTGTGTCATCTTGCTGCAAATTTCATGAAGAAATTCAAAGGAAAGGTGTATACCGACAATTTATGGCCAGCATCTTTGACTTGCAGTGTGAAGAAGCACAACTACCACTTGAGGCAGTTATACATGAATCCCAAAGTGAAAGAATACTTGGAAACACACCACTCCAAGTTATGGGCCAGAAGCCAATTCAGTGAACTGCGCAAAGTTGACTATGTGCACAATAATCTAGCAGAGTCTTTCAACTCAACGATCCGGTAACTAATGGGTCATTATGTGGTGGATTTGCTGGACAGGATAAGGATAGAATACATGCAGAAATTTCATTATCGTGCGGGAATAGCCGAGGCAAAATTCATGGGCCACATTATCATCCCTGCCATGATGAATGAACTGAAGCAGAAAACAACAGGCGTGGAAATGAACATGACTCTTTGCTCGGGTATGACAGTAGAGATATCATATTTGGATAAAGAGAAGAGGGAATGGAGATATCCAGTGGATTTAGAAGCTAGAACTTGCAGTTGTAGGAAATGGCAGATAACTGGGTTGCCATGCATTCATGCCTTGTTTTTCATCACTTCTCTCCCAGGTCCAGCAGGGAACATTCAACAGTATGTGCGTGATTACTACTCTGTTGCAAGGTTCAAAGCCACATATGCTTATGCCTTGCCTGCTATGGAGGGAAAGCAACAATGGGATATGGTGGACCCTGGATTCAAGCTTTGCGCTCCAGTTCTGAAGAGAGCAGCAGGTAGACCAAGGAAGAGTCGAATCAGACCTCGCAGCGAGGAAGCGTAAGTGCACAAGATGTGGTGGGTCTGGTCATTTCGGTAAGTACTGTGATAACACAGTAGATGCAGCGTTCGGAGAGAGTTTTGATGAAGGCTTCGATGAAAATGTTGGTCAGCAGCCGGTTGCCTCAACAGATGATGAAAATGATGGACATCAGCCAGTTGCATCAGATGAGGGTTTTGACGAGGTTCGAAATGATGATGGTCAACAGCCGCATGATTTTGACGAGATCCAAAATATCCTCTAAATAATGATTCAAGTGAGGCTCCAAATAGTGATCATGGTGATCCAAGTGAGGCTCCAAATGGTGATCTAAATGACGATCATGGTGATCCGAGTGAGGCTCCAAATGATGATCCAAGTGAGGCTCCAAATGGTGACCAATCTTCTGTTGTTGTGAGTTTTGCTAGGTATGTAAATCTTGCAAGGGTCAAATACTACTGTACATTTATGGGTCACTTGACATGATCTCATTACCCTTTATGTTTTGCATAGCTCTGTGATAGGTTTGAAGAAGATGCACAAGGTACCGACAACCAAGAGGAGAAGAGAAGAAGCAATGAGCACAAGGTGCACGAGGAGCAAAGTGATGGCAAGAAGCTCAAGGAACAGACAGAAGCCCGAACGCTATATATGAATAATTATGAAACATTATGAATAATGTTGTATTTCTGTTGGATGATGTTGGACCTATGTTAGAACTATGTTTGACATGATGTTTAAATGTGTTGGATGATGTTTGAATGAGCACATGGTTTTTCCTTTCTTTGATTTTTTTGAATTTTATTTTGCTCATTTGAATTCTGATCAAACCTAACTTTGACCAAGATTTAAACAACTCTAAAACATCAAAATGAATAACTAAGCCTGGATCCTTCTTAGTCAATCCAAAATGAAGCTGTGGTGAGGTTTTTTAAATTTTCATGAAAAATGTGCTAAAATGAGGGGTCCAAAGGTAGGGTAAACGGCCTCATTTCTAAGCAAGGTTTTTTTCGACCTTATCTAAATCAGCCAAATAACTTTCCTAAACATATATTCTATATATTCTATATATACAGACTATGTGCGCTGGTTTTTCCATTTTTTGATTTTTTAATTTGTTTTGCTCATTTGAATTCCGGTCAAACTTAACTTTGACCAAGATTTAAACAAGTGTAAAACATCAAAATGAAAAACTAAGCCTGGATCCTTCTTAGTCACTCTAAAATGAAGCTGTGGTGAGTTTTTTGAATTTTTCATGTTTATTTCCCCAAAACACTTCTCTTCACTTCATACAAGAGAGTTTGAGATACTCGAGATATCATACAATACACATGAACTTATTGTTTAATGTATGTAAACCTTGTTTATCAACTTACACTAGTAGAAAAAGGGTCAAATGTGAAGCACAATAGTGCCGGTTTGAATTTCAGCCGGCACTAATGTGTACATTAGTGCCGGTTCGTGGCGGCGATCAATAGCACCGGTTCGTGGCGAACCTTTAGTACCGGTTCATGCCACAAACCGGTACTAAAGAGGCTGTGTCAGCCTGCGGTCAGGCTATGGCCCCATCATCACCATTTAGTGCCGGTTCATACCACGAACCGGTACTAATGAGGTTATGGCAAGCTGTTTTTAGTCCCACCTCGCTCCCCTAACAAGCCTTTTACCACCTTAAATATGTTATTTCTCAAACTATCACAAGCACTTGGTCTTCAATGAACTCTATGTGTAGAATTTGTCGCCGCAATATGAGTCTTCATCGGTTTATAAATCGTTGATGACTCATATTGACAATTCAGATTGTACACACAAAGATCATTGATGATCAAAGTATTTTTGATGTTATAAGATCATATTGACAATTTAGACTGTAAAGAAATATAAGATCATGATCTAAATGCTCTTATATTTTTTGCGTTCAGTATGCACCAACTGCTAGGCGGGAGGAGCTGTTTAGTACCGGTTCGTGGCGAACCTTTAGCACTGGTTCGTGCCACGAACTGGTACTAATGAGGCTGTGTCAGGTAAGGCTGGGGCCCCACGAGCACCTTTAGTACCGGTTCATGGATGAACCAGTACTACAGTTTCTTAGTAAGCTGGTTTTTAGTCCCACCTCGCGAAGAGAGAGGGACTAGGAGCGGTTTATAAGCCCTGAGTGCAGAGACGATGAAGAAGATGCTCAATGCTCACGTTGCTTAGCTTCAAGCCTTCAGGAATATGGTAGACAACACGGAGCTATGCGCAGTGCAGTTTACACTATTCCGAAAGGCTTGAAGCAAATTAACGAGCATTGCACCTCTTTTTTATTTTTAATAACTTATTACAACTCCGGACTTCTTCTGTTATGGCAAAAACTAATTGCACGTCGGCATTTCTTTTTTTTAAACTTTGGTTATAACTCCAGACTTTGACCATCAAGTTTTGCAGAAAAGAAAAAATAGCAGGAAAAGAAACTATAGCTGAAAAGAAAAAACTATATAAAATGACCGTGAAATTGAAAATCACTACAAAATGAACTCTGAAAATGTTGAATTTTGGCAAACTAGATGAAAAACTACTCAGAAATAAATAGAAGAAAATAAATATAACAGAAAAGAAAAAACTATACAAAAAACTACGCAAAAATAAATAGAAGAAAATAAAGCAGAAAAGAAAAAAACTATAAAAAAATTGGGGCGATGCCCTGTGGGCCTGCTAGGCCACAGGCGTGCAATTACAGGCCTTAAAGGCCCAGCAGACTCACAGGGCAGCGCGCAGAATTTAGGCCCACAAGCCTGCTATATAGAGGAGTTCAAAGAGGTAGCCGCGGCTGGGTTTATAAACCAGTGCGGCTGCCCTTCGCCCGGTGAGGTGGGACTAAACTTTGGGGTGGCAGCGCGAGGCCTTTAGTACCAGTTGGTGGCTACAACTGATACTAAAGATCACCCTTTAGTACCGGTTGGATCCACCAACCGGTACTAAAGGCCTGCTCTTCCCGCCTCTTGGCCTGGCCAAAGTTGGCCTTTAGTACCGGTTGGTGGCTACAACCGGTACTAAAGGCCCATCCTATATATATAGCACTTACGAAATTTTCAGTTACATCTCCCCACTTTCGTCTCCAACCTCTCGACATCGCCGCGCGCCGCTCGATCCCGTCGTCGCCGCCCGTCTCCCGTCGTCCGTCGTCGTCATCGCTGTCCCCGCAGCCGCCCGTCGTCGTCGTCGTCTCGCGCCGCCGACCCGAACGCCGCCGCCGTCTGTCGTCGTCGCCGCGGTCCCGTACGTCTCTCGCACCCGCGCGCCGGCGCCCCCGCCCCGTACGCCGCCGCCCTCGCCCCGTACGCCGGCGCCCCTGCTCGTACATACGGGGCGGCAGTGTACGGGGCGGCGTACACACACATACACACATATACACACACTACACACATATACACACACACACACATTTTTTATTATTTTATGTTTTATGTTTTCTATTTTTTAGAAAATTTAATTAGATATTAATTAGCTAGGTATGTGAGATTTGAACTAGTTGAATAATTAATATAACTAGTTTATTTTTAATAAGAAAATTGTCGAACTAGTTTATTTAGGTATATGAGATTTGAACTTGTTGAATAATTAATATAACTAGTTTATTTTTAGTAAGAAAATTATCGTATCTGAGATTTGATTATCTAATTAAAATATTATTTGTTAATGAGTTTTTATGTTTATTTAATGTTTTTATATATTTTGAGTTTATATAAATGTTAGATTAATGTCGAATGTTAGATGAATTAGATAGAAAAGTTAATAGAACTAGTTAATTTTTAGTAAATGCTTAGTTGAACTAGTTGAATTAATATATAGAACTAGTTTATTTTTAGTAAATGCTTGGTTGAACTAATTGAATTAATATAACTAGTTTATTTTTAGTAAATGCTTAGTTGAACTAATTGAATTAATATAACTAGTTTATTTTTAGTAAATGCTTAGTTGAATTAATAGAAGTAGTTGAATTAATTGAATTAGTAAGTGTTTAATGTTTCGCCTAATATGAACATAGGAAATGTCGTCTGACGATGGAAAAAATTTCGGTATGTGCACATACTGTGAAGACGAGCGCGGCCAGTGCGACAGAAATTTCCTTGTTGATGGTAGGCAATTCAGCATCAAGCTGGATGAGACTTTCGAATTCGATACATTAAGTCACAACGACAAGTCTGTTTTCGTAATTAAGCATGACTTATATATGCTTCATTTGCCTGACTTATAATTTTTAATTTTCACTATTCTACTAGCGCATCCCATGCCATGCAAGAATTTTTGTCGTGGATAAGATAGGTTTCAAAGATATGGAAACTATGGAGGTAAAAAGAGCTTACCTGAAAACTGAGCATGATGGTTATACTTTCAACGTCAAAGTATACAATGCACACACGTACACCTATTTTAAATGCAAAACTTGGCAAGCACTATGCAAGGCTTATGCATTTGAGCCTGGTATGGTTATCACCTTTGATATTCGTCCGGAAGATGATATTGAAGGTAATAGAGACATATGGGTCGATGTGCAGACGCCTCCAGTTCTACCATTATGTGAGTTCTTCTCAAATATATTTTTGTCTTTGATATTGCTTATTTCAAAAATAACTGACAACTAATTTCTATTGACAGCTTATCTCCATTCAACCAAACATGTCCGGCGCTTGGTAGACAGGACCTTCTACTGTCCCGGAGCTGAACTAAACTGTGAGGAGATAAGTCACTATGTTTCATGGCTTGAGGATCTTCATACTATCAAGACAAATTTTTTTTCTGCACTTGGAAATGTTAGTACTCAAAACGTGCGACCAATAGTGATGGTATTGAACTACGGTCACATCTATTTAGGAATGATGGTAAGATATTTACTATTTATTCTTAGTGCATATTTTGCATACATATTTTTTTAAAACTTTCATTGCTGAGTATATTAATTAAGTACTATACGATGTTCTTCAACAGGGACTCCCGATGACAGTTGTGCCTCAAGGGATCGAGACTAAAGGTCAGATGTCAATTGTTAGCTTAAGGCCAAGATATCCTGCATTGCACATGAATGCATTCAGGATTTCTAGAAGCGATGAATGCTTAATAGTGAAAGATTGGAGGAAAATTGTTAATGATCGCAGAGAAGTACTAGGGGGCAGCAATGAGAAGCGCAGCCCACGATTAGGAGACAGGTTCATCGGCATGCTCCAGTATGATCAATTAGGAGAGCTATACATGTTCTATGCTATTTTACCAAAGAGAGAGTAGCTAGCAGGAGCGATTTAGCTAGTTCTTCATGCTGCTCTTAATTAGTACTTGGCCTTTCATGTCCGTGTTCTTCGTTCTGAACTTAAGTGATTTGCTTTTGTGCTGTTATATATGAACGCTTATAATATCATGACAATCATGTTGAACTCAATGATTGGTTCTACTAGAAATTCTATTTATATATATATATATATATGCATAACGTTTACAATGTGTAGTATCGTAAAATACCAGCAAACGAAAAAGAATTAAAATGGAAACACAAAATTAAATGAAAAAGAAATCATAAAACTAAAACCCCCCAAACCTTATAGTACCGGTTGGTGTTACCAACCGGTACTAAAGGGCTCCAGGCCCTCGGAGCTGGCTCGTGCCACGTGGTTTCCCTTTAGCACCGGTTCGTGCAGAACCGGTACTAAAGGGGGGGGGGCCTTTAGTGACCACACTTTAGTGCCGGTTATGGAACCGGCACTAAAGGGCCTTACGAACCGGTGCTATTGCCCGATTCTGCATAGTGTTAAATCGTTAGTATAAGACATAAGAAGACTATGTGCGCAGGTTTTTTATTTTTATGTTTTTTATTTAATTTATTATGCTCATTTGAAGTCTGGTCAAACATAGCTTTGACTGCTCCAAACCCCTCCCAAACCCCGCTAACCCTAGCGCTGAACCAGGACCGTTCATCTAACCCTAACGCTGAACAAGGGCCGTCGATCTAACCCTTCTAGAAGGAATCTGTGGGGAGGAGGGGGGCGATCCGCGAGATGCAATGTGATTGGCCGGGAGACTCTTTTTTTAAACAAATATCGGGCGCGCTGGATGGACCGTTGGGCCGTCTCGTTGTCTGGGCCTGAGACCGCAGTAATTAGCCCGTCTTAGCCTTTCCAGGCCTTGCATGCATGCATGGGAGGCGGCGACGTGCATAGGCTGCGACGTGGGTTTGCATGCGCGGGAGGCTGCGGCGTGCATGCATGCGCGCTAGGCGCGCTAGGCGCGCTAGGCGCGCTAGGCTAGCGAGGCCAGCTAGGTGGTTCAGGGCAGCGAGTCAGATGCACCGTCCGGTCAAAGAGCTATGCAGTGATTCAAATGCACGCACGCGCCCCATGCATCATTTTTGTGCAAAAAATTAAGAGTGCAAAGCGTAACGGATACACACATGCGCCCGGATACCCACACGCGTTCAGATTCACACACGCACCATTCTCATCCTTTCCATCTTCCTCTCCCACCCACAGGCCTATAAATGGGGTGCCTATCTTCCTCTCCCACCCATAAGCCAGATCCGATCCATTCTCTCCAACTTCAAACACCCAATCGACCGAGCCCTCCCCAAACGAGACCATGTAGTTCAACGGGCTGACCTTCAGCCGTCCGCCTGTCGTGCCGGAGCTGCGCTACCCACCGGGCGTGCTCATGGAGAGGGAGCTCCGTGTGTGGGCTATTTCAACGTGGAGGGGTTCCGTCGAACTCACCCGTGCCTTCCTTAGAGCCGGCTATGCCCACCTCCCACGAGGCTCGCCGAGGATGTTCACCCTCAATGAGGTTCGTGACCGCAGCGGCATCCTCCTACTGCTCACGGTCACCTTCACCAACCCGTTTGACGCGTGCGAGCTCCTCGGCCAAGTCTATTGGTGCGGCTGTGAGGCCATCTTCTTCACCGTCTACAACATCTACACCAACTATGAGAACATCTTCCCCACTCCAGCCAGGATGCACTACCTTCCCTACGACGACGACGAGGAGGTGTGAATATGAAGACGGTGTTGAAGGGGCGCGCGCGGTCAAAGTGGAAGGAGGAGGTCAAGATGAAGAATGTTTTTTATTTGTTGCTTTTCTATGTCGTGTCGTGTCGTGTCATGTTTCGTCATGAGTCCGTGAACTGTCCGTGAACTTATTATCCTTATTGTAATGGTACTTGTGTTGCATCTTATCTAAGTTATTTATTAGGGTTTATTATGTGTGTTAAAAATGTTCATGCCCAAACATATAATTTCTTCCCTAAACCAAGTCATGAAGCTCGAGAACTTGTGGCTTTCATTAATGAAAATCGGAGGGGGTGAGAAGCCCACCGTTTCATTCAAAAAAAGTCATGAACTAACATGCAAATTTATTCCCTTTAAATCCTAAACCAAGTGCCACTCTAACACTAAACCAAGTGCCACTCTAACCAAAATTTCAGTGCAAACATATGTTTTCAACATTCCAACCCTCCAAAATTTCAGTGCAAAACAAAGGAAAACCACTCTCACGCATGTGCAAACATTCACGGTCTCACTATTTTTTTGACAAATTTCGTAGTCTCACTATGTATACCTTCCTTCCCTACCCATGTCAAACTCTTGCCATCTCTCCTAGCGGTTACCAGCGCAGCCCTAAACACCACAAACCCACGTGGTCATGGGTTCGAGTCCCCATCCGCACCAATTTTTTATGCATTTTCCACCCTTCATTTTTTAGACAAATTAGTTTTTACTCAATGTAATGCCCTTAAAAAATGTTCATTTATTTTGGCACTAGGTGTAAACCTCTACCAGAGCTGAGGCACATTTTCCATGACATTTTGGTCTTTGATTTAAATCACGGTGTATTTGAATTGGATTACTTAAATTGCTATTAAATATTTAACAGCTCCAAAAAATTTCTAACCATAATTGTTTGGCTCTGGAATAATTCATTAGCTGCATTTCATCGATCAAAAGTTTCTGAATTCCTCATATCTTCTCCTTTTTTCAACATATTAAAATGTTGATCACTTCTTCTTTTTTTCAACATTTAAACAACTTTGACCAACATTTAAACTAGGTGAATTTCTCATACAATATCAAGATTACAAATTCCTCCATAATTCATGCCTTTCCATACATTTTCAACATTACAACCACTGAGATTACCATACCTACAAATGCCCAAAACTATTTGCAAATGGGTATTGGTAGTGCTTGATCTTCAAGCTTCCTAACCTTCTTCTTCAACATCCTAAGCTCAACAACTAGCTCTCTGTCAGTGCGTGCTTCGCCCTCCATCTCTTCTTCCGGAGCTTGTGCTGCGACCACTGCGGTTCGGGGCAGCATGTGCAACCATTCTTCATGCTCTTCTTGCAGTTCATTTATCAGAGTCTTGGCCAGAGCATCGAACCAAAGAAAGAAGCATGTCACCTGCATGAAAACAGAACAGATCAACCCATTGCTCAAAGATCCCGACCACGAAAATGGTGCAATTGCCCCGATTCTTACCCCATTCTCGCTGCACATGTAGAACAGACGATTCTGGTTCCTCAGTGTGTGAGAAACCCTCTGATCAACGCTCTCCCGGCACCGCGGACAGATGAAGACAGGCATCTCAACACGCGCCCGGCTCTGCATCCGCGAGGTGGCGCGGGAGCTTGTGGAAGACATGGAGCTCGAAGCCGAACGGGATCTCAACGCCGTCGCGCCCTCCACAGCTAGCTTCCCACCGCCGCACCCTCCACAGCTAGCTTCCCACCGTCGTCGTGCTCTCTCTCTCTCTCGCCGTGGTCAGGGTCATGCTCTCTATCGCCATGGTCACCGCCGCTGTCGCCCGCTTATATAGCACACCGCAACAGCTCTATGCTCAACGGCTCTCTGCTGGGTCCCGTAGGCCACGCGTGCAACGGTCTGAATAAAATTGGCGACCTCTGCCACCTGGTCCCACCTGTAAGGGACGAGTCAAAACGTTGACCTGACGGAGACGCCAAAGTTCACAGAACGAGTCGGTGCGCACGTACTAGGGGCAAAACTGAGCACAATTTGCATCTGAGGGCAAAACTGAGCACAGAGACACCACCAAGGTCAAAAGGATAATTAACCCTTAACTTTACTAAAAAAAATGAGCATAGATGCGCCTGTAGAGAAAATTCAACCTAAATTCGTAATAAGTTTCTTTGAATTTAAGAGAAATTTAGTATGAATTTAGGTCAAATTCCCTGTATAAGGGCATCTATTTTCACTTTGAGAGGAGCTCAACAAGGCAGAGAGGGAGGGGCTTATAAACCGGTGTGAGCGCCCTTCGGTTGGCGAGGTGGGACTAAACTCTGACCGCAACGAGGACCAACCCTTTAGTCCCGGTTTGTGGCACAAACCGGGACTAACGGTCATGGGCCATGGGCGAGGCACATTGGTCCCGGTTCATGCATAGAACCGGGACTAAAAGGTCCAGACGAATCGGGACCAATGGCCCACGTGGCTGCTCTCTTGAGTGTTCTTGGTGAGAACATAGTTGACAAGGAGCGAACCAGGATTAATGGTATTACGAGGGCCGAACCATAAGACATTAAAGCATTTCAAATGAACTCTGAAAAAGTTGAAAGTTGGCATGGTATCATAATTTCACCCACATAGCATGTGCATGTACAAAACGGACAATGGTATCATACTCGTCTGTTACAAAGTTGGCATGGTATCATCATAATAGTTGCGGGAGAAAGTCTTCACTTTTTCTTCGCTTGTGTCATTTGCTTATTGTGCCGTAACCATGGATAATCTTCATCGTTTATCAGGATGCTTGGGTCAGCCTTGACTTTGAAGGGAGGAATTTGTAGCGACCAGACCTCAAACATTCTGATCTCTGTGCTCAGGTGTCATCCCTCGATCAGTAATGCTGACACCACACAGTACTTGAAGGATTTATAACAGAGTAGCAATCACACACTTATTACATTGAATGTCTCCAAAGAGAGCTTGTTACAATAAATATGGCTTAAGGCCATCAAATAACGATAACAGCGGAAGGCTTGGAAGATAAGTGAGTCCATCAACTCCAACGGCATCACTGAGTATAGAACCACGACCTAAAGGCACCTTACTCGTCGTCTGAAAATTCTGCAACATGAAACGTTGCAGCCCGAAAACGGGTCAGCACATGGAATATGCTGGCAATGTAACACATAGAGAGTAATGAAAGAGTAAGCTATACTACATGCATATTTGGCTGGTGGAAAGCTCTATGGTTACAGTTTTGCGTAAAGCCATTTTTCCCTACTGCAAAGGAATAAATTTGTTTAACTATCATGGTGGTTGTTAAACATTGAGAATGGTTGACAGCATTCTCAATCCCAATTAAAAATACTCATTAACATCCCATCAACATTAATTAGAAGTAACATGATGAGATTCACATGATATCCAAGTACTAGATACTCAAGATGTCCATAACCGGGGACACGACTAACCATGATTACTTTGTTACACTCTGCAGAAGTTTGTGCACTTTTCCCCACATGACTCGATCTCCTCCGTTTGATTTCTCGCACTTCATGGTGTTAGAGAAACGGATGATCGAGACATAGTCTTTCAGAAGCGCCTGCACCTTACGTAACGGGTAGACCGTACCAACCTACAACCCCTACATCAGCTAGTCTACCATTGTAAGAGTTCGCACGACTTAGTCAACTATGCTAGAGCCCATAGTAGCATGTGGCTGCACACAGAAGTTTCTAGCATGAATAATCTTATGATCCCTTTGAGCCTGGGTGGCGGTCCGAAGAAAAACAGGCAAATCCTGGAAAGCAGGTACCTCAATCCACCCACATGTGTGTTTAAGTTGTCACCTTAAGTAAACCATTAATTAACAATCTCACATCTGTCATGGATACTCTCACCCAATCCACGTCTACTAGCATAGCATGGCATAATAAGCAAACGTAGAAGTAACTCCCAAAGGTTTGAAAATAAAATAGGTAATAGGTACTACCTCAACTACTTCCCAAAACCTACAAATTAATTAGATCCTAATCATGCAATGTTTGAGGATTGATCTAATGCATAAAAACTGGGTATGAGAAAAGAATGATCTAAGTGTTACTTGCCTTGCTGATGATCTGCGAAACCTAGAGACTCGAAATAACAGGCGTCGCATTCCGGGTATTCTATCGCAGACAAAAAAACAAGCATACAATAAGTACTCATCTAATGCACAGGTAAAACTGAAATAAAAGATCTAACCAGAAAGTTCCACTTAAGAACTTCGGTTTGCAAAAAGAAACAAATCAAACGAAGATACGAAAGTCAAACGGCGAAAGAAAACAACTTCATTTTACTAATCTGGATCTAAGTCAATTTCTACAGTAGCAAAAACTTGTTCAAGTTGTTTATTCGGAAAGAGGGTTTCGCGACGAAACTCCAGGCGCTTGAATCACCTGATTCCGATAAACGAGCGAAAAGTTATACTAGAACGAAATCACGATCAGAAAATCGCGGATTAAATCCAAGAAAAAGAAAAACAACGAACAGCTTAACGAACGAACGTTCGTTAACTTGATCTAAACAACGAACACGTTCGTTAAAACGAACGAACAAGCGAACGCTCGCTATTTAACCGAACCGAAAAAAAGTAAACCGATCTAAAAAACGGAAACTAAAAAAAACAGCGAAAAACCGAACGGTTTTTCGAGAAAACCGGCGGCACGGAAATCAAGGCACCTCGGGAGGCGGGTCGGCGAGGCGGCGGGCGGCGGCGGCGGCGGCGGCTGGCGCGGCTGTCGCGGGGCTCGAGGTGGCGCTGTCTAAGGTTTGGCGGCGGCGGCGGGCTGGGCTGGCGCGGGCGACTGGTGGGCTGGGGGCGGCTTGGGGCGGCGCTATTTAAAGGCTGCCCCCGGGTGGAGTCCCGCTCAGGCACGGCCCGTAAGGCGGTTCGCGTCTTTTTTAAATAATTACGCTCAGAAAAGAAATACAAAGAATTACTAAACGGACTACAAAAATCCCGAAATAAATTATCCCGGACTTGTAAAATCAAGCCCGACAAAGTGAACATTTATTTGGGGCCTAAATGCAATTTTGAAAAACGCATATTTTCCTAAATTCGAATAAAATAATGAAAAACTCCGAAATAAAATCTTATTTGATTTTATTAGTAAATCCTCAATATTTCTTTATTTTGGGAAAGTCATTTTATTCCCTCTCTCATATTTTTGTAATAGCAATAATTGATTATAAAATAAATAAAATCAAACGATCCTATTCCCAAAATTTGAGAAAACTCAAATATGAAAATAACGAAATCCCCAACTCTCTCCGTGGGTCCTTGAGTTGCGTAGAATTTCTAGGATCAATACCAAAAGCAAATAAAATATGATATGCATTGATGATCTAATGTATAACATTCCAAATCGAAAATTTGGGATGTTACAAATCTACCCCCCTTAAGATGAATCTCGCCCTCGAGATTCGGGTTAGCTAGAAAATAGATGAGGGTGGACCTTGAGCAAATCTTCCTCTTGTTCCCAAGTGGCTTCGTCCTCCGAGTGGTGGCTCCACTGAACCTTACAGAACTTGATAACCTTGCTGCGGGTGACTCTGCTGGCAATCTTGAGAATGTTAACTAGTTTCTCCTCATAGGTCAAATTGTTATCCAATTGAATTGCTTCCAACGGCACTGTGTCTCTCAACGGTATGTCAGCCATCTCTGTGTGGCACTTCTTCAACTGAGAAACATGGAACACATCATGAACATCTGACAATCCCTCGGGTAATTCCAAATTGTAAGCAACTTCTCCCATACGTTCCAAAACACTATATGGTCCTACAAATCGGGGCGCTAACTTTCCTTTAACTCCAAATCGGTTAACTCCTCGAAGCGGGGATACTCGAAGATAAACTCTGTCTCGACTTCATATTCTGTTTCCTTGCGTTTTGAATCCGCATAGCTCTTCTGCCTGGACTGGGCTACCTTGAGCCTATCGCGAATTAACTTCACCTTTTGTTCAGACTCCTTAATCAAATCAGGTCCAAACAACTGGCGATCTCCAACCTCGTCCCACTACAACGGTGTCCTGCACCTCCTTCCGTACAAGGCTTCAAAAGGGGACATTTTCAAACTGGTTTGATAGCTATTGTTGTAAGAAAACTCTGCATATGGCAAATTTTCATCCCAACTTGATCCATAATCTAGCGCACAAGCTCTCAGCATATCGTCCAAAATCTGATTGACTCTCTAGGTCGGTCCATCTGTCTGTGGATGAAAAGCTGTACTGAACTCTAGCCCGGTACCCAAAGTTTCGTGCAACTGCTTCCAGAACATTGAGGTAAACTGGGTTCCTCTATCTGATACGATACTCCTCTGAACTCCATGCAAACAGATGATCCTGGTCATGTATATCTTGGCCAACTTAGCACTGGTGTAAGTGGTCTTTACTGGGATGAAATGTGCTACCTTCGTCAACCGATCAACTACAACCCAAATTGAGTCATAGCCGGAACGAGTTCTTGGTAATCCCGTGATAAAATCCATGCCTAACTTATCCCACTTCCATTCCGGTATCGGCAATGGCTGTAGCAATCCTGTTGGCTTTTGATGCTCCGCTTTTACTCTTTGACATACATCGCAAACTGCTACGTACTCTGCAATGTCTTTCTCCATTCCGGTCCACCAGAATGTATCCTTCAAATCCAAATACATCTTGGTATTTCCTGGATGAATCGAATACGGTGAATCATGTGCTTCTTGCAGAATCAACTTCCTGATCTCCGGGTCATTGGACACATATACACGGTCTTCAAACCATAGGGTATCGTGTTCATCCTCACGAAATCCCTTAGTTTTTCCCTTGCTCATCTTCTCCTTAATAGAAGCAACTTCCTTATCTGTCCTTTGAGCTTCTCTGATTTTATCCCTCAAGGTAGACTGAATTTCCAACGCTGCTACATAGCCTCTCGAAACTATTTCCAAACATAGCTCCCAGAATTCCTCGACTAATTCATTTGGTAAACCTCCGGTCATTAGGGTGTTGACATGGCTGTTACGGCTCAACGCGTCTGCTACAACGTTAGCCTTCCCGGGGTGATAATGCAATCTCATATCATAATCTTTAATAAGCTCCAACCATATCCTCTGCCTGAGATTCAACTCCTTTTGCGTGAAGATGTACTTCAAACTCTTGTGATCTGTGTACACCTCACAGTGATTTCCAACGAGAAAATGTCTCCACGTTTTCAAGGCATGCACTATGGCTGCTATGTCCAAATCATGCGTGGAATAATTCAATTCGTGAGGCTTCAGTTGTCCTGAAGCGTACGAAACAACTCTTCCCTCCTGCATGAGCACTGCTCCAAGTCCTCGACATGAAGCGTCGCAATACACTTCATAATCCTTGGTCTGATCTGGCAGAATTAACACTGGTGAGGTAACCAAACGTTTCTTCAACTCCTGGAAACTAGCCTCACACTCCTCAGTCCATATGAACTTGGTATCCTTCTTCAACAATTCCGTCATAGGCTTCGCAATCCTCGAGAAATTCTCAATGAATCTCCGGTAGTATCCTGCGAGTCCAAGGAAACTCCGGATCTCTCCAACTGTTGTTGGTGCTTCCCAGTTTTTCACAGTGACAACTTTAGTGGGGTCTACTACTATACCTTCTCCGGATATAACATGTCCGAGAAATCCTACTTCGTTCAACCAAAACTCACACTTGCTGAACTTGGCATACAACTGATGTTCTCTTGGCTTCTCGAGTACCAATCACAAGTGCTCCTTATGTTCTTCTTCATTCTTTGAGTAGACCAAAATATCGTCAATGAATACCACGACGAACTTATCCAAAAACTCCATAAACACCTTGTTCATCATGTTCATAAAATAGGCCGGGGCGTTAGTCAGACCAAATGACATAACGGTATACTCATACAGCCCGGACCTGGTGGTAAAAGCCGTCTTAGGTATATTCTGCTCTCAAATCTTCAACTGATGATATCCCGATCGCAAATCAATCTGGAAAACACCTTTGCTCCTTGCAAGCGGTCAAACAGATCATCGATCATTGGCAACGGGTATCTGTTCTTAATGGTCACTTCATTCAATCCTCGATAATCAACAACCATTCTTAATGATCTATCCTTCTTCTCCACTAGAAGTACTGGCGATCCCCAAGGTGAAGAACTTGGGCGGATAAAACCTTTATCCAGCAACTCCTTAATTTGTTTCTTAATTTCCTCCAAATCTTGGGCTGGCATCCTATACGGTCTCTTAGATATTGGCCCAGTGCCTGGCAGTAGTTCAATCAGAAACTCAATGTCTTTGTCCGGTGGCATGCCTGGCAACTCTTCTGGAAACACATCCGGGTAATCCCTTACCTCTGGTACTTCCTCCTGCACAACTCCTGATAGGGAATTTACATGTGCCCTCCTCGGCTCATGCCGTGATACGTACTTGATTCTCCTTCCTTCTAGGGTGGCAAGCAAAATCGACTTACGGGCGCAATCTATGTTCCCTCCATACTTCGATAACCAATCCATGCCTAATATCACATCCAATCCTTGCGATTCCAGAACTATTAGGTCCGAGGAAAAAACATATTGTCCAATCCTTAATGGTAATTGATCACACCATATACTAGCCATGTATTCTGCTCCGGGTGAGGTTACTAGCATGGGTGACCTAAGGGCTTGGGTTGGTAATTTATACTTATCCACAAATCCCCTTGATATGTATGAATGCGATGCACCAGTATCAAAAAGAAGAACTGCAGTAAATATCTTAACCGAAAACTTACCTATTATTGCGTCTGGCTGAGCTTCAACCTCCTCCACGGCAACGTGGTTCACCTGTCCCCTGTTGAAAGGGTTCGGCTTCTTTCCTGAGCTTCCATTGCCGTTACCATTTTGGGCTTCTGGACATTCATTTGCATAATGCCCAGTCTTACGACACTTAAAACAAGTGATATGGCTCAGGTCTACCTTGGATGGTGTTGATAGGTTGGTGCAGTTTTGTCCATTGTTTCCTCCATTCCCGTTTCCATTCTTTGTGCCATTATGATCGTGCGAGCTACCTCCTCCATGAGTATGCTTAAATTGCCCTCCCGGTTTAGGGGTACGACGGGGCTTCTGTTGGGCTCCAGAGTTGTACTTCCCCTGTCCATACTTCCGCTTGCGGTTTTCAATCTGCTGCTGCTTCCCTTCAATCATAAGAGCACGATCTACTAACTCCTAGTAGTTGTTGGAATTTGCTACCATCAGCTGCATGCTCAGCTCATCATTCAGCCCTTCCAGAAACTTCTCCTGCTTAGCTGCATCTGTAGCAACGTCATCTGGGGCATATAGTGCTAGTTTACTAAAGTCATCCAAATACTGGCCAACTATCCGTCCTCCTTGGCGCAAGTTGCGAAACTCACGCTTCTTCATGGCCATAGCTCCTGCTGAAACATGGGCAGTACGGAACGCCCGCTGAAACTGATCCCATGTGACAGTGTCTACAGGATAAGTGGCTGTAAAATTCTCCCACCATGCTGCTGCGGGTCCATCAAGCTGGTGTGCGGCAAATCACACCTTCTCCGCATCTGTGCAACCTGCAGTGGTCAACTCCCTCCCTGTCTTGCGGAGCCAATCATCTGCTACTATCGGCTCGGTGCTACTGGAGAACACCGGCGGATTCAGCCTAAGAAAACGGGTTAAATGATCAACAGGTAGTGGCGGTGGTGGATTGTTGTTGTTGTTGTTCCCCTGATTCTGATTCTGGACTAGTATCTGCATCAATGCATTCTGCTGCTGGATCAACTGGGTGAGCTCCGGTCGAAATCCATTGTCACATCTCGGAGGCATCTGAGGGTTTAGAAAAGATGAGAATTAAGAATAGAATGAGGTCTAAAGAGAAAACACTACCCAAATGCACATGAGGCAAATGCACACAAAATCACTTCATTCAATCAAACAAGGCCATACAATCGGTCTAGAACTATCGCAAAAAGTGTGTGGACTATACTAGATACATGGTGGAATACTACTACTATTATGGTAGTCGACTAGAAAAACTGCTCCGTTGAAGACTCCATGATATCTGCTCCAACTTCATCAACATAATCATCATCACTATCATCTGGATCTGAGTCGGTGTCGTCAATGATGATGTAGTTCTCTGGGCATGTGAAATCTTCATCTTCTCCTTCTATCGCAGGAAATCCCATAAAGACTTTCATCTTCCTCTTCAGATCATCGTTCTTCTCAACTAGTGTTGCTATTTCCTCCTCGTATCCATCATGTGCAGACTTGAGTTCTTCCTCCAGTTCCGTGATTTTGATCATGGCCTTCTTCAGATCCATCATCCCTGCACACAGTTGGTTCTCGTGGCGTCGGATGTGCTGGTTCAACTCCTGGATGAAAGCTGCAATTGAGCGGTCCTTCCGGGTGCTGATCATCTCCCATTGCTCATCTCGGCTCCCACAAATATGGTAGATAGTATCCTTAAGTTCCTTGTGATAGACTTCTCCAATACGTCCCATGGAAATGTGGGCTGCCATGCTCTTTCCTAGGTACCAGGTTGGTGCATCAAAGGAAATCTCTATGGTCTCAGTGACGGGCATGAACGTCCTTCCTAGAATTTGAACTTGAATCATCCAGCGCTCCTCTTCAGGTAAAGTGGCGTTGTAGGTTCTGGTGAAGCTTGGTACTCCGATCTTCAAGTACTTGGTGACTTCATTCAGGTGTCGTCGAAAGGGTGTATCTTCATACGGTTGCATGAACTTGTTCCTTGCATCCGCCATCCTAAAGAATAGAAAAGATGAGGAGTTAGAAAATAAGAAGAGAGTAGCATTCTAGGGCTTTTGCTTAGTGGTCGTGTCCTACAGTCAGCGTGTGCTCTGATACCATCTTTGTAGCGACCAGACCTCAAACAGTCTGATCTCTGTGCTCAGGTGTCATCCCTGGATCAGTAATGCTGACACCACACAGTACTTGAAGGATTTATAACAGAGTAGCAATCACGCACTTATTACATCGAATGTCTCCAAAGAGAGCTTATTACAATAAATATGGCTTAAGGCCATCTAATAACGATAACAGCGGAAGGCTTGGAAGATAAGTGAGTCCATCAACTCCAACGGCATCACTGAGTATAGAACCACGACCTAAAGGCACCTTACTCGTCGTCTGAAAAGTCTGCAACATGAAACATTGCAGCCCGAAAATGGGTCAGCACATGGAATATGCTGGCAATGTAACACATAGAGAGTAATGAAAGAGTAAGCTATACTACATGTATATTTGGCTGGTGGAAAGCTCTATGGTTACAGTTTTGCGTAAAACCAATTTTTCCCTACTGCAAAGGAATAAATTTGTTTAACTAGCATCCCATCAACATTACATAGAAGTAACATGATGCAATTCACATGATATCCAAGTACTAGATACTCAAGATGTCCATAATCGGTGTCAGGACCCCGATTCTATGCCACATTGATCTAGCATGTAACACCTCATATCACTTTGCGGCCTCACGCACGGTATTCCCACGGGTCTCGCCTTACCATGCCCGGGACCATTTGCGCCTTTTGGCACACGTATATGATAGTGTCGCTAGCATCCATATGACAAAGAACCCGGGCTGACATGGCTAGTCGTGAACCCAAAGTGGCACTAACTTACAGGGACAGGCATACATGACCCAGCAACGAACGTGTCGGTCATCAGCAAGTGAATCCGGGCTGTAGCAACTGGGCTAGCAGGACTCCGGTAAACCGGGCTGTAGCAGGCTAACAGGACTCCGGTAGACACCACGTGACATTTCCCCGAAGGGACAGACACAGGAACGAAGAAGGACACATGCCGGCCAGCCTAAGTGCTCCGGAGCAGTAGCAAGCTACCAGGGCTCAGTGGAAGCACTAGGAGACATTTCCCGGTAAGAGAGGCTACTAAGGATAAACAACTAGATAGTCAGATCCCACACATAGCAATACACATTAGACGTACGCATAACATGCAAGTATGTGATGTACAACATGGCATCACAACATAACTCAACAACTCATATAAATAAGGCTCAGAAGAGCCAACATAGCATTTATTGCAAACAGGGGTCACAGGACCCATCATACAGAGCATACATGTCTGAGTGCAGACATCTACAAATGAAAAAGGCTGAAGAGCCCGACTAACTACAATATCCGATCAAGATCGTAGCTGAGGTACAAGCTACTCGTCGAAGTCCACGAGAACACTAGTAAGACCGAAGTCTCCGCTGGAAAAACACAAATAAAGCAACATGAGTACAAAGGTACTCAGCAAGACTTACATCAGATCCTATCATACATGCATTTGTATCAAGAGGGTAATGTGGGGTTTAGTTGCAGCAAGCCAGCTTTGACTCTGTGGCTATCCTGTTCTACGACTACCAGAAACTCTTGAGGTGATATGGCGCACACGAGTCCACTAATCACCACACAATACACTACTATGGGTTCATCCCCGTCTCCCTACGAGAAGGCCATCCATAGCACTCACACTTGTCTTGAGCATTTTAGAGTATCCACTTCAAGCTGTCTATGTACCAAGTAAGCATCCAAGAAGTCCATAACCGCGGACCCGGCTATTCGAATAGATCATGTTAACCCTGCAGGGGTGTACTTCTTCACACATGCTCTCGCCACTTACCGCCATGTACACGTCATGTATCTCGGCAACCTTCAAGCGGACGCCTGGCGAGGGTGTCGGCCATGACCTGACTAACCACACAAGACTCTAGCCCAGGTTTATCGCCTATTCGGGTTCCATCCGCAAGGAGATCCGGCCGGGGTGTCGCTCACGGCCCCAAACGATGTGTGCAGGGTTCCCGAGCCCACCATCCGGGTGCCACTCGGTACACTAGGCCACGTGTGCCTAGTCTGTCCCAAGCCCACCCTGCCGGGTGCCACTTGGTAGAAAAATAGAACTACCTACAAACACCAGAAACTAGTTGCGACTCCTGGACAGAGATCAAGTCGGTTAATAAGTCGAGAGGGGCACTTAAGCATTCCAATGTGTGGTAGTAGCTAGTCATTGGACAACATACATAGAACTCAGTGCTTAAGGACGGTTCCAGTGAGACAACCCACCATGTACTCCTACATGGCCTCTCACCGCTACCTTTACCAAATCATGTTCACACACTTCACTCTCAGCATCAGAACATAGGACTGCACTCCAATTCATTCCCAATGAATCAGACCTGACACAACTCTAGGCAATAGCAGGCGTAGCATGGTAGGATTACAACAATGGCTTCAATCAACTCCTACACATGCTAGTGAGTTTCAACTATTTACTGTGGCAATGACAGGTCATGCAAAGGAATGGGTTCAACTACCGCAGCACAAAGTAGCAGATGAATCGTTGTTGTCGTAATGCAATAACTGAGAGCAGGAGCGAGAGAGTAGGTTTGTATCGGAATGAACAAGGGGGTTTGCTTGCCTGGTAGATCAAAAAGGGAGGCACTGCTTCACTGACAGGTACTCTGGAACGGTCTCCGGAGCAGGACCTATCGAGAAGGAACGGTGCCAACAATCAATACACAAGCATATGCAACAATATGATGCATGAACATGGCATGATGATGTGATGCTGATTGTGCTAATGTGGCTAGCATTATATTTGGATGAAGTCCATTTGAATCAAGGATTCAAATGCAACTCCAAGTAAGCTCTTTATAAATGCCCTTTTTAGTGTTTCACTTATACAGTAGGTATAAGTTGGTTTGACATGCATGAAGCTGGTACCAATGGATAGATTGCATTTTTCTAATAATTTTTCATATATAAATTATTTCAATCTGAGTTACGGTTGAATTTCTATGATTTTTTGAAGTTTGAAACATATTCTGGAATTTCCTGATTTAATTTAATACCAGAAAATGAATAACTGCGTCAGCATTGCGTCATGCTTGCGTCAGCAAGTCAACAACGCTGACTGGTCAAACCTGACGTGTGGGGCCTACACGTCAGTGACACGGGTTAAACAGGGGGTTAGATTATCCTAATTATAGGATTAGTGGCGCTGGGGCCCACAGGTCAGTGTCAGGGGGTTAAATAAGCGGTGAGGTTAGCAGCTAATCACGCGCCACGTCAGCCCGCCGGAGTTTTGGCCGGCGGCGACCAACAACGCGGCGGCGACTCGCCGGACTTGCGCTACGGGCGGCGGCTGGACGCGCGGAGACCACCGGGGCGTAGCCCATCGTTGTCCGCATCCAGGGGAGCAGGTGGGAGGCTGCGGGGGCGCCGGAGCTTGCCGGAATGGAGCTCGGGGCGGCGGCCGGAGTTCGGCCGAGTGCGCGCGGGTGCTGCGAGGCACGGCAGGAGCTGCGGGCCGCGGTGTTGGCCTTATGGGAGGCTGCTGAGCACGATGGCAGGTGCAGGCGCGGGCTGCGGCGGCTGTGGCCACGACGGCGAGGAGCTGTGGCAGCGATGGCTTCGGCCATGGTGGAGAATGGGAGCTACGGCGCGAGAACAGAGAAACGGAGAGAGAGAGACGGTGCAGGAGCTCACGGAGGGCTCGACGGCGTCGATGGCGAGCTCGGGGAAGGGTTGGAGTCGGCGGGGCGGCGAAGACGATCTCCGGCGACCGGAGATGAGGACGGCGGTGATGGCGACTCTCTAGGGCCTCCCGAGGCGCGTGGCTTGACGGGGAGGTAGCCGACGATGTGGCGGAGCTTCTGGGCGCAGCGGCAGGGCGAGGGGTGGCCGGTGGCCACGGCGGCGAGCAGCGGCGCTCTCTAGTGCGCTCGGTGAAGAGAGGGAGAGGGAGCCAGAGGAGGAGGGGGAACGAGAGAGAGTGAGAGAGGTGCGGGGCGTGCGTGGCGTCGCGCAGGTCATCCAGAGCGACGAGGGGGAGGACAGGCAGGCAGGGAGGGAGGAGGTGGCGCGGCGCGGCGGTGCGCGCGTCGGGCACGCGCCCGTCCTCCTGTCGGGGAGGAAGACGACAAAGGAGGGGGCCGAGGTGGGCTGGGCTGGCCAACTGGGCCGGCCAGGCCGCACAGGACCGGGCTGCACAGGAGCTAAGCGCCAGGTAAGTTTTCTCCTGTTTTGTTTCTCTTTTCTATTTTCTGACATTTGTTTGGTTTAAAAAAAATACTAAACCATTTTATTTCCTTATGCCAATTTTTATGGAAGCTAGTTATTTTATTCCAGAGCTCCTTTATAAATGGCATAATTTTTGGACATATTATATATATATATCAAATATATATCCAATGCAAATATTTATGCATTAATTCCAAATGCCCAAAATAAATACTTATGAGCTCCTAAAAATATTGGTTTGATTTTTATCTCTGTCCAATATTTTCAGAGAGCAACATGAGCATTTTCTTGGACCCTTTTGGAGCAATTTTTATTTGGGTCATTTCCAAAAAATGATTCTGGGGGTTTCACAAATCCCCATTTCAAATTTAAATGGAATTTAAACATGATGCACACATGACTAGCTAGTCTAGGTCATACCAGAACTAGGGATGTGACAACTCGCCCCCACTTGAAAGAATCTCGTCCCAAGATTCAGGGGTCGATGGAAAGAAAGTGGGGTACTCCAGTCGAAGACGATCTTCTCGCTCCCAAGTAGCTTCTCTCTCAGAATGATGAGACCACTGAACCTTGAGAAACTTGATGTTCTGACATCGAGTAACACGCTCTGCTTGATCAAGAATGCGAACCGGGTACTCTCGGTATGTGAGGTTATCTTGGAGATCAAGCGTTTCGTGGTCCACTCCGCAGATGGGATCCGAGAAGCAACGCCTGAGTTGAGAGACGTGGAATACTTCATGAACTCGAGAAAGATGTGGGGGTAGTTCCAACTGGTAGGCAACCTCTCCTCGTTTAGCGAGAATGCGAAAAGGACCAATGTAACGAGGAGCCAACTTGCCCTTGATACCGAAACGATGGGTACCCTTCAAAGGAGTGACCCGAAGGTAAGCTTGGTCGCCAATTTCATAAGTCATATCCTTATGATGACAATCATACTGGCTCTTTTGACGAGACTGGGCTGTTTTCAAATTCTCACGAATGATGCGAACTTGCTCTTCTGCCTCCTAGATCATGTCCGGTCCAAAGAATTGTCTTTCACCGGTTTCTGACCAGTTCAAAGGTGTTCGACATCTTCGTCCATAGAGAACCTCAAAAGGAGCTTTCTTGAGACTGGATTGATAGCTATTGTTATAAGCAAACTCAGCGAAAGGAAGACATTTCTCCCAATCCATACCGAATGAGATAACGCAAGCTCTAAGCATGTCTTCGAGAATTTGGTTGACCCTTTCCACCTGACCACTCGACTGAGGGTGGAAAGCGGTAGTGAAGGAAAGATGGGTTCCCATGGCAGTTTGGAAACTCTCCCAGAAATGAGAAGTGAAAAGACTACCACGGTCTGAATTGATCTCTAGTGGAACACCATGGAGTGACACTATTCAAGAAATGTATAAGTCAGCGAGCTGACTAGCAGTGATACTCTCTCGAATAGGAAGGAAGTGAGCCACTTTGGAAAGACGATCAACGACTACGAAGATAGCGTTATTCCCTTTCTTGGTCCTGGGAAAGCCGGTGATGAAATCCATACCAACTTTATCCCATTTCCACTCAGGAATAGCTAAAGGCTGAAGGGTGCCAGCAGGCCTTTGATGCTCTGCCTTAACGCGACGACAAACGTCACAATTGGCAATAAACTGAGCAATTTCTCTCTTCATCCTAGTCCACCAGAACCTCTGGCGTAGGTCCTGATACACCTTAGTACTACCGGGATGAATCGTGAGAGGAGATTCATGCGCCTCCTTCAGAATCAATTGTCGCAGATGTTGATTCTTGGGAACCACCAAGCGATTCTCAAAGAAAACAACACCACGATCATCCATAGAGAAGCATCCACCAACTCCCTTCTTAATGTTTCTCTTGATGCGGATAACACCCCTATCAAACTTCTGGTGAGTAATGATCTGATCCTCGAGGGTAGGTTTCGCCACCAAGGTAGAAAGGAATCCGTGAGGAGCAATGTGAAGGTTAAGCTTACAGAATTCCTCATGGAGAAGTTGTTGGCCCTGCTGCAACATGAGATTGTTGCAATAGGATTTACGACTTAGCGCATCAGCCATGACATTGGCTTTGCTTGGAGTGTAAGTAATCCCTAGATCATAATCTGAGATCACTTCCAACCAACGTCTTTGCCTAAGGTTCAAATCTGGTTGGGTGAAGATATACTTGAGGCTCTGGTGATCAGTGTAGATCTCGCAACGTTTACCAAGAAGGTAATGTCGCCAGGTCTTGAGTGCATAGACTACGGCTACAAGCTCTAGATCATGTGTAGGATAATTCTCCTCATGTGGATGCAACTGTCGAGATGCATAGGTAATCACATGACGATCCTACATAAGAATGCAACCTAGTCCCTGTGGTGAGGCGTCGCAGTAGATAACAAAGTACTTTGTGAAATCCGGTGGCACAAGTATGGGAGCAGAAGTCAGGCGTCTTTTTAGTTCCTGAAAACTGTATTCACACTCTGGGGACCACTCAAACTTTTTATCTTTCTTGAGAAGTTCCGTGAGGGGTTTGGCTACTTTGGAGAAGTTTTCAACAAAGCAGCGACAATAGCTGGCTAGACCAAGGAAACTCCTAACTTTTTTAACGGTTTTGGGTGGAGTCCAATCGAGAACGGCCTTTACTCTCTCGGGATTGACAGCAATGCCCTTACCAGAGATCACGTGGCCTAGGTAGGTCACTTGTGGCAACCAAAATTCGCACTTGGAGAACTTGGCATAAAGGCGATGCTCTCTGAGTTTTTCTAACACAAGTCTAAGATGTTTGGCATGCTCTTCCTCGTTCTTCGAGTAAATAAGAATATCATCGAGGTAAACCACGACGAACTTATCTAAGTACTCCATGAAGATCGAGTTCATCAAGCGGGAGAAAGTAGCTGGAGCGTTGCTTAGACCAAAGGACATGACGGTGTACTCGTACTGGCCATAAGAGTGACAAAAGCTGTCTTGGGAATGTCCCCATTTCTGATCTTGATTTGGTGGTAGCCTAACCTCAAATCCATCTTGGAGAAGACTGAGGATCCAGCGAGCTGATCATACAGGTCGTTGATCCTGGGGAGCGGATACTTGTTCTTTATCGTGACCAAATTAACGGGATGATAATCTACAACCATTTGGCCCGTACCATCCTTCTTCTTGACGAAGAGGACGGGGCAAGCCCAGGGAGAAGAACTAGGACGGATGAAACCCTTTTGCAAGGACTCATCAAGTTGTTTCTTAAGCTCGGCTAGTTCTAAGGGTGCCATTTTGCAAGGTCTCCTGGAGATTGGAGCGGTTCCTGGGATAAGATCTATGACGAACTCTACATCTCTATCAGGTGGAACACCTGGCAGTTCCTCTGGAAAGATATCCGGAAATTCACGGACTACCGGGATATCTTCAAGGTCTGGAAGAGGGCTGGCATTAAGAGAATAGAGCTGACGCTTTGCAACTCTAGTGGAGACAGTGACTATCGTGCCGGATGGGTGTGTAAGCTGAACAGATCTTGTGTAACAATCAATCTTGGCATGATGAGCTGTCATCTAGTCCATACCCAAGATGATGTTAATATCTGAGAACTTGAGAGCTACAAGTGATGCAAGGAATACAAGTCTATCAACAAGGATTTCATTACCATGGCTGATTCTGGTGGTCTGCCATCTAGACCCTAGGGTTTGGATTTCAAGTGGAGTTGGCATATCACAAAATGACATGTCGTGCAAACGAGCATAGCCTTCAGAAATGAAGGAGTGAGATGCTCCAGTATCGAACAGAACCAATGTTGGATGACAATTGACAAGGAGTGTACCAAGAACGACATCCGGATCATCATGAGCGTCTTTAGCTGAGACGTGATGCACACGTCCACGTTCAGTGGGGGCTGGCTTGACACTGATCATCTTGCGTGATGGCTTACCACGGCCAACAGACTTCTCAGGCGGAGGTGGAGCATAACTATTCTGAGAGCAGTCACATGCATAGTGTCCTGGCTTCTCGCATGTGAAGCAAGTCCCTGAAGTTGGACGTGGACCCGCACTGACAAGCGGTCTACCAGTAGGCCTGGGTGGAACATATGACTGAGCTGGTGAAGGCACCACATAAGATGGTCTCGGTGTATATCCGGAAGGAAGAGCGGAGTTTGGAACCCAAACCCAGCGTTTCTGAGGACCAGAACCGGAAGAAGATCCCAAATCATGGGTGTGCTTACGAGACTCCTCGTAAGTGAGTTGAGCTGTCTCTGCATTGATGGCTTTGTTCACAAGGGCTTGGAATGTATCACAATGATGCAGGTGGAGATCACGACGCAACTTGGGGTTGAGACCCTTCCGGAACCTAGCCTGCTTCTTGGCGTCCGTGGACACCTCTTCTGTGGCATAGCGGGCGAGGTTCTCAAACTCTCTACTGTAAGCATCAACAGCCATCTTACTCTGGGTGAAACTACAGAACTCTTCTCTCTTGCAATCGATGAGGACTTCAGGAATGTGATGCTCGCGAAAAGCCTCAGTGAAATCCCTCCAGGTAGGAATCTGGCCAGCTGGAAGCATAGCCTCATAGTTCTGCCACCAAAGACTAGCAGGACCTTCCAGGTGGTATGTGGCATAGGTGACCTTGTCATCTTCAGCTACGTTCGCGGAACGCAGCTTATGAGTGATCCTACGGAGCCAGTCATCTGCATCGAGTGGCTCGATGGAATGACAAAAGGTAGGTGGGTGCAAGCAAATGAAGTCATGAATGGTTACAGACCCTTTGAACTGATGTGCGGTGTTCTCCTAGATACGTGCCAACAAGCGGTTGGACTCACGCTTGTTCCTCTACATTTCTAACATGAACTCTATCAACGAAGGCGGGTCAGGAGGATCCTCGTCCCTACCATCTCCGTGGTTCTGGCTACGAGCAACAGAACTTCGCTTAGCTGATCACATCCTAAGGAACGAAACCAAGGACGGAATCAACATCAACTATAGGCTATAGAATGTAGGACAAAGAAATTAGTAACTCTCGAACTCCTAGGGCAATTCCGGCAGCATAACGGTAGTAAAATGCTCAAAATGAGACATCCTGCCAACAATGGGGTAGCAACATACTCAACATCACCACTCAAGGTTCTGAGATCATACTAAACAGGCTACACCAGAAGTACTCGAAAACTGGGGTATGACTCTGATCAACCAATCCTATGGGACTACGGAGTAGTAACACGTGATCCTGATAGACGGAAGAGAAAGCCTAGTTCCTTAACCCCGCAGGAAAGATAGGATGACTCAGATCAGAAGGCCATGAGGTATAAGGAGTAAAAAGAGCCTTACGTTCCTTCCCACAATCAATTCCCTTATATAACTAAAGAATTTCTAGACTCAACTTCGACCAGTTTGGCTTGGTAATCCTACAGGCAGTCAAGCTCTGATACCAAAGCTGTCAGGACCCCGATTCTATGCCACACCGATCTAGCATGTAACACCTCATATCACTTTGCGGCCTCACGCACGGTATTCCCACGGGTGTCGCCTTACCATGCCCGGGACCGTTTGCGCCTTTTGGCACATGTATATGATAGTGTCGCTAGCATCCATATGACAAAGAACCCGGACTGACATGGCTAGTCATGAACCCAAAGTGGCACTAACTTACAGGGACATGCATACATGACCCAACAACGAATGTGTCAGTCATCAGCGAGTGAATCCGGGCTGTAGCAACTGGGCTAGCAGGACTCCGGTAAACCGGGCTGTAGCAGGCTAACAGGTCACCCATAGACACCGCGTGACATTTCCCCGAAGGGACAGACACAGGAACGAAGAAGGACACATGTCGGCCAGCCTAAGTGCTCCGGAGCAGTAGCAAGCAACCAGGGCTCAGTGGAAGCACTAGGAGACATTTCCCGGTAAGAGAGGCTACTAAGGATAAACAACTAGATAGTCAGATCCCACACATAGCAATACACATTACACGTACGCATAACATGCAAGTATGTGCTGTACAACATGGCATCACAACATAACTCAACAACTCATATAAATAAGGCTCAGAAGAGCCAACATAGCATTTATTGCAAACAGGGGTCACAGGACCCATCATACAGAGCATACAAGCAACAAGCGGAAGCATTACATGTCTGAGTGCAGACATCTACAAATGAAAAAGGCTGAAGAGCCTGACTAACTACAATATCCGATCAAGATCGTAGCTGAGGTACAAGCTACTCGTCGAAGTCCACGAGAACACTAGTAAGACCGAAGTCTCCGCTGCAAAAACATAAATAAAGCAACATGAGTACAAAGGTACTCAGCAAGACTTACATCAGATCCTATCATACATGCATTTGTATCAAGAGGGTAATGTGGGGTTTAGTTGTAGCAAGCCAGCTTTGACTCTGTGGCTATCCTGTTCTACGACTACCAGAAACTCTTGAGGTGATATGGCGCACAAGAGTCCACTAATCACCACACAATACACTACTATGGGTTCATCCCCGTCTCCCTACAAGAAGGCCATCCATAGCACTCACACTTGTCTTGAGCATTTTAGAGTATCCACTTCAAGTTGTCTATGTACCATGTAAGCATCCAAGAAGTCCATAACCGCGGACCCGGCTATTCGAATAGATCATGTTAACCCTGCAGCGGTGTACTTCTTCACACATGCTCTCGCCACTTACCGCCATGTACACGTCATGTATCTCGGCAACCTTCAAGCGGAAGCCTGGCGAGGGTGTCGGCCACGACCTGACTAACCACACAAGACTCTAGCCCAGGTTTATCGCCTGTTCGGGTTCCATCCGCAAGGAGATCCGGCCGGGGTGTCGCTCACGGCCCCAAACGATGTGTGCAGGGTTCCCGAGCCCACCATCCGGGTGCGACTCGGTACACCAGGCCACGTGTGCCTATTCTGTCCCAAGCCCACCCTGCCGGGTGCCACTTGGTAGAAAAATAGCACTACCTACAAACACCAGAAACTAGTTGCGACTCCTGGACAAAGACCAAGTCGGTTAATAAGTCGAGAGGGGCACTTAAGCATTCCAATGTGTTGTAGTAGCTAGTCATTGGACAACATACATAGAACTCAGTGCTTAAGGACGGTTCCAGTGAGACAACCCACCATGTACTCCTACATGGCCTCTCACCGCTACCTTTACCAAATCGTGTTCACACACTTCACTCTCAGCATCAGAACATAGGACTGCACTCCAATTCATTCCCAATGAATCAGACCTGACACAACTCTAGGCAATAGTAGGCATAGCATGGTAGGAACACAACAATGGCTTCAATCAACTCCTACACATGCTAGTGAGTTTCAACTATTTACTGTGGCAATGACAGGTCATGCAAAGGAATGGGTTCAACTACCGCAGCACAAAGTAGCAGATGAATCGTTGTTGTCCTAATGCAATAACTGAGAGCAGGAGCGAGAGAGTAGGATTGTATCGGAATGAACAAGGGGGTTTGCTTGCCTGGTAGATCAAAAAGGGAGGCACTGCTTCACAGACAGGTACTCTAGAACGGTCTCCGGAGCAAGACCTATCGAGAAGGAACGGTGCCAACAATCAATACACAAGCATATGCAACAATATGATACATGAACATGGCATGATGATGTGATGTTGATTGTGCTAATGCGGCTAGCATTATATTTGGATGAAGTCCATTTGAATCAAGGATTCAAATGCAACTCCAAGTAAGCTCTTTATAAATGCCCTTTTTAGTGTTTCACTTATACAGTAGGTATAAGTTGGTTTGACATGCATGAAGCTGGTACCAATGGATAGATTGCATTTTTCTAATAATTTTTCATATATAAATTATTTTAATCTGAGTTACGGTTGAATTTCTATGATTTTTTGAAGTTTGAAACATTTTCTGGAATTTACTGATTTAATATAATACCAGAAAATGAATAACTGCGTCAGCATTGCGTCATGCTTGCGTCAGCAAGTCAACAACGCTGACTGGTCAAACCTGACGTGTGGGGCCTACACGTTAGTGACACGGGTTAAACAGGGGGTTAGATTATCCTAATTATAGGATTAGTGGCGCTGGGGCCCACGGGTCAGTGTCAGGGGGTTAAATAAGCGGTGAGGTTAGCAGCTAATCACGCGCCACGTCAGCCCGCCAGAGTTTTGGCCGGCGTCGACCAACAACGCGGCGGCGACTCGCCGGACTTGCACTACGGGCGGCGGCCCGTCGTTGTCCGGGGGCGCCGGAGCTCGCCGGAGCGGAGCTCGGGGCGGCAGCCGGAGTTCGGCCGAGTGCGCGCGTGTGCTGCGGGGCACGGCAGAAGCTGCGGGCTGCGGCGTTGGCCTTATGGGAGGCTGCTGAGCGCGGTGGCAGGTGCAGGCGCGGGCTGCGGCGGCTGTGGCCACGACGGCGAGGAGTTGTGGTGGCGATGGCTTCGGCCATGGTAGGGAACGGGAGCTACGGCGCGAGAACGGAGAAACAGAGAGAGAGAGACGGTGCAGGAGCTCACGGAGGGCTCGACGGCGTCGATGGCGAGCTCGGGGAAGGGTTGGAGTCGGCGGGGCGGCGAAGACGATCTCCAGCGACCAAAGATGAGGACGGTAGCGATGGCGACTCTCCAGGGCCTCCCGAGGCGCGTGGCTTGATCGGGAGGTAGCCGGCGATGTGGCGGAGCTTCTGGGCGCAGCGGCAGGGCCAGGTGTGGCCGGTGGCCACGGCGGCGAGCAGCGGCGCTCTCCGGTGCACTCGGTGAAGAGAGGGAGAGGGAGCTGGAGGAGGAGGGGGAACGAGAGAGAGTGAGAGAGGTGTGGGGCGTGCTTGGTGTCGCGTGGGCCATCCAGAGCGACGAGGGGGAGGACATGCATGTAGGGAGGGAGGAGGTGGCGCGGCGCGGCGGTGCGCGCGTCGGGCACGCGCCCGTCCTCCTGTCGGGGAGGAAGATGACAGAGGAGGAGGCCCAGGTGGGCTGGGCTGGCCAACTGGGACGGCCAGGCCGCACAGGACCGGGCTACACAGGAGCTAAGCGCCAGGTAAGTTTTCTCCTATTTTGTTTCTCTTTTCTATTTTCTGACATTTGTTTGGTTTAAAAAAAATACTAAACCATTTTATTTCCTTATGCCAATTTTTATGGAAGCTAGTTATATTATTCCAGAGCTCCTTTATAAATGGCATAATTTTTGGACATATATTATATATATCAAATATATATCCAATGCAAATATTTATGCATTAATTCCAAATGCCCAAAATAAATACTTATGAGCTCCTAAAAATATTGGTTTGATTTTTATCTCTGTCCAATATTTTCAGAGAGCAACACGAGCATTTTCTTGGACCCTTTTGGAGCAATTTTTATTTGGGTCATTTCCAAAAAATTATTCTGGGGGTTTCACAAATCCCCATTTCAAATTTAAATGGAATTTAAACATGATGCACACATGACTAGCTAGTCTAGGTCATACCAGAACTAGGGATGTGACAACCGGGGACACGGTTAACCATGATTAGTTCGTTACACTCTGCAGAGGTTTGCGCACTTTTCCCCACATGACTCGATCTCCTCCGTTTGATTTCTCGCACTTCATGGTGTTAGAGAAACGGATGACCGAGACATAGTCTTTCAGAAGCGCTTGCACCTTTCGTAACGGGTAGACCGTACCAACCTACAATCCCTACATCAGCTAGTCTACCACTGTAAGAGTTCGCACGACTTAGTCAACTATGCTAGAGCCCATAGTAGCATGTGGCTGCACACGGAAGTTTCTAGCATGAATAATCTTATGATCCCTTTGAGCCTGGGTGGCGGTCCGAAGAAAAACAGGCAAATCCTGGAAACCAGGTACCTCAATCCACCCAGATGTGTGTTTAAGTTACCACCTTAATTAAACCATTAATTAACAATCTCACATCTGTCATGGATACTCTCACCCAATCCACGTCTACTAGCATAGCATGGCATAATAAGCAAACGTAGAAGTAACTCCCAAAGGTTTGAAAATAAAACAGGTAATAGGTACTACCTCAACTACTTCCCAAAACCCACAAATAAATTAGACCCTAATCATGCAATGTTGATTGATCTAATGCATAAAAACTGGGTATGAGAAAAGAATGATCAAAGTGTTACTTGCCTTGCTGATGATCCGCGAAACCTAGAGACTCGAAATAACAGGCGGCGTACTCCGGGTATTCTATCGCAGACAAAAAACAAGCATACAATAAGTACTCATCTAATCCACAGGTAAAACTCAAATAAAAGATCTAACCAGAAAGTTCAACTTAAGAACTCTGGTTTGCAAAAAGAAACAAATCGAACGAAGATACGAAAGTCAAACGGCGAAAGAAAACAACTTCATTTTACTAATGTTGATCTAAGTCAAATTTTTACCATAGAAAAAACTTGTTCGAGTTTTTTATTTGGAAAGAGGGTTTCGAGACGAAACTCCAGGCGCTTGATTCACCTGATTCCGATAAACGAGCGAAAAGTTATACTAGAACGAAAGTCGGATCAGAAATCACGATCAGAAAATCGCGGATTAAATCCGAGAAAAAGAAAAACGACGAACAGCTTAATGAACGAACGTTCGTTAATTGGATCTAAACAACGAACACGTACGTTAAAACGAACGAACGAGCGAACGCTCGCTATTTAACCGAACCGAAAAAAAATAAACCGATCTAAAAAACGGAAACTAAAAAAAACCGGCGAAAAACCGACGGAAAAACCGAACGGTTTTTCGAGAAAACCGGCGACGTGGAAATCGAGGCACCTCGGGTGGCGGGTCGGCGAGGCGGCGGGCGGCGGCTCCGGCGGTGGCGGCGGCGGCTGGCGCGGGGCTCGAGGCGGCGCGGGCTATGGTTTGGCGGCAGTGGCGGGCTGGGCTAGCGCGGGCGGCTGGTGGGCTGGGGGCGGCTCGGGGCGGCGCTATTTAAAGGCTGCCCCCGGGCGGAGTCCCGCTCGGGCACGGCCCGTAAGGCGGTTCGCGTTTTTTTAAATAATTACGCTCAGAAAAGAAATGAAAAGAAATACTAAACAGACTCCAAAAATCCCGAAATATATTTTCCCGGACTTCTAAAATCAAGCCCGACAAAGTGAACATTTATTTGGGGCCTAAATGCAATTTTGAAAAACGCATATTTTTCCTAAATTCAAATAAAATAACGAAAAACTCCGAAATAAAATCTCATTTGATTTTATTATTAAATCCTCAATATTTATTTGTTTTGGGAAAGTCATTTTATTCCCTCTCTCGTATTTTTGTAATAGAAATAATTGATGGTAAAATAAATAAAATCAACCGATCCTATTCCCAAAATTTGAGAAAACTCAAATATGAAAATAACGAAATCCCCAACTCTCTCTGTGGGTCCTTGAGTTGCGTAGAATTTCTAGTATCAAAACAAAAAGCAAATAAAATATGATATGCATTGATGATCTAATATATAACATTCCAAATCGAAAATTTGGGATGTTACAGAATTTCATGAAACTTTTCATAATCTTCAGACATGTCAGTCTTGCCTTCTGAGGGAGTTCCGGACTAGGGGGTGTCCGGATAGCCGAACTATCATCATCGGCCGGACTCCAAGACTATGAGGATACAAGATTGAAGACTTCGTCCCGTGTCCGGATGGGACTTTCCTTGGCGTGGAAGGCAAGCTTGGCGATACGGATATGTAGATCTCCTACCATTGTAACTGACTTTGTGTAACCCTAGCCCTCTCCGGTGTCTATATAAACCGGATGGTTGTAGTCCATAGGATGAACAACAATGATACCATAGGCTAGCTTCTAGGGTTTAGCCTCCTTGATCTCGTGGTAGATCCACTCTTGTAACACACATCATCAATATTAATCAAGCAGGACGTAGGGTTTTACCTCCATCAAGAGGGCCCGAACCTGGGTAAAACATCGTGTCCCTTGTTTCCTGTTACCATCCGCCTAGACGCACAGTTCGGGACCCCCTACCCGAGATCCGCCGGTTTTGACACCGACATTGGTGCTTTCATTGAGAGTTCCTCTGTGCTGTCACCATCAGGAAGGATGCCTTTTCCTGTCTTTAAGGACGGCACCGTCGTCAAGGGAGCTTTGGCCGCCGGCCAGACTATCCGGCTAGGCGGTTTTCTCATTGCCGCCTGTTCGGCCACCGCCCCGACAATGACCTCTCAGGTCATTAAAAGCGATCTTCACGTCAGCCCGGAATTCGCCGAGTAGCTAGATCCGATTGAGCTCTCCTCCGTAAACGAGCTCTTGGATCGCATCGCTGCCCTAGGGGTCGGTACAGACTACGATCAGATTGGGCTTAAAACCGATCTGAGAGAAATTAACTCTCCCCAGGTTACCCACCACGTTGTTGTGGTAGAGGAACAATGCGGCGACTCTTCTTCTATGTTAAAAACCAACTATGTCCGGATTCCCGATCCCTCCATGCCGGATCCCCGCAGAGGGACGGACGCTAATCAAATACTGAACCTGAAGTCAGGCATCGAACCAGATTTGTTGGAAAGCGTTCAGCAAACCAAGCTTCCGAATCCGGAAGCTTCTTGGCCTTTGAGCCTCAGATCGGGCGGGGTTCCGAACTTAATTCCACCTGCCCACCCAAACATAAGCGATCTATCTCAAATACGGCAAGAGCCCAACGAAACAGTACATCATTACTGGGCTAGATTCCTCCTGGTTATGAACAGGATAAAGGACTGCCGTGAAGAAAGCGCGATTTCAATCTTCTGCAACAATTGCACGGACAAGGGAATCATAAACGCCATCAGTCGTTGCGAAGTTACACGCTTCGCTGACCTAGTGACCATTGTACAAAAATACTGCACGAAGGAGAGTGCCTGGAAAACCGAAACTAGGTTTTGGGACAATCCGACCATGAATACAGCCCCAGTCCGAAATAAAAGGGTGCGTCATATACAAGCACCTGGGTTAAAAACCAAAAAGCAAAAAACCCCTAAAGGGTACGGAACCATACTGGAGGGATGCCTCAACGGACCCTGCAAAATCCACAGTACGGAGGGCGCCACTCCAACACATAGCCTTCGAGCATGTTGGATACTACGGCAGGTGGCCAAAAGTGGCGAAGGCTTTTTAGCCCCGGGCAACCAACCCAGCAGTACCAGTACGGTATTAACAGTCTTCGAGACTTTCGCATCAAATAACATCCGGAAACGAACAATCCGCAGCCTCGCCGAAGTCTACCAAGTAGCAACAACAAATCCATGGAGCGACACGGCTATCACCTTCAATGCCAGCGACGAACCTAAATTCCGAACAGCTAGAGCACCAGCCGCATTGGTACTCAGTCTGATAGTGGACGGTTTCCGTCTTACTAAGGTCCTCATGGATGGCGGCAGCGGATTAAACATCATCTATGAGGAAACCCTTCAAAAAATGGAAATTGACTGGAGCCGCATTGAGCGAAGCAGCACAACCTTCAGGTGAATAATCCCTAGTCGAGAAGTATGCTGCACAGGAAAAATCACACTAGATGTAGTGGTCGGCTCACCGGACAATTACAGGTCCGAAGAGGTCACGTTCCAAGTGGCCCCATTCGGCAGCGGATATCACGCTTTGTTAGGGCGAGAGGCATTCACAATCTTCCAAGCTATACCCTATTACGGGTACATGAAGCTCAAAATGCCCGGACCCAATGGAATAATCACTCTTGCCAGTGATCCAGATACATCACTCTGCGCTGAAAATAAGACAGCCGCACTAGCCCTAGAGGCATTGTCCGAAGCCCTAGCGGCAGAGGAACTAACTGCACTGCGCTCCACGGTGGATAGGGACGATGTGATACTCGATAAGAGGTCCAAGTCCACCTCTTTTAAACTAGCAGACGAAATAGTCAAATTTCAGGTCCATCCAACGGACCCCACAAAGACGGCCTCCATTGGGGCACAATTATGTTCTAATGTCGAAGCCGCACTACGAGAATTCCTTCGGGAAAATTGGGACATTTTTGCCTGGCACCCTTCAGACATGCCAGGAATCCCACGCAGGCTGGCGCAGCACAGCCTAAATATCCTAAAAGGATTCAAGCCAGTCAAACAAGCTCTTCGGCGATTTTCCGAACCCAAAAGACAGGCAATGGGAGAGGAGCTAGCCAAACTCTTAGAAGCCGGATTCATCAGAGATATAAAACATCCGGACTAGCTAGCCAATCTAGTAATGGTACCAAAAAAGGACAAATCCTGGCGCCTCTGCGTCGATTTTAAAGACCTTAACAAGGCCTGTCCAAAGGACCCTTTCCCTCTCCCTCGCATCGACCAAATCATCGATGCTACCGCAGGGCACGATTCATTGTTCTTCCTCGACGCATACTCCGGATACCATCAAATCAAGATGGCGGAGAAAGACCAGGCCGCAACGGCATTCATTACTCCATATGGGCCATTCAGCTTCAACACAATGCCCTTCGGACTCAAAAACGCCGACGCAACATATCAGCGCATGATTCAGACATGTCTGGCTACCCAGATAGGCAAAACAGTAGAGGCATACATAGACGATGTGGTCGTCAAGACCAAACACTCGAAACTCTAGTAGAAGACTTGAGGGTGACATTCGACAACCTCCGAGCATATGACATTAAGCTCAACCCGGAAAAATGCGTCTTCAGAGTACCAGCTGGAAAGCTCTTGGGCTTCATTGTATCCGGTAGAGGAATTGAAGCAAACCCAGCCAAGATCCGAGCTCTGTCACAATTGGATATTCCAAAAGACCTCAAGCAAATACAAAAACGAACTGGATGCGTAGCGGCTTTAAGTCGCTTCATCTCCCGTTTGGGAGAAAAGGCTCTGCCCCTCTATCGCCTCCTCCGGCGCACCGAACATTTCGAATGGACGGATGCTGCCACAGTCGGACTCGAAGAAATAAAGGCCATACTAGCAACAAATCCGGTCCTGTCCGCGCCCAACTTGGGCGAACCTATGCTATTATATATCGCAGCAACACATCAAGTTGTCAGCGCGGTACTCGTTGTCGAACGAGAAACAGAAGGGCACAAATTCCCTCTTCAAAAACCAGGGTACTACGTATCCACTGTCCTAACTCCATGCAAGTCCTGGTACCCACATTATCAAAAGATAGCGTATGCGGTGTTCATGGCATCCCGGAAGCTGCGACACTACTTTCAAGAGTGTTCCATAACGGTGGCCTCCGAAGTACCTCTCAACGATATTATAAACAATCGCGATGCAACGGGCAGGATTGCAAAATGGGCCATTGAGCTCTTACCATTTGACATAACGTACAAACCACGACGAGCTATAAAATCGCTAGTTCTGGCTGACTTCGTCGCCGAATGGACCGAAGCCGAACTCCCTAAAGAGTACGGCGCGTACTCCAATTGGATCATGCATTTCGACGGATCCAAAATGTTGGCTGGCTTGGGGGCTGGCGTCGTCTTGACGTCCCCAACTGGAGACACAGTCCAATATGTACTTCAAATAATGTACATGGACTCCGACAAGGCAGCCGAATACGAGGCCCTTCTACACGGCCTCCGGATGGCAATCTCCATGGGCATTCAACGCCTAGAAGTGCGTGGGGATTCAAACCTCACAATATCCCAAGTAAACGGAGACTTTGACGCCAAAGATCTGAAAATGGCAGCTTACCGCAACGACATCCTAAAAATGTCAGCTCGGTTCGAAGGACTCGAATTCCACCATGTAGCCCGGGATAACAACCAGCCAGCAGACGTGCTGGCACGCATCGGCGCAAAACGCGATGCCGTCCCTCCAAACATCTTCCTGGAACGGCTCTTTAAGCCTTCCGTATTATGGGAAGAGGAGTCCGGAAATAACAATCCGGAACCAGCTGCAGCACCTAACTCAGACAATTCTGACACAATCGGCGGCTCAGCTAATGAAATAACACCTTCAGCCCACGAAATAATAGCAGTAATTGCCCCGTGGAAGGAACCATTTCTAGCCTACCTAATCAGGCAGGAACTTCCCGAAGACCAAAATGAGGCCCGCTGCATAGTTCGGCGATCTAAAGCCTACAAGGTCCATGAGGGAGAACTTTATAAGAAAAGCACAGCCGGAGTCCTTCAAAGGTGTATCTACGAAGAGGAAGGGCTAAATCTCCCGGCTGAAATTCACGCCGGACTCGGCGGGCACCACACTGCAGCCCAGGCCCTTGTAGGCAAGGCCTTCCGTATAGGATTTTATTAGCCAACAGCCCAGGCAGATGCTCAGGACTTAGTCCAACAATGCGCCGGTTGCCAGCTCTTTGCTAATCAGAGCCACATGCCACCCACCGCCATCAAAACTATACCCATCACCTGGCCGTTCGCGGTCTGGGGGCTTTACATGGTTGGACCCCTTAAAGGGGGAACCCACAAGCACAAATACTTATTGGTCATGGTGGACAAATTCACCATATGGATTGAGGCCAAGCCGGTTAAAACGGCAGAATCCAGATCTGTGATAGACTCCATATCCGGGGTAGTACACCGTTTTGGCGTCCCCCACAGCATCATCACTGATAACGGCACGAATTTCACGGCTGACGAGGTTAAACTCTGGTGCAAAAACATGGGCATCAAGCTCGACTAAGTTTCAATCTATCACCCCAAAACTAACGGTCAAGTCGAGCGAGCAAATGGTCTAATCATGAGCGGCATCAAACCCAGACTAGTGCGGTCCCTCGAGGAATCTAACACGCACTGGGTAGAGGAGCTCGACTCCATACTCTGGGGGCTGCGGACCACGCCAAACGAACTACCAGATTCACACCATTTTTCATGGTATACGGCGCAGAGGCAGTTCTGCCCTGCGATATAATTCATGACTCACCTCGCGTGCACATGTACGAAGAAAGAGAAGCCGAGTTGGATCGGCAGGACAGTTTGGACGCCTTAGAGGAGGAGCGGGACGTGGAAAAAGCTCGTTCCGCATTTTATCAGCAGCAGGCTCGAAGATATCAAAGCAGAGAAGTACGGGCCAAAATTTACAATGTTCGCGAACTTGTTATATGCCTGCCGGACAAGAAAAAGGAAAAACTTAAGCCCAAGTGGGAAGGTCCCTTCATCGTCGACCAAGTCCTGACCGGCGGAGCATACCGTCTACGTAACGCATCTGACAACCGACTCGAGCCGAACCCATGGAACGTGGCCCGTCTCCGAAGATTCTACGCCTAACGCCGGACTCAGAGTTCGTCTCACTCCTCCGTCCACCTTTTTACATTTTCACTGTCTCTTGTCCCCCTCCTTCTTCCCACTTTTTTTTCAATACCTTTTATAGGCTGATTTGCGCATTGTTCGCACACACTTGATGTGCTCCTAGCACTCATTATACCTGGGGGCTTCTTTAACAGAAGCTTATTTTACTGGCTTCATGCCCAACACATGTGTTATACTTCCGCCTGTACCTTTTATTCACCATTATATGCATCGATATGACTTAAGTTTTGGCCAAGCTGGGTTGCCTAGCTCCTGTGCTTACCCCTACGTTCCCGATTGTTCGGCTAGGAGGTAAAGGGAGCACCTCTGTGATTGTTACTGCTGGGTCAGCCGGATGTGTACCTCAGACTGGGTGAAGCCGAAAGCTAGCGTTATTAAGAGAATATTCGGTCGGTGACTTGAAAGATGATTTATTACTCACTTATTTATCTGCCCCTAGATGCCTTTTTCTGCTATTTTCGCAGTACGGACATGCACTTTAGGGCATGCCTCCCAGGGAAAGGAACCCTTAACAGAACTATTCTCCCTGGAAGATGTTTGTTACTAACCATGTAATATAACATAGCTAGTTGGGCACTTGTCTGATAAAGCAATTATGACCCCGACGCCTTGTCTCCATGCATGCCTCGGTTCTTTTATAACCGTAAGGGTATTCGGACACACTCCGGACTATTGGGTCCCGAGGCTGAAGCGAAAAGGTCCGAAAAGACAAACGATCTACAATCCGGCTAGAAGGCATTCCATATGTCATTTCAAAATTACATCGTCAAACTGACTGATTGTACTCCTCTTCAATCCCATCTAGCAGGCTGTCTAATTTACAGTCCTGTTGGGAATATTTCGCGGCAAGCTCTACTTGGCCGTACATCAAGCTCACAGGGATCTCCTTCCCATCAGGCCCCACCGGTCTGACCTCGGCCATGTGGTTTGGGTCAGCCTTCGGGTACCGCGTCTTCACCATGGCCCAGGCCTCCCTGGCGCCTTGACGGCAGGCCGATATCTTCCACAGACGGAGACGTCGCCGTACTCCCTGAAGCCTCTCAGCAAGCCCTCCAAGGCCCTCAGGTAGGGAGATGGAAGGCCATAAGGCCTGCACGACGCCACTCATCGCCTGCCGAACACGTTCTAGCAGTTGTACCTGCTCAGGAAGTTGATCACCCGTTGAACCGGGCATTTCTTCCGCAGGGGGACCTGTGAGCACACCTAAAGACACATTTCTGTCAATCGACTTCCTCGCCGAATTCTTCTTTTCAAAGGAATTTGCTCAAGAACTTACTATAAATGTCGCGACGAAGCCGCTGATTCTCCTTCACGGAGCCAGACAGCTGGGCCCGAACATCTTTCAGCTCTTCTCCTAGCTAGATGTGGGCATCTTGGAGCTTGTTCCTCTCGTGCTGCACCTTCATAAGAACCCTCTCGCTGGCCTTTAGCTGACGTAGTAGCTGTTGCTTGTCCGGATCTAGTCCGGCGCCCTCTGCAATATTATTGTCAGATTTACGCACACGCCGCACTTTGTTAATTAATTATCTTTTCAAAGTACGTATTACCAGCGGGGGTCTCTGTGGCTCCCCCTGTGGTGGCCAGTGCGGCCTGAAGTTGGGCCTTGCACTCTTGGAGCTCCTGGGACAGGTGGGTATTCTTCTCCGTAAGATCCTGCATAATAAATGATCCTTAAATCAGTTATTTTAACTATTTTAAGTCTCGGGGGCTACTGGCATATATAACTATTAAAATTACTTACCCGTATGTCTTTCATATACTGCTCCGTGGCTCTGGTTAAACCATCTTGAGCGGCACGGAGGTGCGTGTTTCCCGCATCAAAGGCATTTAACGCCTCCGGGGAGAAACACGCGTCACGGAGAATTGTCCGGCGACGCCTGTGATTCATGGCGCTCTCCACCTTAGACCGGGTGGCGGACAGCCTGTCGGCATCCTCCGTTGGAGGAGCGTCCAGCTCATGCCTTGTGTTAGCCTCCCCTTCCGGACCACGCGATGGAGCATGGCTGGCGGAGGCTTGATTGGCAACCTCTCCGGACTCTGTCCGGCGAGCGCTCTTTCTCCTAGAAAAGTTATGAGCATTAATATACCTCCTAGGGATCCTTCCCTTAAAAACAACGGTATTCCGTACCATTGCGGCGATGTCTCGATTCGCGTCGTACTCCTTTTCCGCCTGCTGGGCCGAACTGACCCTTGCTGGTCAGCTGCTGCAGGTTCGGGTTCCCGCCTTAAAGGCACCTCCTGCGATGCACCATCAGTATAGGATGGTCAGAATTGAGCATGGATCAAATAATGGTGTCAAGACCTCGGTCGTAGTCACCTGGGAGGCCGGAAACAAACCGGGGTAGTCAGCCGTAATGGCGACTAGGGTATTGTCCATGCTGAGTTGGTGGAACACCCCGTCAATCAGCTCCACCTTTATGTCCGGATCCTCTTTAGAGGCCGGATCAAGGGATCGTTCCGGATCCTCGGTTTGTGGAGTTAGGCTTCGTGTGCCCTCCACGTCCCGGCGCAGCTCCTACGTCGAAATCACAAAGTAAGATACTTGACTTTTGAAGTATGGATCGGGTAGATGAACATACGCTTACCCAGCTCCGAGGGTTTTTCATGGAGAATCCATTCAATGGATTCGTGCGGAGGAAGTCCTCCTCCTCCCCCTTGTACAAGCCGGACAGGATCTTTGCCAGATCGGCTGCTGAGCCCGGCCCTCTGCGACCGTGACGGGTGGCGTCATCTTCCCCGTTGAAATCCCACATGGGGTGGCCCCTATATTGGAGCGGCTGCACCCCTCGCATAATGCAAGTGGCCATGATTCCAATCATGGTCAATCCGGAGTGGGCCAGTAATCTAATCCGGCCCATCAGATAATGGACGCTCCCATCATCCTCCCGTTGAGGGCTCCGCGGGCGGCAACTCAGGCGTTTCTTCAAGGGAGCATTGCTGAACTCCGGGAGGCCGATCCGAACTGGATCCGGTAGAGGGGCATCCTCCATGTAGAACCATTCTGAAGGCCAGTCTTCGGACGCCTTCTTCGGGGTGCCGGATAGATATCCAGTCCCGGCGATGCGCCATATTTCGGCTCCGCCCACTTGATATATCGACCCCTTGTGAGAACGGGGTACGAGGCAAAACAACCTCTTCCACAGTGCAAAATGGGGCTCGATGCCCAAGAATAGCTCGCACAGAGCTACAAAGCCCGCGATGTGCAAAATGGAGGCAGGGGTGAGGTGGTGGAGCTGGAGTCCGTAGAACTCCAGGAGCCCCCGGAGAAACGGATGTATGGGAAATCCGAGTCCCCTTATTAGATAAGGGACAAAGCATACCCGCTCTCCTTTGGAAGGGTTGGGGATGCTCTCCGCCTACTTTCCGCCCCTGAAGGTGGCCAGTCCGGCTCGAACCGGAACCATGAAGGCTGGGGGAATATATCCCTCGGTTTGGAGCACCACCAGCTCGCTGTGTGGAACTGAGCATCTCCCCCAATCTCCCGGCTTAGGGCTGGGAGCGCGAGAGGAGGAGCCGCGTCGACTATCCATGATAGAATGGATTTTTGTCAGAGGCGCTTCGATGAGAACTTGCGGATGGAGGATGGTGTGAGTGGGATCTAGATCCGCGCCTCTCTTATAGGCGGCTCGTTCGCACGGCTAGGGGGCAAAATGTAAAAATACCCTAGCTTTTCGCATTCATACGACACGTGGAAGAGGGCCATTATTGGGCGTAGAAGCCAAGGAGCGCAACATTTATAAGGAAGCCGGACACTATTCGACAGGAACATGAAGTTCGAAGGAGAACCCGCCTTGCAACACCGAAGACAATATACGCGCCGGCCTCGTTGTCGCTGAAGCCTGGTTCGGGGGCTACTGAGGGAGTTCCGGACTAGGGGGTGTCCGGATAGTCGAACTATCATCATCGGCCGGACTATGAGGATACAAGATTGAAGACTTCATCCCGTGTCCGAATGGGACTTTCCTTGGCGTGGAAGGCAAGCTTGGCGATACGGATATGTAGATCTCCTAACATTATAACCGACTTTGTGTAACCCTAGCCCTCTCCGGTGTCTATATAAACCGGATGGCTGTAGTCCATAGGACGAACAACAATGATACCATAGGCTAGCTTCTAGGGTTTAGCCTCCTTGATCTCGTGGTAGATCCACTCTTGTAACACACATCATCAATATTAATCAAGCAGGACGTAGGGTTTTACCTCCATCAAGAGGGCCCGAACCTGGGTAAAACATCGTGTCCCTTGTCTCCTGTTACCATCCGCCTAGACCCACAGTTCGGGACCCCCTACCCGAGATCCGCCGGTTTTGACACCGACACCCTCCACTCCCAGGATGTCCCTTTTTCCTGAAAGAACTATGTGGCGCTTTGTCTCATCGTATGATGTATTCGCTTCCTTATCTTTTCTTTTTCCCGGTTTGGTAGACATGTCCTTCACATAGATAACCTGTGCCACATCATTGGCTAGGACGGACGGTTCCCCAGTGTACCCAAGATTTTTCAGATCCACTGTTGTCATTCCATACTGTGGGTCTACTTGTACCCCGCCTCCTGACAGGTTGACCCATTTGCACTTAAATAAAGGGACCTTAAAATCATGTCTGTTGTCAAGTTCCCATATGTCCACTATGTAACCATAATATGTGTCCTTTCCCCTCTCGGTTGCCGCATCAAAGCGAACACCGCTATTTTGGTTGGTGCTCTTTTGATCTTGTTCAATCATGTAAAATGTATTCCCATTTATCTCGTATCCTTTGTAAATCAATACAGTCAAAGATGGTCCCCTGGACAACAAGTACAGCACATCACAAACAGTCTTGTCACCTCTGAGATGTGTTTCCAACCAACTGCTGAAAGTCCTGATGTGTTCACATGTAATCCAGTCGCCGCACTACTTCGGGTGTTTGGAGTGCAGACTGTTCTTGTGTTCATCGACATACGGGGTCACCAAGGTAGAGTTCTGTAGAACTGTGTAGTGTGCTTGAGACCAAGAATATCTGTCCTTGCATATTATTGAGTCCACTCCAAGCGTGCCTTTTCCAGTCAGTCTCCCCTCATACCGCGATTTAGGGAGACCTATCTTCTTAAGGCCAGGAATGAAGTCAACACAAAACCCAATGACATCCTCTGTTTGATGGCCCATGGAGATGCTTCCTTCTGGCCTAGAGCGGTTACGGACATATTTCTTTAGGACTCCCATGAACCTCTCAAAGGGGAACATATTGTGTAGAAATACGGGCCCCAGAATGACAATCTCGTCGACTAGATGAACTAGCACGTGCGTCATGATATTGAAGAAGGATGGTGGGAACACCAGCTCGAAACTAACAAGACATTGGTATGATTTGTGGATCAATCACCTTCTGAGATATTGCATTGAGGAATGCACATAGCTTCACAATGGCTAATCGGACGTTTTCCGGTAGAAGCCCCCTCAATGCAACCGGAAGCAGTTGCGTCATAATCATGTGGCAGTCATGAGACTTTAGGTTCTGAAACTTTTTCTGTGCCATATTTATTATTCCCTTTATATTCGACAAGAAGCCAGTCGGGACCTTCATACTCAGCAGGCATTCAAAGAAGATTTCCTTCTCTTCTTTGGTAAGAGCGTAGCTGGCAGGACCTTCATACTGCTTTGGAGGCATGCCGTCTTTTTCGTGTGAACGTTGCAGGTCCTCCCGTGCCTCAACTATATCTTTTGTCTTCCCATACACACCCAAGAAGCCTAGCAGGTTCACGCAAAGGTTCTTCGTCACGTGCATCACGTTGATCGAAGAGCGGACCTCTAGGTCTTTCTAGTAGGGTAGGTCCCAAAATATAGATTTCTTCTTCCACATGGATGCGTGTCCCTTAGCGTCACTCGGAACAGCTAGTCCGTCGGGACCCTTTCCAAAGATTACGTGTAAATCATTGACCATAACAAGTACGTGATCACCGGTACGCATGGCGAGCTTCTTCCGGTGATCTGCCTCGCCTTTGAAATGCTTGCCTTTCTTTCGACATTGATGGTTGGTCGGAAGAAATCAACGATGGCCCAGGTACACATTCTTCCTGCAACTTCCCAGGTATATACTTGGGGTGTCAGCTAAATAGTGCGTGCATGCGTGGTATCCCTTGTTTGTCTATCCTGAAAGGTTACTGAGAACGGGCCAATTGTTGATGCTCACGAACAGCAACGCCTTAAGGTCAAATTCCTCCTGTTTGTGCTCATCCCACGTACATACACCATTTCCATTCCACAGCTGTAAAAGTTCTTCAACTAATGGCCTTAGATACACATCAATGTCATTGCCAGGTTGCTTAGGGCCTTGGATGAGAACTGGCATCATAATGAACTTCCGCTTCATGCACATCCAAGGAGGAAGGTTATACATACATAGAGTCATGGGCCAGGTGCTGTGATTGCTGCTCTGCTCCCCGAAAGGATTAATGCCATCCGCGCTTAAAGCAAACCATACGTTCCTTGGGTCACTTGTAAACTCATCCCAGTAGTTTCTCTCGATTTTTCTCCACTACGACCCGTCAGCAGGTGCTCACAACTTCCCGTCTTTCTTACGGTCCTCACTGTGCCATCGCATCAACTTGGCATGCTCTCTGTTTCTGAACAGACGTTTCAACCGTGGTATTATAGGAGCATACCACATCACCTTCGCAGGAACCCTCTTCCTTGGGGGGGGGGGGCTCGCCATCAACATCACCAGGGTCATCTCGTCTGATCTTATACCGTAATGCACCGCATACCGGGCATGCGTTCAGATCCTTGTACGCACCGCGGTGCAGGATGCAGTCATAAGGGCATGCATGTATCTTCTGCACCTCCAATCCTAGAGGGCATACGACCTTCTTTGTTGCGTATGTACTGTAGGGCAATCAGTTATCCTTTGGAAGCTTCTTCTTCAATATTTTCAGTAGCTTCTCAAATCCTCTGTCAGGCACAACATTCTCTGCCTTCCACTGCAGCAATTCCAGTACGGTACCGAGCTTTGTGTTGCCATCTTCGCAATTGGGGTACAACCCTTTTTTGTGATCCTCTAACATGCGATCAAACTTCAGCTTCTCCTTTTGACTTTCGCATTCCGTCCTTGCATCGACAATGACCCGACGGAGATCATCATCATCGGGCACATCGTCTGGTTCCTCTTGATCTTCAGCAGCTTCCCCCGTTGTAGCATCATTGGGCACATCATCTGGTTCCTCTTGATCTTCAGCAGCTTCCCCCGTTGCAGCATCAACGTATTCAGGGGGCACATAGTTGTCATCGTCCTCTTCTTCTTCACCGTATTCCATCATAACCCCTATTTCTCCGTGCCTCGTCCAAACATCATAGTGTGGCATGAAACCATTGTAAAGCAGGTGGGTGTGAAGGATTTTAAGGTTATAGTAAGACTTTGTATTCCCACATTTAGGGCATAGACAACACATAAAACCATTCTTCTTGTTTGCCTCAGCCACTTCGAGAAAATCATGCACACCCTTAATGTACTCGGAGGTGTGTCTGTCACCGTACATCCATTGGCGGTTCATCTGCGTGCATTATATATAATTAAGTGTGTCAAAAACCATTACAGAACATCATGAATAGATAATTAAGTGACCAAATTAATAGAAGTTCATCATCACATTAAAACCAAAGTACATAAATAGTTCTCATCTAACAACATAGAGCTCTCCAGACCATCTAAATTAATTAAACCATACATTGAAACTATGTTAAACATTTCAATGCAAAAACAAATGTGATCATAATCGCAACCAAGGTAACAATTGATCCAACGGCATAATGATACCAAGCCTCGGTATGAATGGCATATTTTCTAATCTTTCTAATCTTCAAGCGCATTGCATCCATCTTGATCTTGTGATCATCGACGACATCCGCAACATGCAACTCCAATACCATCTTCTCCTCCTCGTTTTTTTTATTTTTTCCTTCAAGAAATTGTTTTCTTCTTCAACTAAATTTAACCTCTCGACAATAGGGTCGGTTGGAATTTCCGGTTCACATACCTCCTAGATAAATAAAATCTATGTCACGTTGGTTGGCATAATGTTCATAAACAATAAATGAAGCAATAGTTATAAAGATAATATATACCACATCCGAATCATAGACAGGATGAGGGCCGACGGGGGCGGATACCAAAACCATCGCACAATATAATAACAAGCAATAAAATAGTAAGAAAATTAGACAAGTATCTATCTAAAGCAAGAATTTTTTTTAGAAAGAAGATAAGAACAAGAGGCTCACCACAATGGTGCCGGAGACGAGATCGGCACGGGCGATCGATGACAATGAAGACGGGGACGGGGCATGACGGGCCGCTAATATAAACCTAGACAAATCTCGGGAGAAATAGAGTTCGGAGGTCGTGCTTCGAGAGGAGAAAGCTTAACTAGTGTGGCTCGGGCATTTCATCAAACACATCAAGTGCATAGGAGGTGAGCTAGAGCACCACAAAGCCCTCCCCTCCCCGGCCAGAGAAAAACAGAGGAGTGGAATGCTCTGCTCGCGGGAGAGGGGTATATATAGGCACCTCAATGGTCCCGGTTCGTGGCATGAACCGGGACTAAAGGGTAGCCAGTTGTCCCGGTTCGAGCCATCAACCGGGACCAATGGTGGTGGGCCAGGAGCCAGGCCCCTTGGTCCCGGTTCGTCCCACCAACCGGGACCAATGGTCCACGTGGCCCGGTCGGCCCTCTGGGCTCACGAACCGGGACCAATGCCCCTATGGGTCCCGGTTCTGGATGGAACTGGGACTAATGGGCTGACCCGGCCTGAATCAAAGCCCTCTATTCTACTAGTGATTCCTTGTTATTATATAGTGCGATGGTTTTAGTGTCCGCCCCCGTCGGCCCTCGTCCTGTCTTTGATTCAGATGTGGTATATATTATCTTTTCATAACTATTTGGTTCATTTATTTTTTATGAAAATTATGCCGACCAATGTGACATAGATTTTATTTATCTAGGAGGTTGTTGAACCGGAAATTCCAACCGACCCTATTGTCGAGAGGTTAAATTTAGTTGAAGAAGAAAACAATTACTTGAAGGAAATAATAAGAAAAATTGAGGAGGAGAAGATGATATTGGAGTTGCATGTTGCGGATGTCGTCGATGATCACAAGATCAAGATGGATGCAATGTTGTTGAAGATTAAAAAGATTAGAAAGTATGGCAGTCATACCGAGGCTTGGTATCATTATGCAGTTGGATCAGTTGTTACCTTGGTTGCGATTATGATCGCATTTGTTGTTGCATTGAAATGTTCTACATAATTTCAATGTATGGTTTAATTATATGCTCTGGAGAGCTATATGTTGTTCAATGAGAACTATGGATGTACTTTGGTTTTAATGCTTTGGATAACTATGTATGTACTTTGGTTTCAGAGTTCATTTCAAATGTTTTTCAACTTCATGGTCTTATAGCTCAAAATAACAGTAAATGCATGAAAAATAACAAATGTAGTCAGAGAAAGGGTTGTAAATTGATGATGTGGCTTTGAATGGTGCATTTTGAACACAGAAAAACTATGGAGTTCAAATAAGTTCGAAAAAAATGAAATCCCTTTGTAATAAACGAGTTTCCATATGAAACCATGATACTTCGAAAGAGATTGTCCATTTTGTACATGATGTGCATCCAGTTTTTGCCTTAACCCTCTCTACTTTCTTGCACGTTCTATGTGGGTGAAATGATGATACCATGCCAACTTGGAACCTTTTCAGAGTTCATTTCAAATGCTTTTCAATTTCATGGTTTTATAGGTCAAAATAATCAGTAAATGCATGAAAAATAACAAATGAAGTCAGAAAGGGTTGTAAATTGATGATGTGGCTTTGAATGGTGCATTTTGAACATAGAAAGACAATGGAGTTCAAATAAGTTCAAAAAAATGAAATCCATTTGTAACAGACGAGTTTCCGTATGAAACCCTGATACTTCGAAAGAGATTGTCAGTTTTGTACACGAAGTGCATCCAGTTTTTGCCGTAACCCTCTCTACTTTATCGCACATGCTATGTGGGTGAAATGATAATACCATGCCAACTTGGAACCTTTTCAGAGTTCATTTCAAATGCTTTTCAACTTCATGGTCTTATAGGTCAAAATAATCAGTAAATGCATGAAAAATAACAAATGAAGTCAGAAAGGGTTGTAAATTGATGATGTGGCTTCGAATGGTGCATTTTGAACACAGAAAAACTATGGAGTTCATATAAGTTCAAAAAATGAAATCCCTTTGTAACAGATGAGTTTTCGTATGAAACTCTCATACTTCGAAAGAGATTGTCCGTTTTGTACACGAAGTGCATCCAGTTTTTGCCTAACCCTCTCTACTTTGTCGCACATGCTATGTGGGTGAAATGATGATACCATGCCAACTTGGAACCTTTTCAGAGTACATTTCAAATGCTTTTCAATTTCATGGTCTTATAGGTCAAAATAATCAGTAAATGCATGAAAAATAACAAATGAAGTCAGAAAGGGTTGTTAATTGATGATGTGGCTTTGAATGGTGCATTTTGAACACAGAAAAACTATGGAGTTCTAATAAGTTCCAAAAAATGAAATCCCTTTGTAACAGACGAGCTTCCGTATGAAACCCTGATACTTCGAAAGAGATTGTCCGTTTTGTACACGAAGTGCATCTAGTTTTTGCCGTAACCCTCTCTACTTTGTCGCACATGCTATGTGGGTGAAATTATGATACTATGCCAAATTGGAACCTTTTCAGAGTTCATTTCAAATGCTTTTCAACTTCATGGTCTTATAGGTCAAAATAATCAGTAAATGCATGAAAAATAACAAATGAAGTCAAAAAGGGTTGTAAATTAATGAGGTGGCTTTGAATGGTGCATTTTGAACACAGAAAAACAATGGCGTTCATATAAGTTCATAAAAATGAAATCCCTTTGTAACAGGAAAAAGAATCACTCAAAATATATTTTTATAGTGAATTTATTCATAAATAGTGATTCACACAAATTTCAAAGAATTAAAATTTAAACTATTCAGATTTCATTTGAAATTCTTTTCAATTTCAAGGTCTTATAGCTAAAAAACAGTAAATGCTTTTATAAAACTCTAATAGAAAAAGGAATCAACTAAAAAGCTTTCATAAACCTCTAGTAATTTTTAAACTAAAATTATATAAAATTTATGCAACTAAAATTATCAAAGTATTTTCTGTTCAAAACATGAAAAGCACAAAGAATTATCATAAAGAATTTTTTGTTAGAAACTTTAGTAGGAAAAAGAATTTTCATAAAGATTTTTTTGATAGAAACTAGAATAACAAAATTTGTTTTTGAATATAATGATAAAACGCAGAAATATTAAATAGTAGGAAAAAGAATCACTCAAAATATATTTTTATAGTGAAGTTATTCATAAACTAGTGATTCACACAAATTTCAAAGAATTAAAAATTAAACTTTTCAAATTTGGAAACTAATGGAGTAACAGAAAGATTATAATTATTCTGAGCTAAAAGCAAAAAGAATAAAAAATAAAGCAAAAAAATCAAAAGAAAATAAATAATTCAAGAAACAAAAAAATACTGGAAAATAAAATAAAATAATGCCACCTAATGGGCCACACGGCCGGCATACGACTAGAAACCCATCTGTACATGGGCCAGGATGCAGGCCCGCATGCCCAATAGGCCCAACACGGCAATGACAAGGGTAGGCAACTAATGCCTGCATATTAGAGAGGAGCTCAGCACCTGAGCTACAACGCATCTTATAAACAGGTGCTGAGCTCTCTCAGCTAGCAAGGTGGGACTAAACTTCCCACCGCACTGCGCCACTACAGGGGCCTTTGGTCCCGGTTTGTGGCACCAACCAGGACTAAAGGGGTGCATGGGTACCGGTTCGTGGCACCAACCGGTACCAATGCTCACCCTTTGGTCCCGGTTGGTGCCACCAACCGGGACTAAAGGCCTCTGCTTCCCGCCCTTTGGGCTGTTGAAAAGAGGCCTTTGTTCCCGGTTGGTGGCACCAACCGGGACTAATGCACCCTTTAGTCCCGGTTCGTGGCACCAACCGGGACTAAAGGCTTTGCTATGTAAGTTCGCACTTAGGAATTTTTCACTCTCATCTCGTAGTTGCCGCCCCCGATGACGCAGACGGCATCTACTCTACCAGGCTGCCCCAACGCCGCCTGCCGCCCCCGCCATCGCCTTCGCTGTCGCCCCCGCCATCGCCGTCACCCGCGCCCTCGCCATTGCCCGTGCCCTCGCTATCGCCTTCTCCCCTACCCCGACACGCGCCGCCCTGGCCCGCCCCCATCATCGCCGTCGCCGTCGCCCCCTACCCCGAGCGCGCACCCACTGCCCTATCACCGTCCTCACCACCGACCCTGCGCTCCTCGTCACTTAGTCGGGCCGGCACCATAGCTTTTTTTTCATATATATATATATATATATATATGCTTATTTTTTTCATATGTATATGCTTGTTTTTTCATATGTATGATGATATAAATGCTTGTTATCATAATTATTATTTTTCATATATATATGATGATTTTTTTATAGAATATGATGTTTTTTTCATAGATGATCACATATATATATGATGTATGCATGGATGTGGATGAAATATGATATTTTTTTGTTCATTGAACATGATGTTTTTTTGTTCATAGTTTTTTTTGTTCATGAGAGACGCGGGGACGTCGAGGGATCATAGATGTCATTTTTTCAGAATTTTCTATCGTGCATAGACCAATTTTAGACCACGGGAGCACCCCCCCCCCCTATCGTTGCAAAAGTTGCTAAGTGATATTAAGAAGGAAGAAGAAGAAAAAGAAGGATAGGAAAAAAGAAAATAAGAAGAGGAAGAAAGAAGAAGATGAGAGGAAGAAGAGGAGAAATAAATAATAGAAGAGGAAAAAGGAAGACAAATAAGAGGAGAAGAAGAAAGGAATAGAGGTTTCTATTTTTTTCTCTATTCCTTTCTTCTTCTCCTTTTTTTCTTCTTTTTTTTCTTCGATTGCTTCCCTTCTATTCCTTTCTTCTTCTCCTCTTTTTATTTCTTCTTTTGTCTTCTTATTTTTTATCAGGTATGTCGTTGTCGATATACCCCCTCCCGATAACTTCAACATGAGGGAGGGAGGTCGATATACCCCCTCCCCGATAACATTATTTTCCCATGTATGTATGTCGGGTCATTGTCGGTATAACCCCCTCCCAGATAACTTCGACATGAGGGGCGGTCGATATATATACCCCCTCTCGACCGTGATAACATATACCACGGGAGCACCCCCCTCGGCCCTCTCGCTCGACCAAAACTCTCGAGGACACCCAAACCCTAGAAAAAAACGATGTTGGTCTCCTACCCCCTCCCGCCGCGCCCTACCCGACAAACTCTCTCGAGGCCACCCAAATTTACCAAGTTAAAAGAGCGTTGTCGTCGAGGCCACCCCAAACCCTTGAAGCATTGTCGAGGCCACCCCAAACCCTTGAAGCGTTGCTAAGGCCACCCCAAACCCTAGAGAACCAGCGTCGAGGCCACTAATATGATTCCTTATTGTGATTATATTAGCTAGCTAGTTCTACGTTTGCCACTAATATATCCAGCTGTCATGTTTGAATAATAATTGCCATGTTGTAAATATTTGCAGAAACTATGGAGCACCCCCGAGACGAAGAAACAGAAGAGATGTTGGGGGAAATAATCGTAAAAGGAAATGATGTTGTTGCATCGTTTCTCAACGACACCGATGGCCTGGAAGGACAGGGTAGTGAAGAAGAAGGTTATGGTTATGATGGCTCCGGTGACCCAATGACAGCTCCGGTATAAGAAGTAGACCGTCATGACAGCTTCGGTGACCGAACCGAGTCCGGCCAGGTATATATATTAGTTAAGCCTATGTTGACTAGCTAATTTATGCATTCATTGTTTTCGTGTGTACACATATTAATTAACTCTCGTCTTTCTTCTTTTCTCTAGCCCTCCGGATCGAGCACAACTTCGGTAAAGAAACAAGGCCCAAAGAAAAAGTTGCTCCTCGGATGACAGGTTTGAGATCACAGCAATCGCACGTGATGGCAAGCCGATTGAACCCATACGGACAAGGGATGCATTTCGTGCTCAGTGCGGGGTTCTTGTTAGGGACAAGATCCCGATCAGTATCCAGCAATGGTTAAAGCCTAAGAAGGAAGACCCTGAGGTGTCTTATGTCTCCGATATGCAGAAAGAACATCTTTGGACATGGCTTAAGGCAAATTTCACCGTACCGCCAGAGGAGGATCCGGAGAAGCCAGTTAAAGAGCAATTGATCAAGTCTCATGCTCTTAAGAAGATGGCAGAACTATTCAGGAGGTGGAAGAATGAGCTGAAAACAGAGTTTATCGAAGAAGATCAGAGAAGATCAGAGATCACGGGCCCGCATTTGTGGCCCACAAGACATCGGAAAATAGTAAGAAGATGTCAGTGATAAAAAAGAAAATTGTTGCGAAAAAGAAGCATCACCATCGCATGGGGTCAGGTGGCTACCTCAAAGCCCGACCTTTGTGTGACAAGGCTGAGAATGACTTGATTGCTAAAAGGGTCGAAGCAAAGACATTGAACTGGCCAGACCGTTGCCGGACTTGGTTCTTCAGGGTTGGCGGAACCTTGGACCCTATAACAAGGAAGTGCGTTTGGACGGATGAGCAACTGCGAATACCCATCAAAAAGCTTCAGGAGTATATCGAGACAGCGCAGCAAGGGACGTTCGTCCCAGATAGAGAGAAGGACGAGCTCACAATGGCCCTCGGGAATCCTGAGCACCCTGGACGGACACGAGGCACGCCAGGCTCCGTTCCGTGGAAGGCTGGCTTTCCGGACGCAGGGGGTTACAAAACCCAGGAGAGGAGGAAGAAAGTGGAGCATAGCCAACTGCAGGCGCTGCACGAAAGGGTACAAGTAAGGAAAATACCCAAGCGCGGTAGGGGTTAATCATAAGTGGGATGCTTGTCCATGTAAGGACAATACCCAAGCACCGGTCCACCCACATATCAAATTATCAAAGTACCGAACGCGAATCATATGAGTGTGATGAAACTAGCATGACGATAATTCCCATTTGTCCTCGGGAGCGCTTTTCTCATTATAAGAAATTGTCCAGGCTTGTCCTTTGCTACAAAAAGGATTGGGCCACCTTGCTGCACCTTATTTACTTTTATTGCTTATTACCTTTTATAATTTATCTTATCACAAAACTATCTATTACCTGCAATTTTAGTGCTTGCGGAGAAAACCTTACTGAAAACCGCTTATCATTTCCTTCTGCTCCTCGTTGGGTTCGACACTCTTACTTATCGAAAGGACTATGATAGATCCACTACACTTGTGGGTCATCAAGACTCTTTTCTGGCGCCGTTGCCGGGGAGTGTAGCGCTTTTGGTGAGTGGAACTTGGTAAGGAAACATTTATGTAGTGTGCTGAAATTTTCTGTTACTTGTTACTATGGAAACTAATCCTTTGAGGGGCTTGTTCGTGGCATATTCGCCCCAACCAGTAGAGCAAAGAGTTTCTCCTCAACCTACTAGAAATGTTCACTTTGAAATTCCTTCGGGTATGATAGAGAAACTGCTAGCTAATCCATTTGGAGGAGATGGAACATTGCATCCCGATTTACACCTTATCTTTGTGGATGAAGTTTGTGGATTATTTATGCTTGCAGGTATTCCCGATGATGTTGTCAAAAGGAAGGTCTTCCCTTTATCTTTGAAGGGAGATGCATTGACATGGTTTAGGCTATGTGATGATACAGGATCTTGGAATTATAAGCGATTGAAGTTTGAATTTCACCAGAAGTTCTATCCTATGCATCTTGTTCATCGTGATCGTAATTACATATATAATTTCTGGCCTCGCGAAGGAGAAAGCATCGCTCAAGCTTGGGGGAGGCTTAAGTCAATGTTATATTCATGCCCCAATCATGAGCTCTCCAGAGAAATGATTATTCAAAAAAATTATGCTCGGCTTTCACTACAAAAAAATACACTTCCGTGATGATACGTGTTTGTCACAGTAGGTCGCGTTATTTGTCATGGATGTACATCCATGACAATTTTATGATAGAATCAAGATAGTCATACTTGTGTTGTTGTAGAAGTGTTCCATGACATTACCAAAATTATCATCACGGAAGTGTCCACTTCCATGACGATAAATCGCGCGTCATAGAAGTGCGTTCGTCAAGGGTGACCGACACGTGGCACCAACCGTAACGGAACGCCGTTAAGCTATTAGGTCGGGTTCTGGATCCGATAACCTGTTAACAGCCCCGACCAATGGGGATTTTCCACGTGTAAAATCATCATTGGCTGGAGGAAATACGTGTCGGCTCACCATTGGGACAGATTTCATCCACTCATTGGACCGAAGGTGCCTATGATACGGCGACACGTGGCACAGGCTGACAGAGGCCCATTCCTGTGAAAAGGCCGGCCCGTTAGACTTGCTCAAAAGGTGGCGGGCCGGCCCACGGAAAGCCTGTTAACGGTCTGTTCGCATATAGCCCATTTACAGCCCGCTAACCCAGGGCCCGTTATGCCCTATCCGAATTAGCCCAGTATCGTCATCTGGGTCGTCCAATATAATTCCAGCCCGTTTTGACTTCCGGCCCATGTGTGGCCCATGATTTCTTTCGGCCCATATGAGGCCCTTTGTAACTCTTGGCCCATTAACGGCCTGTGGTGAAACTGGCCCGTAATGAACAGTGTATCACTTTATGCCCATTAACGGCCCGTTATTCTATTGGGCCGTTTCTAGCCCAAGTTATCTTTCGGCCTTCTCAGGGCCCATTGATTCTTGGGCTCATTTGCAGCATTCGGTTACATACGTCCCGTTACTCTCATTTTCTAATTGTGGGCCAAATTCAGCCCGTCGTTACAGTCAGCCCGTTTGCGGACCGGTAATACGTTAGGCCGTTTTCATGTCAAAAAAACCCGTTGGGACGTTTTCATAGAGTTATCAAATACAGTCTATTAACAACCCGTTATGGTCCACGAATAGTACGACCCATGATTGGCGAAATAATGATACGCCCCGTAGAAGGCCCATGTATCTATGGCCCGTATGAGGCCCATGGATCTACGGCCCGTAGAAGGCCCATGGACCCTAAGGCCCATATGGAAGGCTAATGGATCCTACGGCCTGTATAGAAGGCCAATGGATCCTACGGCCAGAAGAAAGCCCATGGATCATACGGCCTGCAGGAGGCCCATGGTTACAACAGTCCGTGTGTTGCCATGATTATTTTGGCCTAGTTACCAAAAATAGGCTATTGTGGCCACTAGAAAAACACAGAAAAAGAACTGCAGTGACTACAAGCAAACAACTAAACAAGACAATAAGGAAATAAATAAGCAAGCAATTAACGCTAGCCTATTACCGCTATTACACATATTACATCCACTGGGCATCAAAGTTCGCCACCAGTGCAAATATAGGGAACAAAGTAGCATATTACATACACTGGCCGTCAAAATTGGCCACCAGTGCAAATAAACGCGGCAGCAAAACAAGAGAAAAACTGAAACAACTTCAGAAGAGCTCAAGAAACATTATCCTGGGTATCCTCCATGCTGGCAATAAGCTTAGCAAGCTGATTAGCTTTGTCCTGTTTGGCACTAAAATCCTCCAACGCTTGTTGTTGCACCAGAAAGAATGCATCTGGATGCTCCAGGGACTTCCGCAGTCCTTCTGCTTCTTGTCATAGCACAGCTGATCGATGTCTTTCAGGTTGTAGTTGAGACTCAAGAAACCGAACTGATTCAGACAGTGAGTTTGAATAGCTTGTGCAAGCGGTAGTGGCCAGTAACTCGAACACTAAACCAAGACAGGACTTTGGGGTTGTCTCCCTGTCTTCAAGATAGTCTTCCTTAGATTATTTATCAGCTTTGTTGGAGGCCAACAAGGATGTGTCACTATCCTGAACCTTATCTGTATTACTTCCTTTACCATTGCTTAATAAGGCACTCTTCCCTGATATTCTGCCATCATTCTAAAAGAAGAAACAAGCAGACACATAACAAGTTTAGCATGTACTAGTATATGAAACTCATTTCGGTGCACCAGTTCATTAGTAAGGTGGACAGGATTAAACTACCAAGTCTTCTGTTGCCAAGTACTAGTACATAATAAAAGCATCAAACAAACATATATCTATGTCCTAAGGTCACTGCATTGTCTTGCCAAATCAAAATAGAGACACGGTTCAAATCATATCAGTTCAAGAAAAAGTAGCAGTGAAAGAATACAAAGTGTGGGAAACTACATGGCACAACAAGATTTCAGATGGGTACCATGGGTCTACATGTACAACAACACTATTGGCTATGTTGTGATGCTAGTAATGTGCATGATATGAAAGTCAACTGTATACACAATTGAAATTGAAATCGAAAGAGCTATTGATAAGAGCAAACCTGTTAAAGAAACATGCGTGAACATACCTCCTGTGCCATTGGAGTTTTGATTGGATCCTTCAATTTAAAAATAAGTTTGTATGAGTAAATACAGTGATACAAGAGCAAAGCAATCATAGTTAAAAAAGGCGCGCATAAGCGAGCGCTTAAGCACGCCTAGGCTCTAGGCATTGACAAAACGCATTGCGCATAACTATGCTTAATCTGTGCATAACTGCGCATAAGCATGCGCTTTGGTCAGTAAAGCGCAAGGCGGTGGCAAAACGCACAATTAACGCCTAGCGCTTTTTTGAACTATGATAGCAATGGAATCTTAAATTAGAACATTTGTTCTTCAGGTCTAGGCACTTGTTCTACATGAACAGAGTACAGTAAGATGCAAGAATATAATACTTAAAAATAGAAAATGAGCTCATAGACCTTACCACATTCTTGGTTCGGGACCAGTACAGAACAAGGTGTTCCGAGTCATTGTCCAGTAAATGTGTCTTAGGAGAACGTAAGGGAATTTGATGAGTTTATTTGCCAGTGAAGTACGTTTTCTTCAAGTAATTCCGATACTGCCACCAAGCATTCTTGAAGATAGCAGAGGTATTAGCACAGGTTACCTCATCCTGAGTTTCCAAATCGGTCCTTCTCTATAGAGAAAAATGGGAAAATTTGTTGTATTATAACCATCATGGAGGTAGGATGTATGGGACGAAGCAAAGTAATTGCCATGAATAACATTACTTACACATAACTCTTGGAAAAACACCTGCAACTAGCATTTTCCTTCATCTTCAGTATAATATTTCCAAGATGGGAAGATAAGCACATACGATTTAACAACATCAAATGCGATAGATGCTAAACTACGACTAGTTGGTTGTGCTTCCTCCACAGGAATAGGCGTACTAACTGGTGGAGTTGGGTTTCGCCGGGATAGTACTGGCCCTTTGGGCACTGGAGCTGCCTTACTAACTGCTCTTGTTTGGGAGCTCTGTGGTGGAGATGATGATGTGTCAACAGGAACTGGGTTACTATCGGCTGGGGTAGGGGTTAGATTGGGTGAAGCTGGTTCTCTGTCCATCACAGTAGGGGTACAATCTGCGAGAGGTTGGGTTATGTGTGGTAGGGATGGTTCTTGTGCATTTACAACCGGGGCGCTATCTCCACCAAGAGGTAGCACTGTTTTATTTGAAGACCGTGTTTTTAGTCCGCTAGATACTGGCATCACCCGCTCCAATTCAAATGGCTGATAAACAGGAAACATAGTTGAATGTACAGACATTGTATGAGAGACAGATGCAATAGATAGTGTGGAAAAAAGAGGGCATGAAATAGTTGACATGTATATTGTTTAACTAAAACGGATAGCATGATATAATTTCACATATATGATGTCTATCTAAACTGGATAGCATAGCATAACATAATTCAAAGATATGATGAATAACTAAACAGGATCGCATGACATAATTCACCTACATGTTATCTAAGTAATCAGGATCGCATCATTTAATTCACATATGTGATTTATATGCTAAACAGAGGGCATTCGATATGATGTCTGAACTAAGAACATGGTGTTGAATATTGTGTATAATGTCTAAACTATGCAATGCAAGACACCATATGCATGATATGAGCAGTATAACCATGCCAAGTTAGAGCATACACCTCAGTGGGGGAATAGGACTGGTCATCTATCTCTAACTCCATCTTTGAGGAGCTATCGGGACCCAACAAGAGATCTGCTTTGACAGGTAGCACTGTCTGCTCTGAAGGCCTTGTTTTCAGTCCAAATTTTCCATCTCCCACCCAAATGGCTGATTCACAGGAAGAGTAGTTTAATGTACAAACATTTTCAACAAATGGAAATGTAATGAAGAAAAGGATGGGCAAGATATCATTCAAATATATGATGCCTGGTTAAACAGGATGGCATAGCACATTTCACATATATTATGGCTGGGTAAAAGACATGAGACTGCATAATTCCCATATATGATATAGAAACTAAATAGGTGGCATTACAGAACATGTCTAAACTAAGCAGATGACATATATGATGTCAAAAGTAGGCACTGCAAGATAACATATGCATGATATGACTAACATCATCATGCCAAGGTAGAGCAAACACCTTGGGGGGTAAATAGGAGTGGTCAGTGGCGTCTAAATCCGCCTCAGAACAGATAGCTTCCTCTGGATTACAATCTGGAGAGGGGTGGGGAGGGTTTGCCATTCAACCCACCATGGAGCGATGTCTGCATGACATTGTATTGCCGCGCAAAACTCTTCTCTTTTTCTCTAGATGTTCAGCATGACTGTGTACAATATCTGACATGCATACGAAAAAATATGGTGAGATTATGTAAGGAGAGCATGCAGAAATTTAGAGTGATGGTAACAACCAGTGGATCGATCCAAAAATAATGATAGTAGGCTGATGATTGTTTTAAATTAATAAAAAGACACATGATGATTGCTTTACTATTTGTTTCCCACCCAAGATGAACAACATAGGCATACCCTAGGTGAACCAGATATTAGACAGACATACTATTCATTGCTGCCTCGATATGTGCCCCACAACTAATTTAGAACTCAAGTTTGAACATTAATTTGGACCTGACTTGGGAGTCCAAGAGCTGAACAGGACGATAAAGTAGCAGGTAAGTTTAAGCAATCCATAACATAAGCAGAAACAAAAGAGTGCGACCTCTCTTGTGGAGCCGTGTACTCCTCAGGTTCATCTGCTGAGTCGATGATGGTGATGCCATTGCAGTGGGTGCGGCGGCAGGGAAGGAGATCTGAGGCGGCGAAAGACGGCCAGGAGTCGTGATGTCTGGTTTGGTGGATGCTTCTGTCAATGGAGCAGCTCAGGTGAGGTGGACGACGTCGCGGCACGAGCAGGACAAAGCACACAAAGTTCCCTTCGACACGTACCTGTAACTGAAGTAATTCTGTAAGGGCTCATTTGGCTTGCATGATTCTTAAAACGCAGGGATAGGAAAAACACCGGAATAGGATAGGAAAATGCACATGGTAAATAGAGCATTTGTAAACACAGGATTTCTGTCAACTTGGGTGTTTGGTTTACAGGAATTGGAAGAGCAGAGGAATGCAAACAAACATGGCCAAAATAAAGTGAAACCATATGAAAGCGTGCACAGTTAGAATGTTATTCTGGCACTAATGCAATTGGTCTTGTTTTCATGCATAGGATTTTGAAAAGTAGATCCAGGTGGATGTTTTGCTTCATTCCTTTCAACAAAATGCATAAATAATTGAATAGTAGAGTGCCATTGGAAAATTCCCTATTGCTAGTTTTTCCGTGGAACCAAAATAGCCCGAATGGATCGATGTGAATGTATAGTAATAAGTTATGCAACAAGTGTACAACCTCTTTGTCGTAGCCGTGTCGACCTCAGCATCATTGGGTTGGTCGCTGAAGCAGTTGAGGCAGAGGTGGCTGTCGGAGGTGTGGAGGAAGATCTGAGGAATCTGTAGACAGCGTCCAGGGCACTACTCTGTTGTGATGGATCGTTCACTCGTTGGAGCAGCTCCGGTGAGCCGTAAGACATCAAGGTTGAAGCAGCACAAGAAAGACATCGTCAATCTCAAGTGGGATTGTAATAGCATCTCCAATAGATGATGTAAAATTAACATCACCAAAAACCACCTGACTACAACAGATGAGGTAAAAACTGTTGACTCTGAACTTAAGTGTCGAAAGTGAAATTTACTATGGAATCTGAATGCTACTATCGAAACAGAATGCAATGGTAGCAGAGAGGCACTTGACATGTAGTTTAGGGAGGGCCTGCAGTTCATCTTCAACCTGCACCCCCCTGAACCGCCAGCCATCACCGGCCGAACCGCCGCCCCGAAACAACTCGCCACCGCCGCCCCGGCTAGCCCTCTTGGCTCCCCGCTCCCCCACCCAGAACTCTAAGATAGATAGTGGGGTACCTCTCAGGCGAGCCCCCGTCCCCACTGCGGGTGGTTCTTCCTTAACTCCGGTGAGCCCCCCCCCCCCCCAACCCCTGAAAATCGACTGACCCAAAAGTTGATTCAGTCGACTGAAGTGTGGCTTAATCAGAGCAAAGCAGCAGCATGAGCGAGGGGGAGAGCAGCAGTAGCAGCTGGGCGAGCGAGCGATCGAGCAAGAGCCGGAGCAGCAGCAGCAGCGCGAGCGAGAGCCGGAGCAGGAGCATGAGTAGCAGATCCGGCTGGTATGGACGCCGCCGCCGAAGGGGCCTCGCACTGGGGGAGAGCCACCGTGGAGATGTCGCCCGTGGTGCCGTCTTCAAGGTAGCCGTTCCATGGGGGTGCTGGATGGAGCACCGTCGGTGTCGGGAGGTCGAGTTAAGGAGAAGGTGCGATGCGATGAGTGTACAACCTCTTTGGTTGCGCCGAGTAGGCCTCGGCTTTGTCCGAGGAGTCGGTGAGGATGCTGCGGTTCCGGTGGAGCAGGTTAAGGCAGCGCTGTGGGGATGGAGCAGCCACGATAGACGAGGCAATCGTCGGAGCAGCTCCTTGGAGGTGGAGGACAGGGAGGCTGAACCGGCGGGATGGTGAGATGGACGACAGATCCTCATAAAGGGGAGGTGGACGAGGGACGTTGAGCTGTTGCAGTGGACGATGTCGTCGGGTAAGAGGCTCCGGCTGGGTAGCGGTGACGTGGCGGATGGAGGAGGGTGGGGTTTTGCGGCTGGAGCGGAGAGGTTATGGCGTCCTGGGATTTCGAATGGCGAAAAGGGGGCGATGGGAGGAGGTGAACCATGACTTAGGGACGCGCTTGTACAAAATGTAGTGTGTTACAAAAGTACCCCCACCGATTTGAACTAGCGGCCCTTTCGGCTCAGGGTTAGAAGGGGGATTTCGCGTGTCGGGATTTGACAGTTGGAGGGATTTTTCGCGCGCGTTGTAATTTCGGGATAGCAAGGTGCGGGTTGTGAAGGCGCCAGTTTTGAGAGCACGATATCTGAATTTTCGGGATATAACAAGACGCGGGTTGAAGTTTAGGACAAGCCTAACGTGTATTAATATTGTACTTGTACGTACCAAATCAATTTGCACTTCCCTCAACCAAAAAGAAAACGAAAAAAATAAAACTATTCACACCACACAAAGAGAGAGTCTTGCCCCGTTTTACTATACAAATGCTATTCAAAGCTACTCCCTCCTTCCATCTATATAGGGCCTAATGCGTTTTTCGATGCTAACTTTGACCAAATATTAGAGCAATGATATATGACATGCAACTTACACAAAGCACACCGTTAAATTCGTCTGTTAAAGGTTCTTTCAATGATATAATTTTCACATTGTGCATGTCATGTACTATTAATCTTGTCAACAGTCAAAGGGGGTCTTAAAAATCTCATTATGCCCTATATAGATGGAAGGAGGGAGTATTAATCCATGTTATGTCCGATTAAATTTTTTCGCTTGCTGTATAATGCATGTAACCTACTCATACCAACATTTTAGTGCATTCCAAATGTCTATACTACCGCTGCAATTCGAACTAAATTTGAATTCGCTTCTCTATTTCAATAAGAATCTACAATCATGATTGTTGCCAACTTCAACCATCATTCGGTTATTACCTTAATAACACACCACATGATTACTATAGAGATAGATATGAACTATGTGTACTACATGAACTCGAATTCTATTTTTTGAATACAATTGATGTTGAATCCAAATAATAGTACATTTGATGTACTAACTATATATTCATAATCTAAACCATGTTCCATATGTACACCGTGTTTATCACACAAAGTATAGTGCCCCGCCCCCTACATTATGACAAGTATTTAGACCTGAGCTGCAAAAGCCACACATTAGCCCAAATTATAATCAATGTTCTATATACTATACGTAGTACTAGCAAGATGCCCATGCATTCCGTAGAAGAACAACATGATCAAGGGGCCTAATTTGCAAATATGGAGAGGGGTGTGGGTATATTTTTTCAAAATTGCCATAGTTTCCTTCCGATCCGCGAGATATAAATCGGACGGCCCATATTGCAGGATGGTAGGCACACCATCATCAACAACTCTGTTTTTTTATAAGAAGTAGAGATACAATATATTATATGTAGTATAACATGCTCATAACCACACCATGTGTATCACCGTTATATATATTCACACATGCGTCGGTTTAAAACACTATGATAAATTCTGGGAATATCCGAATTCGCTTTTTATAGTGAAGTATGATCTCTATTCATCTTTTACACCCACACAATCCTATTATCTTTGTAGCTAGCTCTAACTTTCTCTCGTGCATGCACACGCCCTCATCCCTCTCACCCTCCCTCAGCATTCTCTAGCTCCATCGCGCAAATTCGTCATTTCACTTTAGGTCTTTCACCCATTGTGTGTAAGCCCCCCAGCTCCTTTATGGCACACATCGATCGATATGCTTCTCTAGCTAGGTGTGCCTAGCACAAACACAAGCTTCCCCTCTTCTCTTATCACCGTCCATGCCTCACTCCCACCACTCGTTTCATCGATCTCGTACTCGCACACTCCTTGCCCCTCGATATGGTATGCCTCTCGTACCACCTCCTAGATGCATCCCTCTCTCTCTATCTATCCTTCTCCATGTGCCTCATTTGCTTCTAACACACACATGCATGTATACCGATCGATCTCCCAACATATACCTAAATCGACTTTAACTATCCCCTCCCCCATCGATCGATGTACCTCACAAGTTATGTCTCTGCTTTCTCTAACAAAGGGTGATTGATCTTCCTACGTAGTTACGTCTGCTTACCACAGCCATATCGTCCTCCCTCATCATTCGTGCATGCCTCCTGACCCGTCTCTCACACGCACGTGCACAGACAAGCAGCCATCTCCTCTCTTATTGATATTGCGGGCGTGCCCTCCATTTGTCTAGCAAGCCTATCCCACCATTTGTTAGAAGCAACTCCACTACCACCCCCTCCAACACTCTAGCTCTGTCTCTCTCCCAACCTTATTCCTCTCCTACACATATGCATGGATGTCGATCAATCTCCCTTAATACATGAGGTAGATCGATCTCCTTAATACATGAGGTAGGCCTCTCTCCTCCTCCACACATATACCAGCCATTGTACCTCTACAGTTAATTAGGCCTCCCTCTCCCCCCACCACACACCAATAGTCGAGCGATGTAGGGAGGTATCCATGCCACAGAGACAAACTGCACATGTCCCCTCTCACCTTCCAGTAGGCCTGCCACTCTATATATTTGACGTGGGCACACACAAATTCGATGGCACTCTTTATCGATCACGCGCGCACACACACACACACATCATCCCTCTCTTCGACTCTATGGATACCTCAAGCCGATGATACCTCCACTCTCTTCTCGTGGATCGCCCCCTCTCTATATTTGATATATCCAGGACTCTATTTCACACACATTGCATATGTTAAATTTTTTGATTGACCCCCCCCCCCCCACCCACCCACCCAACCACAAAAAAAACTCTCACGAACCCAACACACTATATCTCTCTAGGTTTGTATCTCTCTCACACAACCCCACATAGGTGGTGTACGTATACAAGAAGAGAATAGGTGCACCGTGCACGTACTCACGCTTCATGCCCAGCCACACCCGTGCGAGTACATGGTGGAGCTCATTTCTCTATGAAATGGCAGCCCACGTGCTAATTTGAACGCGTGTAGCGGTTGTTTACCTAGGGAGGTTGTGGTACCACGCGTGCACGAAACAAAGTTAGACTTGACGGGTTGGCGCGTTATTCTTAAATAAAGTTATAGCGCTCAATGGCACGTACATAGAATATAGAACTATTTTTATGGAGAAAACAGTAGTCCGCTCCACTATATACAATGGAGCGTGCCTGTCTGGTCTGTCTCTCTTCATAGTATCTCACACAAGGCTGCGGTGGCCTCTCTCTCTCTCATCGTTGGTTAGTGATCCGGCCGCATCCCGTCCGCCGGGGGAAAGGGAGGAAGTGCATCGTTTCTCCGTTCGACGGTGCTGAGGCAGCATGTCCCGATCTGCGGTACATGACGTTCTCTCTGACCAAGCTCCAGTGCGATAGGGCCTACGCCACCTGCTCGCTACCGCTGTATGGGCAGATTCCGCCCGCCGCCGCTCACCTAGTTACATCCCGACTGTTGGAAATATGGTTATTATTGTATTTCCTTGTTCATGATAATTTTCTATTGTTCATGCTATAATTGTGTTATCCGGAAATCATAATACGTGTGTGAATACATAGACCACAACATGTCCCTAGTGAGCCTCTAGTTGACTAGCTCGTTGATCAATGGATGGTTACGGTTTCCTGACCATGTACATTGGATGTCATTGATAACGGGATCACATCATTGGGAGAATGATGTGATGGACAAGACCCAATCCTAAGCATAGCACAAGATCGTGTAGTTCGTTTGCTAGAGCTTTTCTAATGTCAAGTATCATTTCCTTAGACCATGAGATCGTGTAACTCCCAGATACTGTAGGAGTGCTTTGGTGTTCCAAACGTCACAACGTAACTGGGTGGCTATAAAGATATACTACAGGTATCTCCAAAAGTGTCTGTTGGGTTGACACGGATCGAGATTGGGATTTGTCACTTCGTATGACGGAGAGGTATCTTTGGTCCCACTTAGTAATGCATCATCATAATGAGCTCAATGTGACCAAGTGGTTGGTCACGGGATCATGCATTACGGAACGAGTAAAGTGACTTGCCAGAAACGAAATTGAACGAGGTATTGGGATACCGATGATCGAATCTCGGGCAAGTAACGTACCGTGTGACAAAGGGAATTGTATACGGGATTACTTGAATCCTCGACATCGGGGTTCATCCGATGAGATTATCGTGGAACATGTGGGAGCCAACATGGGTATCCAGATCCCGCTGTTGGTTATTGGCCGGAGAACTATCTCGGTCATGTCTGCGTGATTCCCGAACCCGTAGGGTCTACACACTTAAGGTTCGGTGACGCTAGGGTTATTAGGACGACTTGTATGTGATTACCGAATGTTGTTCGGAGTCCCGTATGAGATCCCAGATCTCACGAGGAGTTCCGGAATTGTCCGGAGGTGAAGATTTATATATGGGAAGTTGTGATATGGTCACCGGAAAAGTTCGGGGGCATACCGGTATTGTACCGGGGCCACCGGAAGGGTTCCGGGGTCCACCGGGAGGGGCCACCTCTCCTGGAGGGCCTCATGGGTCGTAGAGGGAAGGGAACCAGCCCTTAGAGGGCTGGGCGCATCCCCCCCTTGGGCCCATGCGCCTAGGGTTGGGGGAGAAACCCTAAGGGGGCACCCCCCCCCCTTGCATGGGGGGGCAAGTTCCCCCCTTTTTCGCCGCCCCTCCCCCTCCCTCTAGATCTCATCCATAGGGGGCTGGCCCCCTTCCTCCCCCCCTATAAATAGAGGGGCGAGGGGAGGGCAACACACACACCTCCAAGGCGCAGCCCCTCCCCTCCGCAACACCTCTCCTCCTCCGCAGAAGCTTGGCGAAGCCGTGCCGGAGTACTGCCTCTCCATCACCACCACGCCGTCGTGCTGCTGCTGGAGATCTCTTCCTAAACCTCTCCCTCCTCCTTGCTGGATCAAGGCACAGGAGGCGTCTCCGCTCCGTACATGTGTTGAACGCGGAGGTGTCGTCCGTTCGGCGCTAGGATCTTTGGTGATTTGGATCACGACGAGTACGACTCCATCAACCCCGTTATCTTGAACGCTTCCGCTCGTGATCTACAAGGGTATGTAGATGCACTGCTATCTCTCTCGTTGCTAGATGACTCCATAGATTGATCTTGGTGATGAGTAGAAAATTTTTATTTTCTGCAACGATCCCCAACAGTGGCATCATGAGCTAGGTCTATGCGTAGTTTCTATGCACGAGTAGAAATCAATTTTGTTGTGGGCGTAGATTTTGTCAATTTACTTGCCACTGCTAGTCTTATCTTGTTTTGGTGGCATCGTGCGATGAAGCAGCCCGGACCAACCTTACACGTACGCTTACATGAGACAGGTTCCACCGACTGACATGCACTAGTTGCATAAGGTGGCTAGCGGGTGTCTGTCTCTCCCACCTTAGTCAGATCGGATTCGATGAAAAGGGTCCTTATGAAGGGTAAATAGAAATTGGCATATCACGTTGTGGTTTTGACGTGGGTAAGAAACATTCTTGCTAGAACCCCATTGCAGCCACGTAAAATCACGCAACAACAATTAGAGGACGTCTAACTTGTTTTCGCAGCATATGCCTTGTGATGTGATATGGCCAAAAGGATGTGATAAATGACATATATGTGATGTATGAGATTGATCATGCTCTTGTAATAGGAATCATGACTTGCATGTCGATGAGTATGACAACCGGCAGGAGCCATAGGAGTTGTGTTTATTATTGTATGACCTGCGTGTCATTGAATAACGCCATGTAATTACTTTACTTTATTGCTAAACCGTTAGCCATAGTAGTAGAAGTAATCGTTGGCGTGACAACTTCATGAAGTCACGATGATGGAGATCATGATGATGGAGATCATGATGATTGAGATCATGGTGTCATGCCGGTGACGATGGTGATCATGGCGCCCCGAAGATGGAGATCAAAAGGAGCAAAATGATATTGGCCATATCATGTCACTATTTGATTGCATGTGATGTTTATCATGTTTTTGCATCTTATTTGCTTAGAACGATGGTAGTGAATAAGATGACCCCTCATAATAATTTCAAGAAAGTGTTCCCCCTAACTGTGTGTCCTTGCAAAAGTTCGTTGTTTCGAAGCAGCAGGTGAAGATCGGGTGTGATAGATTCTAACGTTCACATACAGCGGGTGTAAGACAGATTTACACATGCAAAAACACTTAGGTTGACTTGACGAGCCTAGCATGTACAATCATGGCCTCGGAACAAAAGAGACCGAAAGGTCGAACATGAGTCATATAGAAGATATGATCAACATGAAGATGTTCACCGATGATGACTAGTCCTTCTCACGTGATGATCGGACACGGCCTAGTTGACTCGGATCATTGATCACTTAGATGACTAGAGGGATGTCTATCTAAGTGGGAGTTCATTAAATAATTTGATTAGATGAACTTAATTATCATGAACTTAGTCTAAAACTTTTGCAATATGTCTTGTAGATCAAATGGCCCACGCTAATGTTTCCCTCAACTTCAACGCGTTCCTACAGAAAACCAAGCTGAAAGATGATGGCAACAACTACACGGACTGGGTCCGGAACTTGAGGATCATCCTCATAGCTGCCAAAAGAGCATATCTCCTAGATGCACCACTAGGTGAAGCACCCGTTTTCCCAGCAACTGAAGACTTTATGAATGCCTGGCAGTCGCGTAGTGATGATTACTCCCTGGTGCAGTGTGGCATGCTTTACAGCTTAGAACCGGGGCTCCAAAAGCGTTTTGAGGAACACGGAGCATATGAGATGTTCCAAGAGCTGAAAATGGTTTTCCAAGCTCATGCCCGGGTCGAGAGATATGAAGTCCCCGACAAGTTCTATAGTTGTAAGGTGGAGGAGAATAGTTCTGTCAGCGAGCACATACTCAAAATGTCTGGGTTGCACAACCACTTGTCTCAGCTGGGAGTTAACCTCCCGGATGACGCGGTCATTGACAGAATCCTTCAGTCGCTCCCGCCAAGCTACAAGAGCTTTGTGATGAACTACAATATGCAGGGGATGGTGAAAACTATTCCTGAGGTATTTTCAATGCTGAAATCAGCGGAGGTAGAAATAAAAAAGGAACATCAAGTGTTGATGGTCAATAAAACCACTAGTTTCAAGAAAGGCAAGGGTAAGAAGAACTTCAAGAAGGACGGCAAGGGAGTTGTCGCGCATGGTAAGCCAGTTGTCGGGAAGAAGCCAAAGCATGGACCCAAACCTGAGACTGAGTGCTTTTATTGAAAGGGAAGCAGACACTAGAAGCGGAACTGCCCCAAGTACTTAGCAGATAAGAATGCCGGCAACACCAAAGGTATATGTCATATACATGTTATCGATGTGTACCTTACCAGTACTCGTAGTAGCTCCTGGGTATTTGTCGGTGTCAAAACCGGCGGATCTCGGGTAGGGGGTCCCGAACTGTGCGTCTAGGCGGATGGTAATAGGAGACAAGGGACACGATGTTTTACCCAGGTTCGGGCCCTCTTGATGGAGGTAAAACCCTACGTCCTACTCGATTAATATTGATGATGTGTGTTACAAGAGTGGATCTACCACGAGATCAAGGAGGCTAAACCCTAGAAGCTAGCCTATGGTATGATTGTTGTTCGTCCTATGGACTACAGCCATCCGGTTTATATAGACACCGGAGAGGGCTAGGGTTACACAAAGTCGGTTACAATGGTAGGAGATCTACATATCCGTATCGCCAAGCTTGCCTTCCACGCCAAGGAAAGTCCCATCCGGACACGGGACGAAGTCTTCAATCTTGTATCTTCATAGTCTTGGAGTCCGGCCGATGATGATAGTTCGGCTATCCGGACAACCCCTAGTCCGGAACTCCCTCAGTAGCCCCTGAACCAGGCTTCAATGACGACGAGTCCGGCGCGCATATTGTCTTCGGCATTGCAAGGCGGGTTCCTCCTCCGAATAATTTATAGAAGATTGTGAACACCAGGATAGTGTCCGTCTCTGCAAAAAATAAATTCCACGTACCACCGTAGAGAGAATAATATTACACAAGATCAATCTGCTGACGTATTCTGTGGCGTGACGTCACACCACTTCCAAGCCTTTACTCGAATTGTTTTTATTGTTCCACCTCAGCGCGTTTAGCGAAGCGGTTTCCTTGGCACGTCTTGTCGAAGCAGAGATCGTGTTCCCCTTATTCCGGGATTCCCATCAATACGGACGTGGGTAACCCAACCGCGCCATTGATTGTGGCGCTTGGGAGATAAGCGAGTTTTACCAGGCCGGTGGGGACACATGTTTTTGTCCGCCCATATAAGGGGATAAAGATCCAACCCTTTTACCCGCGCCTTCTTCCTCCTTGGCTTATCCATCTCCGCGAACTCGAGCTCCAGCGCCCAAGTCCGCACTTCTCACCTCAACCTTCTCCAACTATGTCCGGAGCGGGAGGCAAGTGGATGGCCTCCTCCGTCACGGAGGAGCAGATCCAGAAGCTGCGCAACGCCGGATATTTGTCCAGCAACATCGCGCACCGGCTCCCCGACGAGGGAGAGCTCATCCCCACCCCCAGGCCCCATGAGAGGGTAGTATTTCTTCCCCATTTCCTCCGCGGACTGGGCTTCCCACTTCATCCCTTTGTCCGGGGACTCATGTTCTACTATGGCCTGGATTTCCATGATCTGGCCCCGAATTTCATCCTCAACATCTTGGTGTTTATCATTGTGTGCGAGGCCTTTCTCTGCATCTAGCCCCACTTCAGCTTGTGGCTCAAGACCTTCAGTGTCAAGCCGAATGTTGTGAAGGGCAGCCAAGCGGAGTGCGGAGGCGCCATGGTGGGCAGGATGTCCCACGTTACGTGGCTGGAGGGCACTTTCGTGGAAACCATAAAGGGGTGGCAATCGGGGTGGTTCCACATCACTGAGCCGCGTGACCCTGACTGGGTAGCGGCCCCCGAATTCAGATCTAGCATCCCTACACGGCTCACCTCCTGGAAAGAGAGTGGCCGAATTTGGGGCGATTCGGATGAGCTGACCGGACTCCAAGCCTGTATCCAAAAGCTGGTGGACAAGAAGCTCAAGCTTGTCAACGTAGTCCAGGTCATGCTCATCCGCCGGATTCTCCCGTGCCAACGACGGGGTTTCAACATGTGGGAGTTCGATCCGGCGCAGCACCAGACCCTGAGCGGGCTCTTCGACACTACATACGAAGATGTCTGGAAGGTGCTGTTCAAGGGTGCCGAGGCTCCCGCATCCGCTACCGAAGATCGCGGATTCCGCTCGCAGCGTCCAGCTGACAAGGTAAGTGATTATGTCACTTGTTTTCCATAGTTTGACTCTATGCGGGATCTAAACTCCCTTTGCCTTTGACAGGACTGGCTGGCGAAGGCCGAGCGGACTATCTGTCCGGCCCCATTGCCAGAGGACCCAGCGGACGCCCGCCTAACGGGGCTGCTGGCTCCGGCACCCCACGTGGTGCCGGAGAAGAAGGCCAAGAAGAAGGCCACGGGGACTCGGAAGAGTTCCCGTTTTCAGGTGTTGTCGGATGATAAATCCGAGGCCGACTCCTCCCACCAAGGCGAGGAGGAGAAAAAGAAAACCTCTCCCCCAGTGGGGGAGGGAAGAAAAGGAAGGCCTCCCCAACAAGGGAGGCCGAAGGGTCCAAGAAGGGGAAAACTCTCCCCCCGGACTGCTCTGCCAACGCCAGTGACGACGACGAGGACTGGTCTCCAAGGGCCAAGCCTCCGGCAAGATTGTAAGTATCCGGACTCCCGAATAACTTCAAGGTTTTTCCGTTTTCGCCACATAATGTCTTTCTAATGCCGCATACAACCCTGCAGTCCGCCCAAGGATGATCTTCCCGCTTCGTCGAGCGGATCCTTAGGTGCGTCAGATATGGATTCTCTTCCGACTGCCTCCACCCCCCGTGACGCGGATGATGCCGAGGTGGGATCCCAGGAAAGGACCCACCAGGAGGAGGAGGCCCCGTAGGTGTCGCAGGACAACCTCCCGGACTTTGCACCGGACTCAGCCCCAGAGGCCACAGTGGCTCCGGAGTTCGGCGGGCGACCCCTTCGAAAGAAGGGCAAGACCATGACGCCGGCTGCCTCCGTCCAACCGGAGGCGCCGGATAATTTGCTGGAGGCGCTCAATGGCGCCTCCATTGAAGAGGAACACCACACTGTTATGAGTGCGGTGATTCAGAAGGTTCAGCTCGCCAAGAGCGGGCTGACGGAAGCTTGCAGCAGCCTTCTAACAGGCTTTGAGGTAAGAATTTCAATATATATAAAATGGTACCGCATAGACAGTAGCCCCTGATGCTCGGTTCGGTGTTCGGAAAGAAAAGCCGGACTGAGGATCTTTAAAAAGATATACGCAGGAGTCATAAAAAATATGTCAATATGGGATTGCAGGCTGCGCTGCTGACCTCTGCCGCACTGACTGCGGAGGTCAATACTTTGAAAGAAAGCCTCGAGCGGTCCGAGAATGAGCTCGGCCGTGCCAAGAAGCAGCTCGAGGACAAGGAAGGTGAGTAACACCTTATTAAAATTGTACCTTACAGAAAAGGATTTTGGTTGCAAAAAGAATGACAAGGATAACGTGGGTATTGCAGGGGCCACTAACAAGGTGGCGACCCTGAAAGAGGCGGTGGCCGCGGCCGAACGCAATGCGGCCGCGGAGCGCACCGAGCGAGAGAAGCAGGAGGCGCGGGTGGCGGAGGTACAGCAAGAGCTCCAGGATCTCGTGAAAAAACATGAGAGCCTGGAGCGTGACTCGAAGACTCGAGAGTCTGAGCTTGCAACGGCTCTTGAGAGTGCCAAAGCCGCTAAGGCCGAAGCCTACAAGGCCCTCCAGGAGATCGAGGCGGTGAAGAAAATAGCAGCGGGTAAGGCATTTTTCATGCAAAGTAAGCATGTGAGTGTTAATTACCTGTTGCTTACCCGAATTCGGAGCTCTCCAGAAGCGTTCGCAGATCTTCCTCGCAGCGTGTCTGATGCTGCCGCATTCTACCGGGCCGAGGAGGGGAGCTCGACGGAGAAGGTCTTCTGGTCTCAGTATGCTGAGGCCGGACATCCGGTGCCCCTTAGCGACCAGCTAAAGCAGCTGGTCGAGCTCCACAAGGCGGCCGAACAGGCCATGAAGGGCCTCATAGTTCGGCTGTGGCCTAAGGAAGCCATGCCTGGGAGCTACTTCGGCCTAGTGCGGCGGCTGGTCGATGCGTGCTCGTGGGTTGAAGTCATCAAGCACTCCGCTTGTATTGAGGGTGCCCATCGGGCCCTTGCCCGCGCAAAGGTGCACTAGGGCAAGATGGATGCCCAGAAGCTTGTGACGGACCCGCCACCAGAGGGCAAGGAGCATCGCACGCCCGAGATGTATTATAAGAGTGTGCTGAAGGGCGCCCGCACTATTGCGGGTGAGTGCTCCAAAGATGTAATATTTGAGTAGACTCGCATTTTGTTATCTTGTGCGCTGAAAACTTAGTTCATATGCGCTAAGCAACGCTTGATAATTTAAAATATTACCTTCTGTGCGGCTGTTTATCAAATCTGAGAGATGGCAAGTCGTCGGCTTCAGCCCCCATGCCACGAGTGCTGGGGTGTTCGGGATAAACTTGAGCACTCTTGTTCCCATTTTTGGGTCCATCTAGGGAGGCGCTCAACACAGCGAACAAGGCAACCGGACTTATAATGCTTGAACACTCTCACTTAGCCATAGAATTCTATAATTTTAAATTTCGGCGAAGCCCCTAGTCTTCGGAAGGCCGAATTTGGGGCGCTATCCACGCCTGGGCCGGACAAATCCGGCTCCTCGCTCTAAGCGGCATAAGTCTTTAAGGACTCGCAAAAAACCTCTCGAACAGCGACCGGCTCTCGCCTCATCATGACGGTCAGTTTTAGCTTTCTCCACTGAGGCGTTAACCCAGCTCAACTGGGGCGCAATCGCAGTGGTTCTCCCAGTGCTACCTTAGCCGATACAACGGAACGTAAGGTACCAAAACATGGGAGCCGGGCAAACCCAACTATTGACCCAAGACATGATTCGGAGCCGATGCATATAGTGCTATAAGTTCGGGGTGCCGCACTTGTGAAAGTGTTCGGACTTATCACACCATGATGCGGGAAACATAAGCCCCTGGTGTATTTTAGCCGTACCAAAGTGTACGGATGCAACATGCCGTAAATGAACATATGTATAAAAAGGAAATGCAATTATAAGAAAAAGGTGCTGCATTGTTTATTCAAGAAAGACTGCTGTAAGTGCAGAACGATACAAATGGTGCGATAAGCAAGGGATGGGACTGTTAAACATGTCCACCTCCAGGGGTAGGCTGCCGAATGGTGCGCAAAGCAGATTTAATGCTCGTAATGGAGACCACCTGGATATTCGTTGTAGCCTTTATCCTTCCCTGGCTGTTGCATCGTGAGTTCGGCAGGTCTGCTGCCGGACAGGGCCTCTGACGAACGGAGTCCTGTGGGTAAAAAGAAAAAAGAAAAGAAAAAAGAACGACACACTTGAGAGCCCCCGGTGTGGTTGTGCCGCAGTCTGGGCCTATCATGGTCGTGCCCCTCTCCCCATGCCCATGGTATCTTCAGAGCGTAATGGTGTACGTGAGGGACCTGTCTTGACGTTTTATAGGGGCTGGGGTTGGGGCCGCACTGCTACGCGTGCTCGAAACGTGCCAGGTGGTCTTGTTGTATGTTACTCCGGGCGCGCTTAGCTATGTCCGGCCGCTTAACGGCCGGACTCGAGAATTGCCTTAAGAGGCTGCATTGTACTTCTGCCGCGAGAGCCGCTGTATGTTCCTCCGTTCGGAAAGAACGTTCAGTGTTTCCGTTGACCGTGATGACTCCTCGAGGGCCTGGCATCTTGAGCTTGAGGTATGCGTAGTGACGCACCGCATTGAACTTTGCAAATGCGGTACGTCCGAGCAGGGCATGATAGCCGCTGCGGAACGGGACTATGTCGAAGATTAAGTCCTTGCTTCGGAAGTTATCCGGGGATCCAAAGACCACTTCCAGTGTAATTGATCCTGTACAATTGGCTTCTACACCTGTTATGACGCCTTTAAAGGTCGTCTTGGTAGGTTTAATCCTTGAGGGGTCTATGCCCATTTTGCGCACTGTATCCTGATAAAGCAGGTTCAGGCTGCTGCCGCCGTCCATCAGGACTCTAGTGAGGTGAAACCCGTCAATGATTGGGTCTAAAACCAATGCGGCAAATCCGCCGTGGCGGATGCTGGTGGGGTGGTCCCTTCGGTCAAAAGTGATCGGGGTAGGAGGACCATGGATTGAACTTCGGGGCAACTGGCTCCATCGCTTAGACATCCCTGAGTGCATGCTTCCGCTCCCTTTTGGGTATGTGCGTTGCTTATATCATGTTCACCGTCCGCACCTGTGGGGGGAAACCCTTCTGTCCTCTATTGTTCGGTGGTCGGGTCTCTTCCTCGTCATCGCTATGCAGCCCCTTGTCATTGTTTTCGGCAATTAACTTGCCTGCCTGCTTGAATACCCAACAGTCCCTGTTGGTGTGGTTAGCTGGCTTTTCGGGGGTGTCGTGTATCTGGCACAAGCGGTCGAGTATTCGGTCCAAATTGGACGGGCCCGGAGTAGTTCTTTTGAATGGCTTTTTCCGCTGACCGGGTTTAGAGCCTCTGAATCCGACATTGACTGCCGTATCCTCACTATTGTCGCCGTTAATGCGGCGTTTGTTTTTGTTATGACGCGACCTGCCATTACGGTCTTTGATATCCGGACTGCCAGAATTTTTACTGAGGTTGTTGCTGCGTGCTAGCTAGCTGTCCTCACCCGCGCAGAAGCGGGTCATGAGTGATGTGAGGGCTGCCATGGATTTCGGCTTTTCCTATCCCAGGTGCCGGGCAAGCCACTCGTCGCGGATGTTATGCTTGAAGGCCGCGAGGGCCTCCGCATCCGGACAGTTGATGATTTGGTTTTTCTTGGTTAAGAACCGTGTCCAGAATTGTCTGGACAATTCGTCTGGCTGCTGAATTATGTGGCTTAGGTCATCAGCGTCTGGTGGTCGCACATAACTGCCTTGGAAGTTATCGAGGAATGCGGCTTCCAGGTCTTCCCAACTCCCAATTGACTCTGCTGGCAAGTTGTTGAGCCAATGCCGGGCTGGTCCTTTAAGCTTGAGGGGGAGATATTTGATGGCGTGAAGATCGTCGCCGCGGGCCATGTGGATGTGAAGGAGATAGTCTTCGATCCAAACCTCGGGGTCTGTTGTGCCATCGTAAGATTCGATATTCACGAGTTTAAACCCTCTGGGGATTTGATGATCCATTACTTCATCTGTGAAGCATAGTGGGTGTGCGGCGCCTCTATACTGGGCGATATCACGATGGAGCTCAAAAGAGCTTTGTCTATTTTGTTTGGCCCGGCCGGACTTACTGTGTCCGGCGCGACAGTTGTCGTCACGTACCGTGGGGCGCCCACGCGATCCATAGATCGATCTTGATTGTCTTGCCTTATCCTCCAATATATCTCGCAAGGCCGGAGCGTTCCCCTGTGGCCTTGTGCTTTTCGAGCGACGCCGGGGTACGGGTCTAGTGAAGGGCCTAGAGGCCTCTCTGTCGCGACCACGGGGTGGTCGGTCAGCCGTATTGTCTCCTGGTGATGCGGGTTCATACGCCTCCTCCTCTAATCGAGGGAGCAGCTTGCGTTTAGGGTAGCTTTTGGAGGGGCGTTCGAGCTCATGCTCTTCGACCGCGAGGACTTCAGTCCATCTGTCGGCTAGCAGATCTTGATCAGCTCTAAGTTGTTGCTGCTTTTTCTTGAGGCTGTTCGTCGTGGCCATAAGCCTGCGTTTAAAACGCTCTTGTTCGACGGGATCCTCAGGCACGACGAATTCGTCATCGTCGAGGCTCGCTTCGTCTCAGGAGGGAGGCATATAATCCTCTACCTCTTCTTCTGCCGCTCTCTCGTGAGGGCTGGCCTCTTCGTCCTCCTGTGCTTGATCTTGCTGGAGTGGGTTGTCTTCGGCACTGTCCGGTGTATTATTATCTCCGGTGCCGGACTCTTCATTCTTGTTGTGGCGGGATTTAGAGCGGCGCCGCTGACGCCGGCGCTTGGCATACTTTTTGGAGGGGTCATCCTCCTCTGTTCCTTCGCCATTCCCATCTTTTGGGATATCCACCATGTATATATCATATGATGAGGTGGCTGTCCAGTGCCCAGTAGGCGCTGGTTCTTGGTCGTCTCCGGCATCGTCGTCCATACCGTCGATGTCTTCGGAGTCGTAGTCTAGCATGTCGCTTAGATCGTCGACAGCGGCTACCAAGTAGGTGGTGGCTGGGCTTTGAATTTCTTCATCGTCTGCATCCCAGCCGTCCTGACCACAGTCCGGCCATGGCTCTCCTGATAACGAGAGATACTTTAGCGAACTCAAGATGTCGCTGAAAGGTGAGTGTTGAAAGATGTCCGCTGCGGTGAACTCCATGATCGGCGCCCAATCGGATTCGACCGGAGGGGGCGCGGGAGGTTCGGAGTCCGGCAAGGAGTCCGGCACCTCGGAGTCACGAGCTTTATGAGGGACAAGATCAGTGTTCGGTTCTATCGCCGTAGAGGTTGCAGCCCCCGAGGCAGTGTCTAGGCATCCGTCCTCGATCTACGCAGCCGGCTCCGAATTGAAGATCGGAGCGGTTTCGAGTGCGGCCTCCAGGGTACTGTCCGGCTGCAGAGCTAAATCATGCTCGCCATGACAGTGCGGCACGCTCGGCTGTGGCTCGAATCCATTGAGGATCAAGTCCCCGCGGATGTCAGCCGTGAAGTTCAAACTTCCAAATCTGACCTGACGGCCAGGGGCGTAGCTTTCGATCTTCTCCAGTTGGCCAAGCGAATTGGCCCACAGTGCGAAGCCGCCGAATATGAAGATCTGTCCGGGGAGGAAGGTCTCACCCTGGACCACGTCGTGGATGATGATTGAAGAAGCCATCGAGCCTATCGATGACGGCACAGAGGAACTCTCAATGAAAGCACCAATGTCGGTGTCAAAACCGGCAGATCTTGGGTAGGGGGACACGATGTTTTACCCAGGTTTGGGCCCTCTTGATGGAGGTAAAACCCTACTTCCTGCTTGATTAATATTGATGATGTGTATTACAAGAGTGGATCTACCACGATATCATGGAGGCTAAACCCTAGAAGCTAGCCTATGGTATGATTGTTGTTCGTCCTATGGACTACAACCATCCGGTTTATATAGACACCGGAGAGGGCTAGGGTTACACAAAGTCGGTTACAATGGTAGGAGATCTACATATCCGTATCGCCAAGCTTGCCTTCCACGGCAAGGAAAGTCCCATCCGGACACGGGACGAAGTCTTCAATCTTGTATCTTCATAGTCTTGGAGTCCGTCCGATGATGATAGTTCGGCTATCCGGACACCCCCTAGTCCGGAACTCCCTCAGTATTTGATACCGGTGCGATTGCTCATATTTGTAACTCAAAACAGGAGCTGCAGAATAAGCGGAGACTGGCGAAGGATGAGGTGACGATGCGCGTCGGGAATGGTTCCAAGGTCGATGTGATCGCCGTCGGCACGCTACCTCTACATTTACCTACGGGGTTAGTTTTAAACCTCAATAATTGTTATTTAGTGCCAGCTTTGAGCATGAACATTGTATCTGGATTTCGTTTAATACGAGATGGCTACTCATTTAAATCTGAGAATAATGGTTGTTCTATTTATATGAGAGATATGTTTTATGGTCATGCCCCACTGGTCAATGGTGTATTCTTAATGAATCTTGAACGTGATGTTACGCATATTCATAGTGTGAATACCAAAAGATGTAAGATTGATAATGATAGTCCCACATAACTGTGGCACTGCCGCCTTGGTCACATTGGTGTCAAACGCATGAAGAAGCTCCATACAGATGGACTTTTGGAGTCTCTTGATTTCGAACCATTTGACACGTGCGAACCATGCCTCATGGGTAAAATGACCAAGACTTCGTTCTCCGGAACAATGGAGCGAGCAACCAGCTTATTGCAAATATACATACTGATGTGTGCGGTCCAATGAGCGTTGAGGCTCGCGGAGGCTATCGTTATGTTCTCACCCTCACTGATGACTTGAGTAGATATGGGTATGTTTACTTGATGAAACACAAGTTTGAGACCTTTGAAAAGTTCAAGGAATTTCAGAATGAGGTAGAGAGAATCAACATGACAGAAAAATAAAGTTCTTACAATCAGATTGCGGGGGAGAATATTTAAGTCACGAGTTTGGTACGCACTTAAGGAAATCTAGAATTGTTTCACAACTCATGCTGCCTGGAACACCTCAGCGTAACGGTGTGTCCGAACGTGGTAATCGCACTCTATTGGATATGGTGCGGTCTATGATGTCTCTTACCGACTTACCGCTATCATTTTGGGGATACGCTTTAGAGACAACTACATTCACTTTAAATAGGGCACCGTCTAAATCCGTTGAGATGACACCGTATGAATTATGGTTTGGAAAGAAACCTAAGTTGTCGTTTCTAAAAGTTTGGGAATGCGATGCTTATGTCAAGAAACTTCAACCTGAAAAGCTCGAACCCAAGTCAGAAAAATACGTCTTCATAGGATACCCTAAGGAAACCATTGGGTATACCTTCTACCTTTGATCCGAAGGCAAGATCTTTGTTGCCAAGAACGGGTCCTTTCTGGAGAAAGAGTTTCTCTCAAAAGGAATAAGTGGGAGGAAAGTAGAACTCGATGAAGTACTGCCTCTCGAACCGGTAAGTAGCGCAGCTCAAGAAGATGTTCTTGTGGTGCCTGCACCGACTAGAGAGGAAGTTAATGATGATGATCAAGGTACTTCGGATCAAGTTGCTACTGAACTTCGAAGGTCCACAAGGACACGTTCCACACCAGAATGGTATGGCAACCCTGTCCTGGAAATCATGTTATTAGATAAATGTGAACCTTCGAACTATGAAGAAGCGATGGCGGGCCCAGATTCCAACAAATGGCTTGAAGCCATGCAATCCGAGATAGGATCCATGTATCAAAACAAAGTATGGACTTTGACAGACTTGCCCGATGATCGGCAAGCGATAGAAAATAAATCGATCTTTAAGAAGAAGACGGACGCGGATGGTAATGTTACCATCTATAAAGCTCGACTTGTCGCTAAGGGTTATCGACAAGTTCAAGGGATTGACTACGTTGAGACTTTCTCACCCATAGCGAAGCTGAAGTCCGTCTGAATCATGTTAGCAATTGCCGCATTCTACGATTATGAGATATGGCAAACGGACGTCCAAATGGCATTCCTTAATGGCTTCCTTAAGGAAGAATTGTATATGATGCAGCCGGAAGGTTTTGTCGATCCTAAGAATGCTAACAAGGTATGCAAGCTCCAGCGCTCCATCTATGGGCTGGTGCAAGCATCTCAGAGTTGGAACATTCGCTTTGATGAAATGATCAAAGCGTTTGGGTTTATGCAGACTTATGGAGAAGCCTGCATTTACAAGAAAGTGAGTGGGAGCTCTGTAGCATTTCTCATATTATATGTAGATGACATACTTTTGATGGGAAATGATATAGAACTTTTAGACAGCATTAAGGCCTACTTGAATAAGTGTTTTTCAATGATGGACCTTGGAGAAGCTGCTTACATATTAGGCATCAAGATCTATAGAGATAGATCGAGACGCCTCATAGGTCTTTCACAAAGCACATACCTTGATAAGATATTGAAGAAGTTCAATATGGATCAGTCCAAGAAGGGGTTCTTACCTGTGTTGCAAGGTGTGAAATTGAGCTCGGCTCAATGCCCGACCATGGCAGAAGATAGAGAAAAGATGAGTGCCATCCCCTATGCCTCGGCTATAGGGTCTATTATGTATGCCATGCTGTGTACCAGACCTGATGTAAACCTTGTCGTAAGTTTGGTAGGAAGGTACCAAAGTAATCCCGGCATGGAACACTGGACAGTGTTCGAGAATATCCTAAAGTACCTGAAAAGGACTAAGGATATGTTTCTCGTTTATGGAGGTGATGAAGAGCTCGTCGTAAAGGGTTACGTCGACACCAGCTTCAACACAGATCTGGATGACTCTAAGTCACAAACCGGATACGTGTATATTTTGAATGGTGGGGCAGTAAGCTGGTGCAGTTGCAAGCAAAGCGTCGTGGCGGGATCTACATGTGAAGCAGAATACATGGCAGCCCCGGAGGCAGCACATGAAGCAATCTGGATGAAGGAGTTCATTACCGACCTAGGAGTTATTCCCAATGCGTCGGGGCCGATGACTCTCTTTTGTGACAACACTGGAACCATTGCCCTTGCCAAGGAGCCCAGGTTTCACAAGAAAACCAGGCACATCAAGCGTCGCTTCAACTCCATTCGTGAAAATGTTCAAGATGGAGACATAGATATTTGCAAAGTGCATACGGATCTGAATGTCGCAGATCCGTTGACTAAACCTCTTCGGCGAGCAAAACATGATCAACACCAGAACTCTATGGGTGTTTGATTCATCACAATGTAACTAGATTATTGACTCTAGTGCAACTGGGAGACTGTTGGAAATATGCCCTAGAGGCAATAATAAAATGGTTATTATTATATTTCCTTGTTCATGATAATTGTCTATTGTTCATGCTATAATTGAGTTATCCAGAAATCGTAATACATGTGTGAATACATAGACCACAACATGTCCCTAGTGAGCCTCTAGTTGACTAGCTCGTTGATCAATGGATGGTTATGGTTTCCTGACCATGACATTGGATGTCATCGATAACGGGATCACATCATTGGGAGAATGATGTGATGGACAAGACCCAATTCTAAGCATAGCACAAGATCGTGTAGTTCGTTTGCTAGAGCTTTTCTAATGTCAAGTATCATTTCCTTAGACCATGAGATCGTGTAACTCCCGGATACCGTAGGAGTGCTTTGGGTGTACCAAACATCACAACATAACTGGGTGGCTATAAAGGTATGCTACAGGCATCTCCAAAAGTGTCTGTTGGGTTGACACGGATCGAGACTAGGATTTGTCACTCCGGATGATGGAGAGGTATCTTCGGGCCCACTCAGTAATGCATCATCATAATGAGCTCAGTGTGACCAAGTGGTTGGTCACGGGATCATGCATTACGGAACGAGTAAAGTGACTTGCCGGAAACGAGATTGAACGAGGTATTGGGATACCGACGATCGTATCTCGGGCAAGTAACGTACCGTGTGACACAGGGAATTGTATACGAGATTACTTGAATCCTCGACATCGTGGTTCATCCGATGAGATCATCATGGAACATGTGGGAGCCAACACGGGTATCCAGATCCCGCTGTTGGTTATTGGCCAGAGAGCTGTCTCGGTCATGTCTGTGTGATTCCTGAACCCGTAGGGTCTACACACTTAAGGTTCGGTGAAGCTAGGGTTATTAGGAAGACTTGTATGTGATTACCGAATGTTGTTCGGAGTCCCGGATGAGATCCCGGACGTCACGAGGAGTTCCGGAATGGTCTGGAGGTGATGATTTATATATGGGAAGTTGTGATACGGTCACCGGAAAAGTTCGGGGGCATACCGATATTGTACCGGGGCCACCGGAAGGGTTCCGGGGGTCCACTGGGAGGGGCCACCTCTCCCGGAGGGCCTCATGGGCCGTAGAGGGAAGGGAACCATCCCTTAGAGGGCTGGCGCATCCCCCCCTTGGGCCCATGCGCCTCGGGTTAGGGGGAAACCCTAAGGGGGGCGCCCCCCCCCCCTTGCTTGGGGGGCAAGTTCCCCCCTTGGCCGCCCCCTTCCCCTCTAGATATCATCTACAGGGGGCCGGCCCCCTTCCTCCTCCCCCTGTAAATAGAGGGGAGAGGGGAGGGCTGCACACACACCTCCAAAGGCGCAGCCGCTCCCCTCCCCAACACCTCTCCTCCTCCGCAGAAGCTTGGAAAAGCCCTGCCGGAGTACTGCCTCTCCATCACCACCACATCATCGTGCTGCTTCTGGAGATATCTGCCTCAACCTCTCCCTCCTCCTTGTTGGATCAAGGTGCGGGAGACGTCTCCACTCCGTACATGTGTTGAACGCGGAGGTGTCGTCCGTTCGGCGCTACGATCTTCGGTGATTTGGATCACGGCGAGTACGACTCCATCAACCCCATTCTCTTGAACGCTTCCGCTCGCGATCTACAAGGGTATGTAGATGAATATATCTCTCTCGTTGCTAGATGACTCCATAGATTTATCTTGGTGATGCGTAGAAATTTTTTATTTTCTGCAACGATCCCCAACACCAACGACCTCCAAGTCCCCTCCGGCCTTGCTCCACTGCCCGTCTTCCCACGTCGCTGCATGTGGATCTTCCATAGTTCTTTGCCCAAAATGTAGCTCATCCGGCATACTTTCCATATTGCAATCTCGTCCTCACACCGTTTTAGACATACACAACCATGCTGTTATCTTCCCTTAGGACAAGGAATATGCTTCTTTTTTATCGTCGCATGTGTCATCAACTGTTATTGGCCAGTAATTGTTTCCTTTCTACCTCTTTTTTGCAAACAGGGCTATCCATTGCACCTCGTTGCTATTGCGACCTTTTGGTGAACTGCACAAATCACTTTTTTCTTAAGAGTGTTTTGTGCAGTTGTACTAAAATGTCACACGGGCAACGTCTCTACATTTCAGCGCGACTGCACAAAGGGAGACTCAGCCCGGTCATTGCGCCGCATTAATAGTGAGTAATGAGCAGTCAAATCGTAAGCCCCACCTTTCCCACTGTATGTTTTTCGGAAAAAGCAACCATCAATACGCTCTTCTTTGAATCCGCTCATACTACTCAATTCGTCACTATTTTATAGAGCGCGCTTCAGAAAAAAGAAAAAATCTGTGGGACCAAGGTGACTAGCGATCGGCCTCAAAAATAGCATTGGTAGTTATAGCACAATGTCTATTACTAGAGGAAATAATGCGTACAAACGTGACACATGCATGTTGTGCTTCCACCCTGGGTACACACTTGCATGCACTTACTCCACTCCGTAGTACTCCCTCCTTTCTGGTTTATAAGGCTCAGTTAAAAAATCTCACCAACCAAGGTAGATGGTGAGTGGTGGAATACCTTTTGGAGTTTGCAAAAGCACCCAAACTAATGCTCTTGTTTTCCTCAAAAAAGTATGTTTACCAATGCATTAATTGCAATGCATACATGCATAAATTACATGCATTGGTCAATTTTCTCTTAATACTTGCATGCGATGATTTAATACACCTTGGAATCTGAAAATGTGATGGGAAACAACCAAATTGAGCCTTATAAAATGGAAAAACTAAAATTTTGAGATAATCCCTATAAACCAGAAAGGAGGGAGTAGTACATCGAGAGAAAATTGTGGACTTGATTGCAGTTACGACGCCCTAATTAATTGAGCATTAAACCAAATGCGTCTAAAGTCTCTCTGGTGGTAGAAATGCATTGAGAGAAATGCATCATAATGAAGCGCGCCCTGTAAACTGTGACGGAGGGAGGAGTAGTATATGAAGGTGCAAAACCAAGTACACGTATGGCCAGTTGGTCAACGCACCTCGTTTTGGCATATCACTGACATGTGGGACAGGAGTGTGAGCAAACCGATCTCAATTGACGGCAAAAATGGCCAACCCGCCGTTCCATGAGAGAGATGAGGAGCGAGTACACACAGACGGGCTCGCACGGAGGCCAATATATATTCGAGCATGATTGGTTGATCGATATCATCATTACATGTTGGGTTGCCGTTTTCCGCCCTTCTCCTAAAATAAATAAGAGTATAGACGCTCCACCATGTGGTTCTAGTAGTAGTACTACTCGTACTACTAAACCTTGCGCTTGGCTCTTGGCCTCTTCGTGAAGTCAAACAATAATGGTACTCCGCATGTTGGGTACTACAGTGTATGCCTCTCACAATCTGACACCGAATGGACTGATGCATGTCCACCGAGGGTAGGTTGGATTAGTCAAAAGGCGTAAGCGAGCTTCGCGCTTTGCCTTGTCCTTCAAGCTTCTCATCATTCTGCGAGTTGACGGGACACACCGAAAAGTAGTGCTAGTCCATACTCCCTCCTTTCCGGTTAATATGGCTTAATCTTTTTTGCGGGTAAATGAGAGAGTTTTATTCATATATAAGCATTCTTAGGACGATCAGCCAAGACACTGGTCACTAGGAATCGAGGTATCCCGCAAGAAAAGAAGTAGGAAGTGAGGTGTTTCATCAAGCCAGCTCTCGGCCACATTCAAAGTGCAGCAAGCACGGTTCGCACAAAGATACGCCGCAAGGTTTGCTGACCTGTTTATATGTTGAATAACAAAAAAAGAGGAAATATTACCGAGCACTCCTACTTGTAACAGGATATGAGCCAGAATTAAGCGAGAATTGTGACGAATGTTCTATGCAATCAACTTCCATTATCACATGCGAGAACCCTCGAAGAGAACCAAATGTGTTGAAGATTGCTTTAGCACAATTTAAAAATATAATAAGAATGCAGACGCTCCTCCATCCAGTTCCTAGTACTAGTATAGTGCATACTTGGCTCTTCGCCTCTTCGGAAGGTCCAACAATGATGATACTACAGTACAATATGCTTCAGGCAATCTGACATCGATTGAACTGTTGCACGTCCGCCGCGAGGGCGAGGGCGAGGGAGAGGGTGAGGTAGAGGGCACTGTAGTCAAAACCCTCTCCTCGTCCTGCAAGCCACCGCGCGCATAGGCGAGGGAGAGGTGTAATAGTAAGCAAGCTTCTCCTCATTCGGCGAGTTGAGGGTACACATCAAAGCAGTAACTATCCTACTTTGCGCTTGGTTGTTCGCCTCTTCGGGAAGTCGAACAATAATAGTAGTACTAGTATAGTAGGCCCTATTTGGATCCATGGGTTAGAGTTTGTTTGGGTTAGTTTGGACTCAACTAGCCCAAAAGTATCCAAACAGGAGGGTTAGTTTGGGTTAGATGCATCTAACTCATCCAAAAATCTAACCCACCCAAGAGGTGCTTATTCGGGTTAGTTCTTCTCGGGGCCATTAAAAACACATTTTTCTCTCGCTCTTCCTGCAGCATATCCTTCCCCACTTCCTCGAAGCTTCTTGTACTCTCCCTCCCTCCCTCTCGCACCGCCCGTGAAGGCGCCTCGCCGTATCCGTGCTCGATCTAACCCTGCCATCCAAACACCTCTTTGTTTAGAATCTAACTCTAACCTCTAACTGAGTTAGAGTATCCAAACAGGCCAGTCTATGCTTCTGGCAATCTGACACCGAATTAACTGTTGCACGTCCACAGCATTACTCGAAAGTTTCTCCTTGTCCTGCAAGCCACCGCGCGCAAGCTTCTCCCGTCCTGCAAGCTTCTCCTCGTTCTGCAAGTTGACGGAACACAGCAAAGTAATGCTAGTCCGTACTTCCTCCTCTCCGGTTAATATGACTTAATTCCAAACGAGATAAATACACTCTCTGTCACTGTATATTTGTAAAAATACGGTCAGTGGACTTCATAATACGCTCATTGCGCTCAATATATACATTTTCCAGTCTTTATACAGTCACTAGCTCACCCTGGCTGAGTATGTGTGTGCATACACGTGTAGGTTGAGCACTTGAGCGTGACCGTGCGTGTTCCGTCGTGTGCTCGGACATGCATGCATTAGGGCGTCGTGCGCATTTTTGCCTCCATGTGTATGTGTCACTGTTGCATACACGTAGGGGGAGTACGTGTAGGGGCCACTAAGGAGCAGTCATATCACACAGTAAGTTAGTCGGAAGAAGCAACCATCATTTCACTCTTCAATGGCACGTACGCAATATAAAATGGTTGATATGGAGAGGAAAAAAAACCACTATATATACACTAGCAGGAGCCTAAGCTACAAGCCTGCTTACTTGGGTTGCTCTCTTCACAAGCATAGAATGACGGTAGCCCCACCGCTGGTCACATATCCGGCCTGATCCTGCAGCTTGGGGAAGGGAACAATGTTCTATGTAGACGCGGTCGACATTGGCGAGGGAGAAAACCCACAGTCGGTGCGTCCCAATCGGGGGTCACCGCGGTATGGGCCGATGTCGCGTCCCAACCGCCCTTCTAGCTATAGCCCGGCATCCTAGGTAGTCCATCTTACTTTTGGAGCCGGCTTGCTCCACTGTCGCAGCTCCCCACGTAGCTCGATCTCCATGTCGATCTTTCCCTACTTCTACCGGCTTCTACCTGTGATGAGTTTATGTCTCATGACCTAGTGCTAGTACTATTATTCTAATCACACTTCTTCAATATCTTTGCCATCAGGGATGCTCAGCTATATTTTAGTGGAGCTGCACAATAGCATCGTATGATCCAAGGGTGCCAGGCGTCTTTCCTTCGACAGGTTCTACCTGGCCAGGAAATTAAATCATGTTTAGGGTTTAGGGTTTAAGTCGTAGTGAACCCATCAATAGTTTTTCTTTCATACATGCTCTCACAACTTTTGTCTTTAGTTCTGAAGTAAATATTGGCTATGATCTGTGAATAATTGAGATGCATCAGCATGCGTGTTAGTTTTCCTTTGTATTTGATGGAATATTGTAACAGGGCAACCTTGGAGTAGGAATGAAAATGTACTGGAAAGTTTCTGTTTTTCCAGAGAAAAAATGGAAACGGAGAGAAACCAACGTTTCTTTTCATTGGATCGCGCCATCGAGCAAAACCAACATTTAAATAACGTCTGTCGTGTTCGTGTCTCACCTTCCTCCACGGCTCGACCCCACACGGTCGCTCAGCATACCACTCACCGCAAACCGAGTATAGGATAACTTTCCTACCCGCTTGTCGATGGATCGCGCCATGGAGTACTAGCACTACTCTACAGGAAGAGGTTGACGAGTAGGGGGAGGACAGCTAGCTATAGCATGGACTCCCAAGAACTTTTTACATGCATGTTGTGGCCGGCTATTGTGACCTTTGAACGCAGAGCAGTCGCGTGCAACAGGAAGCGGCACGGGCGACGCTCTCTCGGCCGGTGCGCCGCTTCAATGCCGGCGCCAGTGAGAGGTCGCGTCCGCTCTGGCCGGGCATGAATGCGACACTGACCGTTTCGGGTGGGAAGCACGCGCGGGTGATGCAGAGGGTTCGGGTTGGTCTGGAGCGATCGTGGCAGCGGTCCGGATGCCCGCAGACAAGAAATGATGTATGTTAATATTGCTGCGTATGTAATTATAACAACGTAAATAATGTGCCAGTTGGACAAATATGATTCGAGATGGAGATGGAAATGGAATTTTACGTAAACACGGATATGCATGTCTATGTCTATGTGTGTGTGCGCGACGACTCTCGTGACCTGGAAACGGGGTGTGTTTTTGATCGAGTTTTCTTTCTTGGTACGTTAAAAAATTGTCCATCAGTTTTCGTTTCTTTTTTCCGGGAACGCATGTATTCTATTTAACACCACTGCTATGGAGAGATTTTTTACTCCTTTATAGCCTCTTGTTTGATAGAGTTTATCATGTCTCGCTCTCTCACCCTCTCCATATCAAAACAAGATGAAAGTGTCCACTCTATCTCTCTCCTCACCGGTGGTCACAGATCCGGCCGAATCCCGTCCGCTGCGGGAGGTGAGGAGGTGCAGCATTGACGTTTTCGCCGTTGGCGATGGAGGAAGCCAATGCGCACCATCCTCCCAAAGCCGGCGCTGGCGCGGACGAAGGTCCTCTGCTCCCTTGTTCGGTGTCGTCGTGTCGGCAAATCCTGCCTGCCCAACTAAAGCGACATCTCGCCCACCTGAGGTATAACTTCTTGTACTCGTCCAGCTCCCCAGGTCGCTGCATGCGGGTTTTCTTCTATGTGACTACTCCCCAGCTCCCCATGTATAGTAGCTAGGGTTCGTCGGTTGGTCCAACATCACCTACTATTATAGAGGAAATGCCTCTCGAAAAGTTGTCCTGATTTATGCCTCGATGGAGGTATACATGTTGTTTCGACAAAAGCTGAAAGGTGGTTGTGCGGTCATTGTCCATATGCTCCTATAGCTGCTGCTAATCTAATACTATCACTGGTTAAATGAAGAAATGTTTTTTTCTCGGGTATCCTGGTTTAGTTCCCATCAAGATAATCATGATGCTTTTGTTTGTTGGTGTACTTTCATTAATTCTTATTGAGAATTGAGATGTCGTTGTTAATCTTGTAAAACAAAGTAACAACACTATATCCCTTTTTATATTTTTGGAAACAGCGATGCGTATCTCCATACCCGGGCATGTCTTCCTCAATTTTAGTGGAACTGCACAAAATTGGATGGCCATTGTTGTTCCGCCTCACTATCCTCTACCACATGGTTCTTCCTTCCTCGAGCTTGATTACTGAGAAGAAACAGACCACAGTGAGGATTTGTCGAACTTCATAGGTGCCTCACCCAAACTTGATGCAAAATGGATGATGCATCACCACGATGACCTATCGATGCTCATGGTTGCGCCTCATGGTTGCGTCGGCTGGTGAAGCTGTTCGGTTTTCAATGAAAAACAATCTGTCTTCCATCAGTGCTCTTTGCTTGTTACCCACAAAGATGATATCCTTCGTCAGTTCACCTTGGTTGCGTTGGAGACGCAGTCGTCTTTCACGTTGGTGCAATTTTATCACACAATTGGCTATGAACCAAATGTTTCCTCGAAGAAGGATCGATGTTGGTACTAAGAGCATAAGTTTTGTATTGATTTCTAAGCCTTCTCACAACTTTGTCTCCAGCTCCCCTGTTATTTTATTTGTCCAGCTATTAACTTTGATTGGAAAAATGGTGTGGACTAAAAACCCGGATGGATGTAGTAGCCCTCCATTTTTGTTTACTCCACATATTAGATTTGACTTAAGTTAAACTTTGTAAAGTTTGACCAACTTTAGGCCGAACAAAACAAACCACAATTATTAGAGAGGGCAAACTGTACATACTCTCAAACCTTTTTGATAATTGAAATTAAAATTCTTTATTTGTACACACTCTCACACGTTTCTGATAAATTGGCGCATGTGTGGTTGTTCACTTAAGGCAGGTTAGTGTACCGCACGTGAAGGACAGGAAGTGCGACCAGGACGTGTGGATCGTTAGTTCATCGGAAGTACTCCCTCTGTCCCATAATATAAGATGTTTTTTTGACACCAACGTAATATGAAAAAACGTCTTACATTGTGGGACAGAGGGAGTACATAGTAGTTTTCTTCACTGGTACGTTAAATAAAGAGTTTCATTTTGTACTTACAGAATTTAAAACGATTGTTATGGAGAGAATAAGAAAACCACTCCACTATATATTGGTCGTATACACGAGTACTATATGGACGCATCTTCATTTACATTAACCTGCCTTTGGGTTTATGACAAGTGGGCCCAAAATGTGGCTGGCCCACCTGTCATACAGCCAAAAGCAGGTGCAGTTAAGGCACCGGAGCTCAGTCTGTACTATAGTATATATATAAGCTGGAGCCTTAGCGCTTGTTCGCTAGGGTTTGCACTCTCCACACTCCCGCCGCACTACATATATATACACGCTGGAGGCTCGGCGTTCCTTTTCTAGGGGGCTTAGCGCTATATTCACAGTCTCTCACCCTCTCTTCACCAGATCTAAACAAGACTGTGTTGGCCTCTTGTCTCTCCCCCCCCCCCCCTCACAGCTGGTGAAGGAGGCATCCGGATCCCGTCGCACTGGGAAGGGGAGGAGGTGCAGCGTTCACTCTATCGCCTTCGACGAGGGAGGCAATCCACTGCCGGTTGCGTTGTTCTCTTTCACCAAGAGCCTGTGCGGGAGGGCCACCTACCCCTTCTTCCTCGCTGCCGTACATAGTGTGGGCAGATCCGGCCTCCCGCCGCACGCCTTACCACATCCCGATGACCCTAAGGTATGAGTTTCTTTGAAACCATCGTTGCTCTAGATGCATGTGGATCTTTTTCGATCTGTAGTCGAATCTAGGTCCTGGTTCAAAGAGGAAAGAAGGATGCAGTGGGGTGGAGCATGAATCTAGTACGTGGTTCAATGAGGAAAGGAAGGACGGAAAGTAGTATAGACTGGCTATCCAGCCGCTTTGTTGGTCGAAAAGGGAAAAACGGGGTAACCCAGTACACACATCTGTAACAGAAAGAAACTGGGGGGTCGGGTATTTTGTGCAGTACTAGATTTGCTGCCCTCCCATAGGATAAAGGTTCAAAGAGAACAAATATGGGACCAACGCAGATATGTTGTTGTTGCGCCCACTCTCCCCTGGAACTGTTTATGCTTTTTTTTAATCTAATACCGCTGGTAAAATTAAGCAATGCCACTCTCAGAATTAATTAACTGCAACACTTGTTAGGGATTGGCGGGATTACCATTTTTGTGGCCGCGTGTTTCATCCTCCTTTATTGGCCAGTAATTGATTTCTTTTTTGCCTCTGTTAAAACAAATCAGTCGCATTGTTTTAGGAATGGTACTATCCTGCTTTGTAGTTCTTTCTACATGTTTAACCAAGGTATTGTTAAGATAATGTCTCTGTTAAAATGAATCAGTCGCATTGTTTTAGGAATGGTACTCTTTTGCTTTGTCGTTCTTTCTAAATGTTGAAACAAGGCATTGTTAAGATAATGTCTCAGTCAATATGAATGAATCACACTGATGGAGAATTGCTACTCTCCTGCTTTGTTTCCCATTAAGATAAGGTAGATCAGTAGATGCGTTTCTTCTGGGAGTACAAGTCATCAACCATTATTTCTCAGTAATTGTTTCCCTTATACCTATTGTTGCTTACAGGGATATCAAAATTAAAGATCGATTTTATTCCGACTTTGATTTAGTTGAACTGCACAAAAGGAGCCAATGTGTCCAAGGCAAACTGCTGCATTACTGGGTCCAGTTGGTCATTTCACTTTGCAGAAAGAAGCAGTCACTGTTGGCGCTACATTATAGGAGGAATGACCGAGAAGCTTTACAGAGTATTATTAGACGCTGGTGACATGACTAGTCTGCAGAGAGCATTGGCAACTCAAAAAGTGCCCAAACAAGTATAAGAAGCCATGACAGGACTCCACGATCATAGGCATTACAAATTTTTGAATGGGAAAAGCTTGTCAAAATTTAATTGTTGGTGTTAGCAAGAAGACATGCATTTGATATTTTTGAGTGGGACGCCCTTTGCTATGAGCAGCATCGATCATTTTTCCAATTCCTGTGTTCAGTTTAGAAGTAAACAGTTACTCTGCTGAGATATTCCTTTGTTAAGAGTTTGTTCTGAATATTGTCTATGTAATGCCAGGCCTTGTGCAATATATATTGGATTTGTAAAACCTTGTAAAAATTTGGTCATTGATATTATTGAGTGGGACGCCCTTTGCTCTGAGCAGCGTCGATCATTTTTTCGTATTCCTATGTTCAGTTTTAGAAGTAAATAGTTACTCTGCTGGGATATTCCTGTGTTAAGAGTTTGTTCTGAATTGTCTATGTAATGCCAGGCCTTGTGTTTGATTGCAAAGTTGAGCTTGGAATGTTGTGGCATGCGACATCACGAGCTGTTCACTGTGCCTCCTGAGAATAATGCTTCGTATTGTTTTACATGTCGATCTAATGCCAGTGATTTGCTTGTTAAGAAGATCATCCTCTTCTGTTGTTTCCATGCTTAAGAAGTTGATCGTCTTATGTTTCATTCATAGCCTATACGACAAGTCGGGTAGGTTAGACGTGAAACCATATTATCTTCCGACCAACTCATCATCTTAGGCCGTGATTGGATCGTTGTTTTCCAACCAAAACCGCTTGTATATAAAAGCAGATGGTCTCAGGTGAAGCGCTTGGTTGGTCGATTTCGACTAGTAAGAAAATATGCACTGGCCTCTCAAATTACACGCGTAACCCGCCGATTTTACTTACAGACCTCGGGCCCTCAGTTTCATTACGCCTGTATTTTACGCATTGTTTTCGATGACGAGTAAATTACACTTGTATCCTAATACATGTGTGAAATAAACCAAAGATCCCAAGCGTTGCCTTACCGTTTCATGCCGTCTCAGTCTCTCAAAGATGCTCATAGGTGTCCAATGATCCTGAATTCCTGAATGAGCAGCGGGCACTGTAACAAACCATCCGTAAGGGCCCGCGAGGCCCTCTCCATCATCCTTCGAGTTGTTGCGCTCGCCGCGGCGAATAGCATTGTTAACATGGTCAACGAACATGAGGATTCAGGAGATGACTTTATTTTGATTGGATGACAGTAGGGGCCCAGTAGGGCCATTGTCGTATGTACACAAGTGCCTCCTTATTATGTACAACTATATTTTTTTGCTTCCTCCTGGTTTCCTGACATCACGGTCCCACACCATTGTCAAGCTATATAGTCAATATAAACAAGAGAATTGCACAAGGTGTGGCCGACAGCTGGGACCAAGCAGCTCGAGCAGTATTTGTGTTTTTGAGGCGTGAGCACTGCAAAGTTTTTCTTGGCGATGTTTTTGTTGTTGTTCAGAGGAGAGCAGGGTATTAACTGGGCGAGCTGTGGCCCGTCTAGCCCAGGCAAGATATCCAGCCCAGATATTCATATTTTCAAGATGGAAATGGCTAGCCCAGCTATACGTTTTTTTTAGGAATACCCAGGCAAGGTCAACTTGTTATTCTCCGCCCCGCTGGGCTGCAAATTTTATGCATTAGGCTTAACAGGAAAATGGGCTTTAAAAATAATAAATGGGATGTAATTATAAAAACTGGGCAGTAACATAAAAAAATGCACCAAACACGAAATTAGTTTATAAAATATTATTTATGGATTTTGAAAATCTTAATTTTTAATGGTTGCGCGCAATGTTTCATTGGATTTTTACGTAATACAAATTATATTTAATCTGACTAGAAATTTCAGGATAAAAATATTTGGGATCCCATCAAAATGTGGGACAATTTTATTGAATTTTTCCTTGAACGGTTGGTTGAAATTATTAATTGTTGTCCTAGCGAGAAAATGGGCTGTACTTTTAACAAACTGTAAATGGGCTGTACTAAATTACATTAAAATTCAAAAATGGGTTGTACATTCTTACAAATCGCAAATGGGCTATAAGTTCTCTACGACACACTTGTGGGCCTACTAAGTTGACGCGTCCCCTAAAAATAAGGTTGACGCATATGCAAGGCTTTGTCAAGTTATTATAGTCAACACACGGTTCTAGCAGCAGTGGCCGTTGGATGTCTATCCAACGGATGTCGTGCTTCTTCTTCAATCTCGGATATACTAGCTTCGGCCGCCCAAAAAATGATTCCTCCCCCTGACATCTGAGGCGCACCGTTTTCGAGGCTGACCTGTGGGCCTACTAAGTTGACGCGTACCAAGGGCTTTGTCAACTTAGTCAATATAAACTATTCTAGCTGCAGTGACCGTACGATGTCCATCTAGCGGCCGTAGTGCTTCTTCAACCTCTGGTCTTCTTGCTCCAGCCGCCCAAAGCAACGCCGGTCGTGCCGCGTTTTCCTGCCTCTCGTGGCCGGCTGTGATGCCGCGGAGGCGTCACCGCCCCTACTACTCCCACCGTTGTCCCAGGGCATCCCTCTACTCACCCACACCCCCTGTTATTCTGCGGTGACGGCAGCCTCACGCCGCAGCCGAACAAGTTAACCCTCGTACTCCTCTCCGAGTGGGCATCCACTGTCGCGTCTTCCCCGGCTCCGCGTCTTCCCCTTCCTAGGCCTCGCCGTCGTCCACCGCATTGGTGCTCTCGGCGCGGCGTGGTCAATGCGGTCAACGACCGACTTCCATTGGAAGAGTACTGTACGTGGAGAGGCTGACAGTTGGGTCCACAGCCATAGCCCAGTTTTTTTGTGATTTGCCAAGTAAGTCGCTTTGTCAGGCCTGTTGGGCTGTAAATCTTTCAAGACGAGGAGAGCTTCATTCGGCTGGCCAAGAAAATGGCCTATCAGTAATGAGAAATGGGTTGTACATTTTTAAAACACATCAAACCGGCAATTAGTTTCAAATTTCTTTTTTCATTTCGAGATTTTAAATTGCATTGATTTTTATGTGTGGACAATTTGTTGGATTTTATATTGGTATACATTTATTTTTAAAATCAGTTTGAATGTGACTCGAAATTTCGGGATTAAAAATAGTTCGGACCGCACCGAAATATGAAAAATTTCGTATAATTGTTTAACCATGGCCACAATATCGGCTGTAATGCTAACAAAAAGAATATGGGCTCCAAAAAAACCTTAAGAATTAGCAAATGGGCTGTAAATTATTAGAAATAATGGTAGATGGGTTGTATGCTATTTTCCACAGATTTGAGGCTTTCCTAAAAAAGGTTGACCCACAAGCAGTGACTGTTGGATTTCCATCCAACGGCCGTCGTGCTTCTTCAACTCTGCTCTACCTTCTCCAGCCGCTCAAACAAGCGCCGGCGGGACTGCCTGCTCCCTCCTCCCCGCAACCGGCTGTGCTGCCGCGCAGGCCTCACCGCCCCACCGTACTCCCATTGCTGGCCTAGCCATTCCTCTAGTCACCCACACCTGTTGTTACTCTCCGGCGACAGCGGACGAACCAGTAAACCCTCGTACAGTCGTAATCCCCTCCGCGTGGGAAACAACTGCCGAGTCTTCCCTGCCTCCATCTCGTTCCCTTCCTAGGCCTCGCCGTCGTCCACCGCCCTGGTGCTCTCGGTGCGGCCTGGTCAACATGGTCAACGACCGACATGCATCTGAAGTGGACTGTACGTGGAGAGGCTGACAGCTGGGTCCACGGCCGCAGCAAGGAAGTGCCTCCTTATTACGTGCAAAATAAGTATTCCTCCACCTGACAGTAGGGAGCCACTGGACGGGCCACCGTATTTCGCGAAAAAAATGTTTTCCCCCTGACTGCTGGGACCCACCAGCTACATCTTCGCACGCAAGAAAGTGCATCCGGGCAAAAAAAATGATTCGCCCCCCCTGACTGCTGGGACCCACCAGCTACATCTTTGCACGCAAGGAAGTGCGTCCAAAAAAATGGTTCGCCCCCCGACTGCTGGGACCCACCAGCTACATCTTCGCACCCAAGGAAGTGCCTGACAGTCGGGACCCACCTGGTCGAAGCGTACGTAGCGTTGTCATTCTGGTCATGAACGTCTACGTACATACTGGTGGATGTGGAGGCGCGCACGTGTCGTAGTAAAGGCGCACACGTGTCGTAGTAGACGCACAGACGTAGCATGTACACGTACGTACAGCGGCCAGGGTGCAAGAAAGAAAATACGACCATGTATGTGCACATATGGGCGGGGTCTCGAACGCCTACTCGCGCATACATACGTATGGCCAGGGCTCGTGTACATGGATGGATAGGAACGGAGAAACAGCGTCGTCCTCGTGTTCATGAGGAGGCAACCGGCTGGGTCGGAACGGAATGCATGGGCGTGTTCATCGGGAGGGCTTGGATGGAACAGGCGATGGAAACGAGCCCATGCATACCGCAGAACAGAGGAAATGGCCTTGTGTTCGACCGGCCACGTTCGAAACGGGATCCTATTCATCGGGAGGGCTCTGGCATACCGCAAAACGGAGGAAACGGACCTCCTACGGTCGAAACGGGGAACCTGTTGATTGGGAGGGATGTGGCGTACCGCAAAACGGATGAAACAGACTTGTGTTGGAGCGCTACGGTCGAAACGGGGGTCCTGTTCATCGGGAGGGGTGTGGCGTACCACAAAACGGGACTCCATAGGATACTGTTCATCTCCATCGTCAACCTCCTCCAGCCTCCACGGGCTACTGTTCATCCACCGTCGACCTCCTCTAGCCTCCACCTGCGACTGTTCATCCACTGGCTCCTATTCATCCAGCCTCCACCGTGCGCTACTCCATCGGCTACTGTTCAACCACCCCTTTCCATGGGCTCCTGTTCAACCACCCCTCCACGTGCTACTGTTCATCCACCCCTCCACCGTCTACTGTTCATCCAGCCCTCCACGGGGTCGTCCTGTTCATCCAGCCCTCCACGGGGTCCTGTTCATCCAGCCCCAACTGGCTCGATCGATCGGGGTCCTATTCATCCATAGGCAACACCACGGGTCATGTTCATCCACTCTCACCGCTCACTGTTCATCCAACCCCCCCCCCCGCAGCGCTCACTGTTCATCCAGAGAGGCAGCATCGATCGCCTTCAGTTAGCAGCAGTAGCGAAGGAATCGCTCGATCGGGTTCAGTTAACAGCCATCGACCGATCGCTCGGGTTCAGTAACGCGTAGCCTGCAGTGCAATCGCTCGGGTTCAGTTAGAGCCCAACGCCCTCGCTCGGGTTCAGTTAAAGCCAACGCCTCGCACACACGTGCGTACGTGTACGAGAGAAACACGCATCGCTCGGCCCCCGACCACCCACCGTAACCGGGAACACCCCGAAATTTTCCTCGCCCTCGCTTCTACCATAGTTTTTTCCGTCATGGACGGCCCAAAGAATGTCATGCAGCGTCGTCTCCGGCCCACCCAGGATGAAAAGCCCATTTTCTGTCATGATTTTTTGTCATAGAAGTAGGAGCCCACCACATCTATGATGATACCGGGTTTTGTCACAATTATCGTCATAGAAGTGTCATATGTATGAAAGAATTTTTTTTCGTTCGGTCCAAAATGTCACGGATGTGTCTTTTTTTTGTAGTGTTTCTCCTAATGATCGCACCATGCTCGATACTTCCTGTGCTGATTCTTATATGCTAAAGACTATTGAATTCAAATGGGACTTATTGGAAAGAATTAAACACAACTCTGAAGATTGGGGTTCCGACGATCGTAAGGAGTCAGGTATGACACCTAAGTTTGATTGTGCCAAATCTTTTATGGATACCGATATTTTTCGTGGATTTAGCGCTAAATATGGACTTGACTCTAAGATAGTAGCTTCTTTCCATGAATATTTTTCTACTCACGTTGATCTCCCTAAGGAGAAGTGGTTTAAATATAATTCTCCCATTGAAGTAAAGGTAGTTGCACCTAGTAAAGTTGAAGAAAAGACTATCACTTATAGTGATCCTATTATTCCTACTACTTATGTTGAGAAACCACCTTTTCCTGCAAGGATAAAGTATCATTCTAAAACTTCGACTGTTGTTCGTAAGAGTAATACTAGAACTTACACAGCTCATGAGCAAATCAAAGTTGAACCTAGTATTGCTATAGTCAAAGATCTCTTGGATGATAATTTAGATGGGCATGTTATTTATTTCTGTGATGAAGCTGCTAATATTGCAAAACCAGATGCTAAGATACATAGACCCGTTGTAGGCATGCCTGTTATTTCTGTTAAAATAGGAGATCATTGTTATCACGGCTTATGTGATATGGGTGCTAGTGCTAGTGCAATACCCTATGATTTATATAAAGAGATTATGCATGATATTGCACCTGTTGAGTTAGAAGATATTGATGTTACAATTAAGCTTGCCAATAGAGATACTATTAAACCTTTTGGGATTGTTAGAGATGTTGAAGTCTTATGTGGGAAGGTCAAATACCCTGCTGATTTTCTCGTTCTTGGTTCTCCACAAGATGACTTTTGTCCCATTATATTTGGTAGACCCTTCTTGAACACTGTTAAAGCTAAGATTGATTGTAAAAAGGATGTTGTTACGATTGGCTTAGATGATATGACTCATGTGTTTAATTTTGCTAAATTTCATAGACAACCCCGTGCTAAAGAATTACCTAGTAAAGCTGAAATAATTGGTCTTGCTTCTATTGCCGTACCTGTGACTGATCCGTTAGAACAATATTTGCTAGACCATGAAAATGATATGTTTATGAAAGAAAGAAGGGAAATAGATGAAGTATTCCTTAAACAGGAACCTATTCTGAAACATAACTTACCTGTTGAAATCCTAGGGGATCCTCCTCCACCCAAGGGTGATCCCATGTTTGAGCTAAAACCATTACCTGATAATCTAAATATGCTTATCTTGATGAAAATAAGATATATCATGTTATTATTAGTGCTAACCTTTCAGAGCAGGAAGAGGAAAGATTATTAAAAACTCTAAAGAAGCATCGTGCTGTTATTGGATATACTCTGGATGATCTTAAGGGCATTAGTCCTACTCTATGCCAACACAAAATTAAAGTGGAGAAAGACGCCAAACCAGTCAGAGATCCTCAACGAATATTAAATCCTAAGATGAAAGAAGTGGTAAGAAAGGAGATACTAAAGCTCCTCGAGGTAGGTATAATTTATCTCGTTGCTGATAGTGAATGGGTAAGTCATGTCCATTGTGTCCCTAAAAAGGGAGGTATTACTGTTGTTCCTAATGATAAACATGAATTGATTCTGCAAAGAATTATTACAGGTTATATGATGGTAATTGATTTTTATAAATTAAATAAAGCTACTAAGAAAGATCATAACCCTTTACCTTTTATTGATCAAATGCTAGAAAGACTATCCAAACATACACATTTCTGCTTTCTAGATGGTTATTCTGGTTTCTCTCAAATACCTGTATCAGCGGAAGATCAATCAAAAACTAGTTTTACTTTCCCTTTCGGTACTTTTGCTTATAGACGTATGCCTTTTGGTTTATTAATGCACCTGCTACCTTTCAAAGATGCATGATGGCTATATTATTGTCTGACTTTTGTGAAAAGATTTGTGAGGTATTCATGGATGATTTCTCCGTTTATGGATCCTCTTTCGGTACTTGAGCAACCTTCATCGAGTTTTGCAGAGATGCGAAGACACTAGTCTCGTCTTGAATTGGGAAAAGTGCCACTTTATGGTTAATGAAGGCATTGTCTTGGGGCACAAGATCTCCGAGAGAGGTATTGCAGTTGATAAAGCTAAAGTTGATGCTATTGAAAAGATGCCATGTCCCAAGGACATAAAAGGTATAAGAAGTCTCCATGGTCATGTCGGGTTTTATAGGAGGTTCATTAAGGACTTTTCTAAAATCTCTAGGCCTCTAACTAATTTATTGCAAAAAGATACTCCTTTTGTCTTCGATGATGATTGTGTAGAAGCATTTGGAATACTTAAGAAAGCTTTGATTGCTGCACCTATTGTTCAGCCACCTGATTGGAATTTACCTTTTGAAATTATGTGTGATGCTAGCTATTATTCTGTAGGTGATGTTCTAGGGAAAAGAGTTCATAAGAAATTAAATGTTATCCAGTATGTCTGTAAGACTCTTGATACTGCCTAGAGAAATTATGCTACTACTGAAAAAGAATTCTTAGCTGTTGTGTTTGCATGTGATAAGTTTAGACCTTATATTGTTGATTCCAAAGTTACTATTCACACTGATCATGCTGCTATTAAATATCTTATGGAAAAGAAATATGCTAAGCCTAGACTCATTAGATGGGTTCTCTTGCTCCAAGAATTTGACTTGCATATTATTGATAGAAAGGGAGCTAAGAACCCCGTTGCAGACAACTTGTCTAGGTTAGAGAATGTTCTTGATGACCCACTGCCTATTGATGATAGTTTTCTTGATGAACAGTTAGCGGTCGTTAATGCTTCTCGTACTGCTCCTTCGTATGTTGATTATGCTAATTACATTGTTGCTAAATTTATACCACCTAGTTTCACATACCAGCAAAAGAAGAAGTTCTTTTATGATTTAAGACATTACTTTTGGGATGACCCACACCTTTATAAAGAAGGAGTAGATGGTGTTATTAGACGTTGTGTACCTGAGCATGAACAGGAACAGATCCTACGCAAGTGTCACTCTGAATCATATGGAGGACACCACGCTGGAGACAGAACTGCACATAAGGTATTGCAATCTGGTTTTTATTGGCCTATTCTCTTCAAAGATTCCCGTAAGTTTGTCTTGTCTTGTGATGAATGTCAAAGAATTGGTAATATTAGTAGACGTCAAGAAATGCCTATGAATTAATCTCTTGTTATTGAACCGTTTGATGTTTGGGGCTTTGATTATATGGGACCTTTTCCTCCCTCTAATGGTTATACACATATTTTAGTTGTTGTTGATTACATTACTAAGTGGGTAGAAGCTATTCCAACTAGTAGTGCTGATCATAACACTTCTATTAAAATGCTTAAAGAAGTTATTGTTCCGAAGTTTGGAGTCCCAAGATATCTTATGACTGATGGTGGTTCACATTTTATTCATGGTGCTTTCTGTAAGATGCTTGCTAAGTACGATGTTAATCATAGAATCGCATCTCCTTATCACCAACGGTCTAGTGGTCAGGTGGAGTTGAGCAATAGAGAACTCAAATTAATTTTGCAAAAGACTATGAATAGATCTAGAAAGAATTGGTCCAAAAGACTTGATGATGCATTATGGGCTCATAGAACTGCATATAAAAATCCTATGGGTATGTCTCCGTATAAGATGGTTTATGGAAAAGCTTGTCATTTACCTCTAGAACTTGAACATAAAGCATATTGGGCTATTAAAGAGCTCAACTATGACTTCAAACTTGCCGATGAGAAGAGGCTGTTTGATATTAGCTCGCTTGATGGATGGAGAACCCAAGCCTATGAGAATGCCAAGCTATTTAAAGAAAAAGTCAAACGTTGGCATGACAAAAGAATACAAAAGCGTGAGTTTAACGTAGGTGATTATGTGTTATTATTCAACTCTCGTTTAAGATTTTTTGCAGGAAAACTTCTATCTAAATGGGAAGGTCCTTACGTTATCGAGGAGGTCTATCGTTCCGGTGCCATAAAAATCAACAATTTCGAAGGCACAAGTCCAAGGGTGGTGAACGGTCAAAGAATTAAACATTATATTTCAGGTAACCCTATCAATGTTGAAACTAATATTATTGAAACCGTAACCCTGCAGGAATACATAAGGGACACTTTCCAGAATGTTTCAGACTCCGAAAAGGAATAGGTATGTGGTACGGTAAGTAAAACGACTCCAAAACAATTCTAAAGGCAATTTCTATTAATTTTGGAATATTTAAGAATTTTAGGAAGAAAGAAGTAGTCCGAGAAGGACATGAGGCCTCCACGAGAGTGGGGGGCACGCCCACCCTTATTGGGCGCACCCCCTGTCTCGTGGACACCTCGTGTGCCTCCCGGACTTCCTTCTCTTGCACGTTACGTATTTTGGTCTGTAAAAATTCATTATATAATCTCCCAAAAGTTTTGACCATCGTATCACGCAAATATCCTCTGTTTTCATTCCGAGCTATTTTCTGTTACAGATCTAGAGCATCATGGCATCTCCAAGCGCTCCCAAGGACAAGTTTTTTGAGAGGGTTATCAACCCCTATCCCACGGAGGTGCTGCAACACCCTCAAACCATTGAGATGCGTGAGGGGGTGCTGCACATCCGTGACGTGGAGGGACCATGGCGTACCGGAAGCGTGGAGACAAAGCTCGAAGCCGTGGAGCAGCAAGTCTTCAAGTGCCAAGGGATGGTGGAGCGTGGACTCAACGCCAGCCAGATGATGATCATAGAGTTCACCAACAACCACAAGCTAGATGCCAAAGTCATTGGGGAAACCATCTTCAAGCTTCAAGAGAAAATCGAGCACCTCCAAGCCCAGATCTATGACTTGCAAAACCAGAACTGTGAGTGTGAATATAGATTCAAAAGGATGAGTTTGGCTATAGATTTAAGGATCTCGGAGACTCGATCATCCTTCTATGATGGTGAGCCTATGCCTTGGAAGATGGAAGACAAGCATACATCATCAACAACTCCTACTTCACCACCTCTGAGGACATAATCGCATGAGTATGGGCACTCCCCTTGGCAACTGCCAAGCTTGGGGGAGGTGCCCCGGTATCGTATCACCATCACACTCCTATCTTTACCGTTTTATTTAGTTCGATCCTTTTAGCAGTATCCTTATTTATTAGATTGAAGTTTTGATATCAAGTAGTTTTGAGTTTGCTTTGTGATCTCTTTTATGTAATCAAGTCCGTGAGATTTCTATAATAAAGGTTAGTGTTCAGTCAAGGGCTTTGCTTTCTTGCTATGATCTTGAGAAAAATAATGAATACAAAGAATAAAAGAGTTCCTATGGATCCTATGGATAGTGATAACTTCACACATAGAAAGTATGAGGCATAAAAGTTGTTGGGAGCTGACAAACATAGTTTTGGTCAACGTTGCAATTAATAGGAAGTAATAAGGAAAGAGAGCTTTCACATATAAATACACTATCTTGGACATCTATTATAATTGTGAGCACTCATTAAGTATGACATGCTAAAAGAGTCGACGTTGGACAAGGAAGACAACGTAATGGTTTATGTTTCCTCATATCTCAGTTAAAGTATATTGTCATTGACCTTCCGAATATGTTGAGCTTGCCTTTCCCCCTCATGCTAGCCAAATTCCTAGCACCAAGTAGAGGTACTACTTGTGTTTCCAAATATCCTTAAACCCAGTTTTGCCATGAGAGTCCACCATATCTACCTATGGATTGAGTAAGATCCTTCAAGTAAGTTGTCATCGGTGCAAGCAATAAAATTTGCAATCTAAATATGCATGACTTATTAGTGCGGAGAAAATAAGCTTTGTACGATCTTGTTATGGAAGCAATAAAAGCGACGGACTGCATAATAAAGGTCCATACACAAGTGGCAATATAAAGTGACGTTCTTCGTACTAAGATTTTTGTGTATTCAACCCTAAAAGCGCATGACAACCTCTGCTTCCCACTGCGAAGGGCCTATCTTTTACTTTATATTTCTACTTTATGCTTTTTACTTTATGCTTGAGTCAAGGTGACCTTCACCTTTCCCTTTTTCATTTTATCTTTTGGCAAGCTCCTCGTGTTTGAAAGATCATGATGTATATATCCAATTGGATGTTCATTAGCATGGACTGTTATTGTTGACATCGCCTAAAGGTGAATACGTTGGGAGGCAACACAATAAGCCCCTATCTTTCTCAGTGTCCAGCTGAAACTCCATACCCACAAGTATTGCGTGAGTGTTAACAATTGTAGAAGATTATATGATAATTGAGTATGTGGACTTGCTGAAGCTCTATTCTTGACTCTTTGTGATGTTACGATAAATTGCAATTGCTTCAATGACCGAGATTATAGTTTGTTAGCTTTAATGAAGTTTATGAACCATGCTTGACATTGTGAATTGATTGGTACTTGAGCATAAGAATTCATATGACAAAATCTATATATGTTGATGTTATAAGAATGATCATGATGCCCTCAGGTCCGTATTTTATTTTTATCGACACCTCTATCTCTAAACATGTGGACATATTTTTCGATTTCGGCTTCCGCTTGAGGACAAGCGAGGTCTAACCTTGGGGGAGTTGATACGTCCATTTTGCATCATGCTTTTATATCAATATTTAGTGCATTATAGGATGTTATTACACATTATATATCAATACTTATGGCTATTCTCTCTTATTTGGTAAGGTTTACCATGAAGAGGGGGAATGTCGGCAGTTGGAATTCTGGCTGAAAAGGGAGCAAACATTGGAAACCTATTCTGCACTGCTCCAAAATACCTGAGACTCCATGAAACTTATTTTTGGAATTGATAAGAATTATTGAGCGGAAGAAACACCTTAGGGGGGCCACACCCTATCCAGGAGGGTGGGGGCGCGCCCACCCCTACTGGGCGTGCCTCCCTGTCTCCTGGGCCCCCTGGTGGCCTCCCGGTGTCCATCTTCTGCTATATGAAGGGTTTTATCCTGGAAAAACTTTTGGGCAAGCTTACGAGACGAAACTCCGCCGCGACGAGGCAGAACCTTGGCGGAACCAATCTAGAGCTCCGGCAGAGTTGTTCTGCCGGGGGAACTTCCCTCCGGGAGGGGGAAATCATCACCATCGTCATCACCAATGATCCTCTCATCGGGAGGGGTTAATCTCCATCAACATCTTCATCAGCACCATCTCCTCTCAAACCCTAGTTCATCTCTTGTATCCAATCTTGTATCCAAAAGCACAAATTGGTACCTGTGGGTTGCTAGTAGTGTTGATTACTCCTTGTAGTTGATACTTATTGGTTTACTTGGTGGAAGATCATATGTTCAGATCCTTAATGCATATTATTACACCTCTGATTATGAACATGAATATGCTTTGTGAGTAGTTACGTTTGTTCCTGAGGACATGGGTGAAGTCTTGCTATTAGTAGTCATGTGAATTTGGTATTCGTTCGATATTTTGATAAGATGTATGTTGTCTTTCCTCTAGTGGTGTCATGTGAACGTCGACTACATGACACTTCACCATTATTTGGGCCTAGAGGAAGGCATTGGGAAGTAATAAGTAGATGATGGGTTGCTAGAGTGACAGAAGCTTAAAACCTAGTTTATGCGTTGCTTTGTTAGGGGCTGATTTGGATCCATATGTTTCATACTATGGTTAGGTTTACCTTAATACTTTTGTTGTAGTTGCGGATGCTTGCAATAGGGGTTAATCATAAGTGGGATGCTTGTCCAAGTAAGGACAATACCCAAGCACCGGTCCACCCACATATCAAATTATCAAAGTACCAAACGCGAATCATATGAGTGTGATGAAACTAGCATGACGATAATTCCCATTTGTCCTCGGGAGCGCTTTTTTATTATAAGAAATTGTCCAGGCTTGTCCTTTGCTACAAAAAGGATTGGGCCACCTTGCTGCACCTTATTTACTTTTCTTGCTTATTACCTTTTATAATTTATCTTACCACAAAACTATCTATTACCTGCAATTTCAGTGCTTGCAGAGAAAACCTTACTGAAAACCGCTTATCATTTCCTTCTGCTCCTCGTTGGGTTCGGCACTTTTATTTATCGAAAGGACTACGATAGATCCCCTACACTTGTGGGTCATCACGGAGTCTCAACATTGCCACCTTATGAACGATGCATGACACTGAAAGTCAAGGCGGCTGTTGGCTCTGTTATACCTAATGAACCTGGCTCAACCTACCACGGCTACCCAATTCCAGAAGGATATGCTAGGGTGATGGTGGATCAAATAACGGACGGATTTGAGGACCTTCAGCTTGACCACCCTACGGGTGAAGGGGAGATTCGGCTGGGTTCTTCTCTGAAGACTCCATGCCTATGGCGGAAGGAGCTCATCAACCTTCCGAACTGGACGCCTACGCCTCCTCCTCCTCCTCCTCCTCCGGCGAGTCAGGGCAATCCGCCTCCTCCTCCACCTCCTCCTCCGGTGAGTGATCAGGGCACTCAACCTCCTTCTCCGGCGCGTGGTGGCACTCCGCCTCCTTCTCCGCCTGCACCGGCGTGCCTGAGCAGCCAGCCTCCTCCTTCTCCGCCTCGTCAACAGGGCGGATCAAGAGACCTGCCGCCGCTCCGGCTGCTCCGGCGCGTCATAGTCCTTCGCCTCCGCCTCGTAAGAAAGGAAAGACAGTCGCAGCCGCTCCGTCTGCTCCGAGGTCTAGCAGCACAGCCAGAGCCGGGAGGCAATACAAATATGGTCCTTCTCTCGAGACTCCAGAGAAGTTACCATACGAGAGGACCGTGGAGGAAAACACGTAGATCGTGAAAGCCGAAGTGAATAACTTCTTTGAATGGGTGAAAGCAAAGATACATCCACCCCCAGAGGAGAAGATAGATCCGGTAAAAGTGAAGCGTACTCTAGCTGCCCTAAAGAAACCACCAAAGTCTCCGGCGAAAGACAACTATGAGCGCATTCTTACAAAGTCATTTGTGGAAGCGTCGCGGTTGGGAAGTACTATCAATTGTCAACGACGAGCTGGGAAAAATGTTGCCCAGCTCGGCGAACAAGCAAACCAATCATTCCCCCCGCTCCAGGTGTTTAGCGATATCGTCGCTAATGTTCCGGGCGGGATGGTGCCCGGTTATAACAATCCTGAAGATTACCTGGCCGACGATGTACATTATGATTTCTTGGAGGTGGACGAACACAAATACGTGTATGGGAAGCCTCTCGTCAAAGATGAAAGATCTCTACCAATGATGATGTTCAGATTCCATGATTGGTACATGAAAACCTGTAGAGAGTCTGAGGGGACGAATATTTTGAGGCTGAGAGTCAGAGAGGAGCATGACCTCGTTGGAATTGAACTGTTGAATGTTCCATTTGAGGAGTTCTTTGCGTTTTTCAATCTAAATGCCCTCGATAAATTAATGATCACTTGCTACTGCCTCTAAGTACAGTACTACTTCTGTCATTAAGTCTCTATATATAGGTCAGCTCTTTCATTGCATGTATTTTTAATTATTCTCACTATATTATGCAGATTGAAGATCGCCGAATTGAAGAAACGACAAATCGGTGATATTGGGTTCATTAACACAAATCTCATAGATGGATATATGGTTAAATCTCAGGCCAAAGAAACCGAGGCCAAGCTGCTACAATCGTTTGTACTAAATCAAAACAAAGCTATAATACTTTTCCCTTACGAATTCAAGTGAGTGTTACTATCTTGTGCATATTCGATTTCCCTTATTAGTCGAGGTTATAATAATGTAATTGATGAGTTATGCATGCGTGCAGGTTCCACTATATTCTCCTAGAGATTAAGCTTGAGCAGGGACTAGTAACCATCTTAGACTCAAGACGAAAAGATCCCAAGGAGTATGCGGACATGACTGAAATTCTAGAGAAGTAAGTTAAATCGATCATTATCACACCATATCAGTAACTTTTTGTCCATTTCCTGATATCAAGTAATTGTTTTCTTTGTCTGGCAGGGTTTGGAAAAAATTCACCTCAAAAACTACGGGACTGCCGAAGAAGCTGCAATTTAGACACCCGAAAGTAAGTACTATAGTAGCATGTCCCACGCATCTCCTAGTGATTCAAGCGCTAGTTTCATCAATACCATTTAGCATGCTTGCTAATTAATTATTAGTTTGATTGACCTCTATTTCTTGTAAAATGGTTGTGGCAGGAAGAAGGGAATAATTACTGTGGATACTACATTTGCGAGTCCATCCGCCACACGACCTGTGAGCGGGGCTACTCTGACAAACAATATAAAGTGCGTAAATAATAATATTCACAATTTTATTTTATTACCATCATTTGTGTTCAGTTTCATTTATTCATATATATGTATTGACCCCCTTCTTCAAATTAGATATTTCGGATGCGGGATGAACTCCTACCACCAGATCATATGCGAGGAATTCAAGAGAAATTGGCGGCATTCTTTCTTGACCACGTGATCGCTAAAGACGGAGAATACCATGTGGACCTGAGTTCATTTGGAATTAGGAGATTATATTGTAAGAGATAATTATATTTTATATATGTAGCCAGTATGTAGCATCGGATAGATATACGAGAACTTGTTGTTCGACCAATCTCTCAGAGAAGGAGAGGTGGTCGATATCACTTCTCTCTATGCATATGTTCATGACGATCTTCTGTTTCCTTCATTTGCTTACTAGCTAGCGTGTCTAGTCCTCTCTATACGTATAGTACGTAGCGTCAACCAAGCACGGAGATAAGAGAGGACACTTCTTTCTAATAATTAGCTAGTGAACACAATATATGAAACACCTAAATTAACCCCCCAAAACCCCCAACCCCCCCCCCCCTTTAAAAAAACAAAAACCCCAGCACCTGATATGCTGACGCGTGGATGCCTATTGGTCCTGGTTGGTGCCACCAACCGGGACCAAAGATCCTCCTGCCTGGGCTCGCCGCACCGGCCACGTGGAGGCCCTTCTGTCCCGGTTTATTCAAGAACCAGGACTAAAGGTTTAGGGCATTAGTACCGACACTTTAGTCCCGGTTCAAAAACCGGGACAAATGGCCATCACGAACCGGGACAATAGGTCCTTTTTCTACTGGTGAAACTGCACTTCTAGGGGTACTATAAAGATGCATACAGATAGGGCGCTAAAGTGGGCCATCTCACTAGCAGCATGGTTCGAACGGGGTCCTAACAGGGAAAACTACACATCCACGAGGTATGGGGAAAAATTGCACATCACTGTTAGATAGTTGACCGGGGAAGTATCCGAAGTTGCACATTCATTGTTAGGCGGTTGACCGAGACAACAAATAGTGCAATCCACACATCCAGGGGCAGGGGGAAAGTTGCACATAACTACTAAGCAGTTGGTCGGGGCAACAAACTAAGTTGCACATCTCACTGTTAGGGGGTAGGTTGAGGTGGAGGTGCCATGAGTGAAACTGCACGTCCATGGGTAGAGAGAAAGTTGCACATCGACTCTCAGATAGTTGCACATCGACTACTAGGCACTTGCACCTAACGGGGATTAAATTGCACACTATAATATTTGTCCAAACATATCCATGCAGGATCTAGTTTTGAAGAGCACGTCGTGTGAGTTCCAACGGTGAAAGCAGATCTTAATTCCAACATTCAACTCAAAAGTTATAACTTCTTTTTAGAAAAATGAAAATCCGAATTAAATGCGTTCACATATTTTCGCATGAGTGAAAACTACACGTCCACAAGCCTGCTGATATGTTGACAAAGTGAGGTCTTGTTGCTAAGTTTGAGCTTTGTTGGTATAACTCATTAGCTCTGGTGGTTGTTTAGCGCCGAGTGTTTGTCTTTGTTGTTCAGGGAGGAGGTTCTCATTCATGCTACAACATGAAACTTGTCTCAAGGTGGACTTTCTTATGTTATGTTCCAAATTTAAGTATAAAGAGGAAGGCTAACTTCCGACGAGCGAGTGAGGCCCGTCGCCGGTAGTCTTGGACCGAAGCGTAGCGTAGCAAAACCGCGTGCAGTATGAATGACTATTGACCTATATCTCTTGTAAACCGCCGCACTGGATGAGTTGATAAGTTAAAAATCCCCGGCGTTTGTAACCTCACCGATATAGTGAAGATTTGCTGCCTGGCGCCTGTGATTTTTCCCCCTCATGCTGGAGGGATTTTCCACGTTAAGTCTCGTATTTTCTTTTGGTTTTCCGTTCTGCATCGAGTTAATTTGCCTGTCGTTTGTCTAACAACGGTTGATCCACATGAGAAACTGTACTCATCCATGAGATTTAGCGTGGATGAGTCGTACGCAGTCGCAATCAACACCTGCAGGAAACATGGTGTTGGCTGAGGGACGAAATCACTGTTTTGATCTTTTGTCCTAACAAATTTCCGAATTGACCTTGATTGTAAAAAAAATTCTAATCTGACATGTTTTGGTGATGCCACCATCCGTGGCATCTGGGTTGCATCGGAGACGCCAGGGACCCTGACGTCTGGTCCCTGGCCCGCACGACCCGCTGGCCCATTAACCTGCTGACGTGGCAAAAGTCCAGACGCCAATGACCATGGCGTTTCCGCCCAGACGCCGTAGACCCTGGCGTTTGGCCAGTGGCCTAGCCGTGTTACCAGTACGTTGCGTCGCTGCTCACTTCACGGGAGCGTGTCAGCGCGTGTACGTGGGCATGGGTGAATATGTGTTGTTCGCTACATATAGGCCCTTGTAAAGTGCTTCAATCCATCCATCAATTCATGCTAATGCGCCGTGGTGTACACCAACTAGAAATCTGGCTAGCTTTTGTACGTGCATATTTAGCCCGCTTTTGATGATTATTTCTCTTAGATCAATATATAAAACTTTAATCTATTTGCATCACTGTATTCTTCATGATGAACTCTACAAATAGAGTCCAATATTGAATATATTCTTCCTTTCATAAATTTCTAGCAATACGTGGGACCCACACGTCATACAAGAGCACGTTGTTAAACCAATGCATGTATCAACGCAGGTGACACGCCACTGCCGAAAGCCACCGAATCACCAGCTGGTGGTGTCCCGTCGGGCACGCAGCAGCAGCACCTGCCGCCAACGGGCGTGGCAGCAGCAACACATGGCCTGAGCTGCCGCCTCAGGCAGTGGCGGCAGGGCCCACCTCCTATGTCCCGTTCCGTTTCAGCTCCCGCTCGGCCGAAAATCTGTTACACGACGCCTTTCGCCTGGTGCCGTGGCGGCAGGGCTGGCCGCCTCCGTGCGTGGCGGCAGGTGCCACGTGTCGGCTGGCATGTTGGAACCCTTGATTTGTTTTGCTCCGTAAATTTGTTGCCATTCTAGAGATTTGTCCAAGATTTGATGGAACCCTTGATTTGTTTGGTTTGCTCGATTTAGGATGTGTATTCATATTGGTAGTACCGTAGTGTTATTTATTAGTTCACAATATATGATTCTTGTTGGTGAAAGCCTAGATTGTTTAGTTTTTTTAGATATGTATGAGATGCCTATTTTTATAGATAAGTATGAGATGTTGATTTTTGTAGACATATATGAGAAGTTTGTTTAGATATATATTAGATGTTGAGTTTATTTCAAATATTAGATGTTGAGTTTATTTGAAACACTAGATGTTTAGTTTATTTGGACACATATGACATATTCATTGTGTGAGAAGGAGATGTTGAGATTCTTGTAGTTGAACACATGTTATATGTTTAGTGTATACCGATATTTGAGATGAAGATGAACTCTTATATGTTTATTGTTTGAAATTGTAAGGATGGTTTGGCTTCTGGACGATGTCTACGACGTGCAACACCGGGCCTACATGATGCGCGAGAAGGATAAGGTAATAATGAGTAATCTAAATATTTTGCAAATTTTCCTTTAGTTGAAATTTACATGCCCTAAGATTTGTCATTACTTGTTTTTTGCAGAAGCTTGAACCTCTGAAGATTCGGTATCACGGGGTCTCTGGTCCTGCCATGCCTTACGATGAGCGGTACACACCGTACATCAAGCAGGCAGGACTACTCCCGTGGATTCTGTTGGTCAGCCGGTCCACGCCGAATCTGAACGCTCCACTGGTGTCCACTCTTGTTGATCGGTGGAGGCCAGAGACCCACAGTTTCCATCTTCGGACCGGGGAGATGACCGTGACGCTCGAGGATGTCTCGTTGATCACCGGTCTTGCTATCGACGGGAGGCCTCTCTATATGACCACCGATTCTGATGGGTGGCGCGAGCAGATGATTGCTCTTATCGGTATGGCTCCTACCGAGGCTGAGGATGATGTAGAGGAGGGAGAAGAGAAGAAGAAGAGGGAAAGGAAAGCAGCCGGAGCTGCTTTCACGTGGATTCAAAATAACTTTGCGACGTGCCCTCCGGATGCCACTGATGATGTGATCCAGACACATGCTCGTGTGTATATGTGGTACATTGTGTCGAGGACTTTGTTTCCTGACTCCACTGGCAAGAACGCTCCATGGATGTGGCTGAAGGCGTTGACCGTCTTCGATAGCAAATGGAGCTGGGGTTCAGCGACTCTTGCCTACTTGTACCGATAGGTAGTTGGTCTGTTTTGTGATCAACTCATTTCTTCATTAGAAATGCAAGCTTGCTGTCAAGTTAACATTGTTTTTCTTTCATATGTAGCTGGACGATGCGTGTTGCAGGATCACACCTAGTGCAGGCATTGGTGGTAATCTGCTTCTACTTTCTGTATGGAGCTGGGAGCGTCTGCCTGTTGGACGCCCGAAGAGCGTCAGGTTTGATCCTTGCTATGCAGATGAACATGACGAATTACGGCGCCCCACGTGGGCTTACAAGTGGGATATCGTTTCCGAGATGACGAACGATGTCAATCTCATGTACCAAAAGTACATTGCCGAGTTCGACACGATTACGCCTGAGCAGGTAAGGAGGTCATTACTTTAGTCCTTTCTCATGCTTGCTTGAAAAATTGTCATCAAATTTGCATTGTTGCCCTGTTTCATAGGTGGAATGGCAGCCAAATGGGGCGGGTGAGAGCTTGGGGTACACCGCGGAGTTCCGCCTCAACCCGATGTGCTTGCGGGATAAGGATCTCTGGCTTATGCGGTGCCCACTCATATGCAACTGGGCGGTTGAGTTTCATTTGCCGCATCGCGTGTATCGTCAGTTTGGTCTTTTCCAGCCTCACCCGCCGGATTGGGTGGACACGGATAAAGCACTTCATAGGTAAGAGAGCATGTCTGCGTATTGTCTAATCATCGGGACTCCTTTTGATTGTGCTAATGTTTGGTTTTATACCACGCAGGTTGGACAGGAGAAGGCAACGGAAGATAAAGGACTGGGACAAGCATCATTCTGCGTATGTTACCCGCTTCCAGCTTTGTGTGGAGCAAGCTCGTAGCACTGCACGCGCCCCGCTTCGTGAGCACCACCACGGCCTATACCACCACCACCACCACCACCACGGCCTCTACCAGCAGCACGGCCAAGACCACCACCACGACCTCTACCACCACCACGGCCAAGACCTTCACCACGACCAACACCATCACCACAACCTCTACCACCAGCACGACCAAGACCATCAGCACGGCCAAAACCTTCACCACGACCAACACCATCACCACGACCTCTACCACCACCACGGCCAAGACCATCACCACGGCCAAGACCTTCACCATGGCCAAGACCATCACCACGGCCTCTACCACCACCACGGCCAAGACCACCACCACGGCCTCTTCTAAGACCAAGATGACTCCCTCTTTGTTGCCTAGTTCCTCGTTGGCTTGTTTGATTTGAGTGGTTTGGCACTCCACCACTTGTTTGACTTGGTTGGCTACCCCTTGGTTCACTTGGTTGGCTATCATTTGTTTGGCTTGTGCTTGCACCATTTTTCTTTGATCTCTTTCTTGGTTTGGGACAAGTTCTTGTGTTCTGTCCCCCATTATTGCAGCCCCCACAACGGGATTGCTCACGAGGCTCTTGGAATTGGCCGGTGCCGTATTCTCCACCGCCACCATGGCCCCATCCGTCCATGTCACCTCTAAGACGCTTTGTCTTACGTCTTCCCCATCTAACGATCTTCATTTCCGGGTCCGGCCATAGTTGAACTCCATGATACTCCGGCCATTGTGATTGGTCCAAGTATGGCTGAAACCATGGAGTCCATGTATTCTTTACCGTCATGATTGAGAACTCGGACTCCCTCACGGTAAGAGGGTGATTGACGTCCACATTCCTAACCCTAGATGCATTTAACAAGTGCGAGCATGGGAGGTGAAGCAAAGACGGCCTCATGCAGCTGCAATCACACCGTGTTAGGGAGACCTTGAAAGCCCGGCCTCCGTGTTGGCGGCCATCGTTTGTGGTTCCTCCGGGCTCTTTCACCTCATACTTCCACTCGTTGTCGTCATACAGCTTCTTCAGAGTCTGCCTTTCGTGATTGAAATTCCAACCATTCTTCAACCTTTGGTGGGAAATTGTACTTGTGCTTATCCTTGTTCTCACCAGCAATCTGCTTATCAGTCTCCATTGAGTACTTTAAAAAGTATGCATTCATCTTGTCAAATGTGTATTGAACTATTGCCGTCACGGGTAATGCACATACACCCTTGAGCACCTTATTGAAGCATTCTGCCATATTGCTTGTCATTTGACCGTACCTCCGGCCATCTTCATCGAAAGCACGTGCCCACATATTCCTTTCGGCAATGTTCCTATTGAGAAACTCCTGACCGCCGGGGTCAAGTTTCTTGTGTCTGAACAATGCATTGAACAATGCGGCAAACCGCTTGTTGGTGAAAGCGAGACAACAATCCTGAAGATCATCGGCCAACTCCTTGATACCACATGCCCTATAGAAGTTTGCACAAAAGTGCCTCATGCACCATCGATGATGCAACTTAGTATGTCCAGGAATATCAACCACCACCGCATTTAGAATTCCAGGATGGCGATCCGATATGACACAAATTTCCCTTTCAGCAGGTAATACCCTTGTTCTCAGTTGACGCAAGAACCACTCCCAGTTATCATTGTTCTCCACCTCAACCAAAGCGAAAGCCAAAGGCAACACCCGGTTATTGGCATCACTTGCTATTGCAACCAATAAAGTGCCCTTGTATTGTCCGGTCAAGAACGTGCCATCAATGGCGATGACGGGCCGACAATGCTCAAAAGCCCTCACGCATTGCTCAAAGGCCCAAAATGCACGGCCAAATACTCGCACGGTCCTCCCCTTATGAATCAATGTTTGGTGCCCATGAGGCTCAACCACGTGAACCATGCCTGGGTTTGTGGCGGCCATAGCTAACAACAACCTAGGGAGTCGGTTGTATGCTTCCTCCCAATTGCCATACAACATCTTGAATGCGGCCTGCTTCGCCTTCCATGCCTTGCCGTACTTCACCTTGTAATGAAAGATGGCTTTCACAAGGTCAATGACACTCTTGATGCTCATTGTTGGAAATGTGGATATTTGGTTGGAAAGCCTGTAAGCGATGAACTCGGATGTGAGTTGTCTGTGTTGTTGGTACACAAGCTTGCCATCCGCCCTCTTGTGCCGGCACATGTGAGTTGGTAGACAACTCACTATGCACCAAGTGGGACCTCCTTTCCATGGCCTTGCACGCACAATCCATGGACATGTTGGCACTTCACATTTGACCGTGTAACGCACATTCACGTCCGAGTTGGCCACTTTATGTGGACGATAATATGTAACCGAGTAGTTGTCGAGCCACATCTTCAATTCCAAGAAGGATTGAAACTCACAACCGGGATATATCCCGTTCTTGCCGTCTTCCAAATCACGGTGAGAACTTGGCCTAGCTCCAAGAGATATGCATTTGCCACCATCCACAACGGCTTCATCCGCGAGACTAAGATCCTTGAACAATGGTGTCTTTTGATCCCGCCCGAATACCTTCTTGAATGCTTCGGCCTCCTTCGGCGTGAACCCCTCCTCATCAACTTCTTCATCGGGACCATCATCATCCGAGTCCGATGCATATGCACGGGAAAAAGGGATGGATTGGTCCATTGTCTCTTGCACATGATATTGGTCGAGATCACCCACATTGTTGTCATGGAGGTCAACTTCGTTGTCATCCTCCTCGTACTCATCATTCTCCTCTTCAAAACCTTCATTTTGGTTGTTTGGAGTCGGGCTCAATGTTGGCCAATCTTGTTGCGTGAATTGAGGTTCACTCATTTGATCTTGGTTCATGGGTGGGGGAGTGCTAGCAACCAACGGGGAGGGGTTCCGGTTCAAGTCTACATTCAAAGTAGACTCAACCTTCTTGGAGGCAAATAACTCAAGAGCCTTGTCTAGAGATTCGGCAACCGTCTCCTTGTATGCAACCCAACGTTGCTCGGAGTTCACACGCATTGTCTTCCAACGGATGTGCATTCCAAAACCAGCATTATGCCTTCCCTCAAACTCAACAACGTCACTTGGGTCAATCCAATTCAAATCTTTCCTCACTTGTTCCAAAAGCTCCGCATAGCTAGGACTACTCTCAAACACCATGTCAAGCTCATCCGGGTCCGTCTCAACATTGCCTTTCAAAAAGGCCTCTTTATCCACATGATGAACATAAACACATGTTCTCCCCATCCCTACAATAATCAAAAAAACACATATATCAAGTAAATACTTAAGAAAAATATTTGCACACATATGCCCTAACATATATATGAATTAATAACCCTAAACCCCACATAACAATTACCACAACCCTAACCATAACATAACCCTAACACCAACATCAAACACACATAACCCTAACCCTAGCATACTATGGAAGCCTAAACAACCCAAATTAGCAAAGAAATATAACATCATTCAACACAAATTTGCAAATCCAAGCAAAAACTAGGGTTTCCCCAAACTAGCAAGATTTGAGCAAATGTGACAATTCCTATGGATGAAAACGAGGGGATCGGAGGAGATTACCTTAAGGGAGGGGTTGGCTTCGAAATCCACGGTCAAATACTCCGGATTTGCAAGATTTGAGAAGGATTTGAGAGGGGGGAGAGGGGAAGAGAGGAGGGCCGCAAGTCTAAGGGTTTGGGTGGGGTGGGGGTGTGTGGGGTGGGGGTGGAAGGGGAGAGAGGGTGGGGCCAGCCCAAGTGGAACACAGACTGTGCAGCGCCCAAGAGCTAGGCGCTGCACGTTACAGGTGTGGCGCCTAAGTCTTAGGCGCTGCAGTGCTGTCTGTGGGGCCGCAACTGGACCAGGACTGCCACGCTGGCAGGATGTGCGACGCCTAAGGGAAGGGCGCTACACAGTAGGGTGCGGCGCCCAGCTGTCGGGCGCCACACCAAAGGGTCAGCAGAATGAAATTTTTCGTGCCAGGTCAGTTTGTGATTTGATTTCTGCCTCAGGTCAGATATGTGATTTCGCCCTCGTGTGCACAGCAGCCGCGTCGAGGGCAGAGCCGGGGATCCGCATGGCATTGTGGTACTGCAGCAGCACCACGGTCGCCGGCAAAGGCTGAGAGCTCTGACAGTAGTACAAATGTTAAAGATACCTGAGACATATAGTCATGCGTATGTACGTCTAGAAATAGTGGCGGCGGACAACGAAATTTAAAATCGAGCGAATTCTCAATCATATATTGTTAATAGATAACCAAAATAAATAATAAACCCTAACATGTATAATATTTTTATATGATCCTAAACAGAGTACCCAAATATAGTGGAAGTGTAAACATATTTAAATGGAAGTAGTACAACCTAAAACATACCTATAAACAAGACCTAACCAACGGTTTTGTCCTACCCTTCTTTGAAATCTTTCGTAAAATTACCAAGATCAAGATTTTTACATATTACTCGCTCACTGTAACACTAATCTAATCATTAAGCCAGCCTCTGGATATCTTGCTGCATAAATCAGTTTTGATGATTTTCATTGCTGACAATAGGTATCTCATTCGTAATTAAACTGGCAGGTGTCCGGCCAGCTGCACTGTAACATACGGCATAGTGGTCGGTTCAATATTAATTGTGTTATAGATGCACATGCGTCCTCGAACATACACCATTACTCTCGCATGGAGGACAGGGCAACTTCCGATGATTATTACAGAGATCCTAGCTAGCAACCCAAAAATTAATACGCACAGAGACAATATGTCTCCAAAAGTTCATACGCACAGAGACAATATGTCTCGCAGACGCACGTTAACACGTACGGTGGCCAATCCCAGCGCAGGCATAACTGCTGCACGATCATTTCATACTAGAGGCTATTGCGCGCTTCTTCACTCGTAGGATTTTCTTGACTTTAAAAAGGTTTGTGAAATTTTAAAATATTCACGAATTATTAAAGCGTTCATGAAGTCAAAAAAAGTTCATGGATTCTAAAAAATGTTTGAAGTTTTTCTAATGTTCATAGTTTTAAAAAATACTCATGAATAAAAAGGTGAAATTTGAAATAACATAAACAAACGAACAACAACAAAGCTTTTAGTCCCAAATAAGTCAGGGTAGGCTAGATATGAAACTCATAAGATATTCTTATGGATTTCATCTTTATAAGATTGGCTGAGTTTTGACGTTAGCTTGCCAAGCCTATCAAAATCATCCTTCTTTATCCATGCTTGGGACCAACTATATCGAGACAACATAGGCGAAGTTAAAAATGGGATAAAAAAAAGAACTACTCCCTCTGGAAACTAATATAAGACGTTTTAGATCACTACTTTAATGATCTAACACGTCTTATATTAACTTCCAGAGGGAGTATCTATCTATACCTATACTAATTAAACTCTCTAGAAGTATCCAAATAAATTAGAAATTACGAGTTGCTTGTATGATGGGACTGAGATATAACGGTGTAGATCTGTTACTATACTAATTAGGGACTTCCTGCGAACTTCCACATTATCTCACGCGGCCGCCTCCCAACCCTAGCACCGTCGCCACCACCACAACTTCTGCCACCACCTTGGCCCCCCTCCACTCTCCCGTCTGGCAGCCTCGTCGGCGACTAGAGGAGTGGAGACCTTGTTTTACTATTTTTCGTTTTGCTTCTCCGGCGACATCGACGAGGTGGTGTTGATGATAGCGTGCAAAAATAAGGTCTCTCCGGCCTATCGTCCCTACCTCGACGACATCCAATCCGGCGTCGACAAAGGGCCTGTGAGAGTTTGTGTCCCCTAGATATACTGTTTCCATTTAAATCTTGGCGGTCTGGCTATTAATGTGGTGAGTTCGACATTTTCTTCTATGTTGTTCTATGGCTTGGTTTAATTTCTCCAACCCTTTATGCTGGTTGTGATAGATTGCACGCCCATTTTGCATGTGGTGATGCTTCAACCGATATTGCTTCAGTGATTTTTAGATCTCATCTCAAGGGCGAGTGGCTATTACGGTTTTCAAAGCCTGGTTTGGCGAGGGCATTCGGAGGTATCGCTTTTCTTTGTTATTGGTTCAGTGCAATTTTCAATCTCCGACGGACGGTGTACAATCAAAAGAAGAAGAAGGCTAGTATGTCTTCTAATGTAATTTTACAGTTTACTGGACGTTCTACATCCACTAGTCTATCCATTATACTGGCCTTTTCTCTTAATATTAATCGGATATAAAATGCCTTTCCGTGTCTTTATTAAGAAAATATAAGTAAAAATATGTCCCGGCTATAGACCAATCTTTTGAAGTGCACGTCAAGTCTTTGAAAGTTCCCTTCTTGGTTATGTCGGGGTTCATAGCTTCCGTGGTCGCTCCTTCTAGTGATGGGCTCCGGCGAAATCCCTGTTGCATAGCATCGCCGTTCGTGGCCGGCCGGCAACCTTTTTTTCATAATATTTGAATATAATTGCACGCGGTTAGATTCACAAGAACGTCGCCTTGTGCATTTGACCATCTCACACAGATTTTCTGCCCCGAGCATGTCCTTTATGTATTGACCATCTCAGAGCATCTCCAACAAACGAGCGTGGGAGCGACAACAGGTTTGTCACATAGAAAAAACACGGCGCCCGATCCAGCGGCCCCACCTGCAGCAGCCCAGATTTTACAGCACGCGCGAGCGGGCGCACCAAATACGCAGAGCGTGATGCCGTTTTGTCTAGCGCGCTGAACCTTGTTTACCGTGCGCGAGATTTTAGCGCGGCTGCCGAAGTGCTAGTTTTGGTCGCGCGCTATATAGCTGTTTTTTCCAGTGCACGGCTTATCTAGCGGTCTGTTGGAGATGGTCTCACACAAGTGTGCTTCTTGAGCATGTGCAAGTTCAAAGAACAATGCATATGATTTTTTCCAGTCGTGCGGGATATGACCTCCCAATCGCCCATGCTCAGTAGCTGATGGTTTTTGGTTGTGTGTGCAATAGGCCTTTTTTCTGTTTGCTTAGCATGTGCGTGCACTAGTGCATTGAGGATAGAGGGAGAAGAGATTTGAAGAAGCGTCGGAGATCCTTTTCTTATAAATTTTCGGTCTCCATTCCCATTCATCTCATCATCCCCATAGGGAGAGGAATTCCAAGTTGTAAGACTATGTTTATAACTTGATTTGTATTCATCTTGAAGTTGAGACTAGTTTAATCATTCATCTTATTGTGAATCTTCACGATATTGTCGATATGATTTCTCTTGACTTATTTTCGGAGATGTTTGGTGATTCTTCCACTATTTGTGACTAGTCACCCCCGGGCATGGGAGATGTACATGATTGGTAAGACTTTGTGCCTATTCCATATTCCTTCATTCGTGATTACAGTTTTATGATTGTTTCGTAAGTAGTTTATCTGTGCTGAGCGTAATGCGTGTGACGTGTTGTTCAATCTATGCTCTCCCGCAACACGATCGGAAGACGTATGCACGTAACACACATTGTTTAGTGAATCAGTGACCTCCAGGTGATAGGTGGAGATTTCTACGAGGGTTGAAGACAATATGAGACTAAATAGGGTTTTCCCCGCTTTGTATTACAAAGCAACCATCACCGATACAGCCAACGATAGGTGTTGGGGTGGAAGCAGCATAGCACTAGTGCAGAACCGGCCTTTAGTGCCGGTTCGTAACGGCCTTTAGTGCCGGTTCGGCAACCGGCACTAAAGAGTGGGGACTAAAGGTCCCCCCCCCCCTTTAGTACTGGTTCGTCACGAACCGGCGCTAAAGTGTCACCACGTGGCACGAGCCAAGCCCGGGTGCGTGTAGGACATTAGTACCGGTTGGTAACACCAACCGGTACTAAATGTTTGGGGGGGTTTTGGCTTTATTTTCCATTTAATTCTTTTTTGTTTGCTGGTATTTCATCATACTACAAATTGTACACGTTATGCATATATATAAATAGATTTTCTCGTACGTAGAACCGCATATATATAAATATATATCATCGAATGTCTCACAACCAACACAATTAATTATTCACACATACACATGTATATTGAAAGTGCAACTATCCCTAGGTGGTTTTGGTAATTCATAACAACATATAGCTCATTGAGCTAATGCTATTCCAAGACTATTATTTCAGGAAAGCTCAATGAATGGCATGGCATGGATGATGAAAGTGGATCCCTTAAAATACTAAGGACAAAGTATTGGCTCAAGCTCAAAAGCTCAAGACTCTTCATTTTACATTTTAGTGATCCAAGATCACGTTGAGTCTATAGGAAAAGCCAATACTATCAAGAAGGGATGAGGTATTGCTTAATGAGCCTCTTGCTTCATGTGCTTAGTGATATGCTCCAAAACCCTCAACTACTTTCCCACATCCACAAATGACCTAAACCTAAAGCCAAAATCGGTCACACCGATTCTTTCTATCTGGCGCCACCGATTCCAAAAGTCATAGCCACTGCCACAAACCCTAAGCAAATCGGTCTTACCGATAGGGATCTCGGTCTCACCGAGATGGGGTTGCAATCTCTCTGTTTCCCTTCATAACATTTCGGTCTAACCGAAGTGAGCGATCGGTCCCACCGAGATTGCAATGTAAACTCTCCATTTCCTTTTTGTAACATTTCGGTCTCACCGAAAAGAGCAAATTGGTCCCACCGAGTTTACCTGACCAACTCTCTGGAAAGCTTATTACCAAAATCGGTCTCACCGAGTTTGTGTAATCGGTCTCACCGAGATTACGTTATGCCCTAACCCTAACCATATCGGTCCTACCGAGTTGCATGTCGGTCCCACCAAAAATCACTAACGGTCACTAGGTTTACTAAATCGGTCTGACCGAGTTTAACGATTCGGTCCCACCGAGTTTGGTAAACTGTGTGTAACGGTTAGATTTTGTGTGGAGGCTATATATTCCCCTCCACATCCTCTTCATTCGTGGAGAGAGCCATCAGACTAAACCTACACTTCCAACTTACCATTTCTGAGAGAGAACCACCTACTCATGTGTTGAGGCCAAGATATTCCATTCCTACCATATGAATCTTGATCTCTAGTCTTCCCCAAGTTGCTTTCCACTCAAACCCTCTTTCCACCAGATCCAAATCCTATGAGAGAGAGTTGAGTGTTGGGGAGACTATCATTTGAAGCACAAGAGCAAGGAGTTCATCATCAACGCACCATTTGTTACTTCTTGGAGAGTGGTGTCTCCTAGATTGGCTAGGTGTCACTTGGGAGCCTCCGACAAGATTGTGGAGTTGAACTAAGGAGTTTGTAAGGGCAAGGAGATCGCCTACTTCGTGAAGATCTACCGCTAGTGAGGCAAGTCCTTCGTGGGCAATGGCCATGGTGGGATAGACAAGGTTGCTACTTCGTGGACCCTTCGTGGGTGGAGCCCTTCGTGGACTCGCGCAGCCGTTACCCTTCGTGGGTTGAAGTCTCCATCAATGTGGATGTACGATAGCACCACCTATCGGAACCATGCCAAAACATCCGTGTCTCCAATTGCATTTGAATCCTCCAAACCCTTCCCTTCACTTTCTTGCAAGTTGCATGCTTTAATTTCCACTGCCTATACACTCTTTGCATGCTTGCTTGAATTGTGTGATGATTGCTTGACTTGTCCTAAAATAGCTAAAATCCACCAAACTCTAAAATTGGGAAAAGGTTAAGTTTTTTTTTATTGGTCAAGTAGTCTAATCACCCCCCCTCTAGACATACTTCAAGGTCCTACATATATACATATAAATTTTCTCCTACATGTTGCCTTGGTGCCTTCGGAGCATGATGACAAGTGGTTCATGAGGGCGGTAGCGGGTAATAGTATTCTCCTTTGGGATCTATGACCTAGTCGAGCAAAAATCCGGCTATTTCCTCTTGAAGTGCTAGTATGCGGTTCGCTGGTAGGAGCTTATCCCGCACCTCTCTGAACTGTTAAGAAGGAGATCAATATGCATGTGTATTAGTTGTGTGACTAGATATCGATAATGGTGTGAATAGTGTTCTGACAAACGTACCTAGTCCTATCTTTGAGATCTGCTCCTTTCGGACGCCATCATGCGAATGTTCTCGCAAACGTAGAATGCACACAGATCATTCCCCTGTGCCTGCTTCAGGGCCTTTACGAGAATGGAATTGAATCAGATAATGATTAATCAAGCATGATAATTAATTAATGGTATTGAAACAAGAATTAAAACAATGGTAGCTAGCTAGTACTACTTAATTACTTACCTTTGGTCTATACCAAAACAACTTTTTTGCCCATTTGCCTGGAGTACCTCGATGAACTTTGCCCAAGCCCTGCCCGCCGGCAAAGAAAATTAATAAAGGGGTTATTAAATAGTTCATATCAGGAAATGACGAACTAATAATAGGCCGAGATATAGTTAATAATGATTGAAATTACCTGTTGACTATCCCCTTCACGATGGTGTAGTCTTTATCTTTTTTAAGTAGTGAGTCCAGTACTTCAATTGTTCCTTTGTCAATCTTAATGACTAACCAGATCCAGTGGAAACTGCATGCGCACACGTTTGCATGTCTTAATTAAGCGGGCATGTGCATAAAATTAATCAATTACCGTAAACCGTATACACTTAATTATTAACATCTAGATAGCTAGTAAGCAAGAACAGAATTTGTAGTATAAGACAGTGTGACTCGCGGGAAGTTGTAAGGAAGTAGTATATCTTCATTGGTATTGAGGCGCTTGAAGAACTCTAGCACGCTTTCCTCTAAACTTACTCGACAACTTGGAATATTCCATGTGTACTCATTAATGGTATTTGGGTCAATGAACCCAATGCCATAGCGTCTAGATTTTTTTCATTTCATACATCTTCATCCTGCATATAATACCACAGAAAAGAATATAGTGAGGATAATTACATGTAATGATTGATCAAAATGATCACTACTTAGCTAGCTTGGGACTTAAATTACAGAAAGAAATTACTTACAGACAATAGCAACTGACGATAGAATTGTCGAGTGCGTCTTGATTGTATAACTGAAATAGTTCTGAATACTCAATGGACAGAGCTTTATCATGGAAGTAATGCTCATGCTTGACATTCACCATGAGGGACACTCGATTGGAAATCTTGGTAATGTTCATGTACCATTGATGCAATTCATACATTCTCGTTGGGAGGTTCTTGACCTTGTCTGGCTCGACCAAAGGTTGGCCCCGGACATATTTCCGTTTTATTTCCTCCTCTCTAAGCCGAGGCATGGGCTCGATTTCGTGGAGTTGTCCAACAGTGATCTTGAGCATTTCAGCCTGCATTATATGCTCCTCGGTTATTACCACATCGCCCAGCTGGGGAAAATTAACAGTTTGCCCACAATAATATTGGGCGCGCGTACTCTCATGTGTTGTTGGCACAACAAGCGGGGGATCGATTGCGTCGCCTGTTCTGCCAGCTGGGGAACGGTTTTCCCGCATTTTTGCCAGCTTCTTGTTGGCTCGAGCTCGAGCTTGCTTCCTTCTGTAGCCGTGCTCGATGTAGCTTCCTGATTTGGCGCTCATAGTCTGAGTCAAGAGGTTTGGGATCTGGTGCTCTAGCCATACGAATGAAGTGGTCAATCATTTTCTCAGGCACTTTCTACTTTGGCGGCGGTGCCGGTTTCGGTCCAAAATGGGCGTCCACTTGGGCCTGCACTATGGCTGTGTTTCACTCCTTGGTCATGTCGTAAGGCCTCTGAGGAAGAGGAGGGAAGTTTGGACCATATTTATATCACCTATCTCCGCCTGTAGTACCTTGACTCGTACCGCTATGCACCATAGCTGCAGCGTGTATCTTCTGCGATTGCTGAGACGGCGGAGACGGCTGACGTGGCTGACGCTGTGCCGGACTTGAAGTAGGAGGAGTGGCCTGATGCTGTGTCGGACTTGAAACTGGAGGAGTGGCCTCATGCTGTGCCGGACTTGAAGCAGGAGTCTGCTCACGCGTTCGGGGACTTGGAGGAGTTGGCGGACTTCGAGGAGGAGTCGGCTCACGCGTTCGTGGACTTGGAGGAGCGGGAGTCTGCTGACTCGGTGGAGGACTTCGAGGAGGAGTCGGCTCACGCGTTTGTGGACTTGGAGGAGCGGGAGTCTGCTGACTCGGTGGCGGACTTCGAGGAGGAGGCGGCAGACGATGCGGTGTCGGTGGACTTGGAAAGGAGATGCAATCCTTTCTCCATAGGATGATACGATGTATGGCCTCTCCCAGTGTGCGCTCGCCATCACCTCCAGCAGTGTCAAGTGCTAGCCTCGAATATGGCTCAACCAGTTCATCAACCCTGACACGACCATAGCCCTCTGGAATCGGGATGCAATAGAAGGTTGCTTCGGGGGTAATTGTAATAGCAACGTCGTCCGCCACCTTCATGGATATGTTCTTCATTTTGGAATGTAGCTCACAGTTAGTGTTCTCTATGATGTCATCCACAGGGTATGTATCCAGCAGTGTGTCGCTCGGGGTAGAACCAACGCTGCTTCTCAGCATGGATGGGACGGTGCTATCCAATGCTGGACGATCATCCGCTTGCTGCTGCCGCTGCTGAGACCCCCTTTCCTGGCTAAGTGAGTCGATTTGCTGCTGCTGCTGCTAGAATTTGAGTGCCAAGTCTGCGTGCCTTGCTTCTAGGCCTTGAAGGCGTTCTGCGTCCTGCTTCCTCTGCTCCTCCTCCAGCTTCCTCTTCTTCTCCTCCTCCATCTTCTTTCTTGCACGGGACCTGTAGTCGTCGTTCCAGTCCGAAAAGCCCTCATACCAGGGAATAACGCCCTTGCCTTGTGTTCTTCCCGGGTGTTCAGGATTTCCCAGGGCGCGCGTAAGCTCATCGTGCTCTGTGTTGGGCGTGAACACCCCCGTTCGAGCTTCTTCTATTGCGTCAAGTATCTTTTGTTCGGCTCCTTTTAGACTTTCCTTCTGCGAAACCAGGCCTGTCTTCGGGTCCAACGCCCCCCTATGCGCATAGAACCAAGTTCTGCACCTGGGGGGCCAGCTCCTAGTAACCGGAGTGACCCCTGCATCCTCCATATCTTGCTCAGACTTATCCCACTTAGGCATTCCCATCGCGTAGCCACCTGGACCGAGCCTATGGTACTGCGTCTTTTTTGCGGCATTGGCCTTGTTTTTTATCGACCGTTCCTTAGATAATTCTGAATCCTTGAATTTCATGAAATCGACCCAGTGTTCTCTTTGCTTCTCCAGTGTTCTCGTGAATTCTGGAGTCTTCCTTTCTGCAGCGAGGTGGTTGGCCCATACAGTTTTCTTGTGGGTGTTGAATGCAATTGCCATCTTCTTAAGAGCAGCGCCCTTGACTTTGTCCACATCTGCTTTAGTGAAATATCTGGTAGGGTGAAATGCTCCATCGGAGATTCCCAAAGGTTTTTTTTGCTCTGTCGTCGACCCAGGTAACACCTGGACGTCTAGTTTTTGGCTCTTTCTATTCTTGAATGGAGATCGGGAGTAGGTCCTTCACAAGAACTCCACACTGACGAGTCCACTTGTTCGCAATGTTCTTAGGCGTGAGGGGTTCGCCACTAGGTTTGACGGAGTCGATGTTGTACTTTAAACCATCCTTCAACTTTTTGCCCGGGCCTCGCTTTGTCCTGCTGTCTGTAGAAGCAGATTTGCTCGATCCGGAGGGCTGAAAGAAGAAAGATCGATTCGTTAATATATCTTCAAATAAAATAAAACATGTGATGATCACCAGATGCCTGCTTATATAAATATACCTCGCTGGTAGTCTTCGTTATTTGAAGATCAGCATTGTCTGTGTCATCATAAACATTGTCTATGTCATCATAATCATAATCATAGTTCATGACTTCATCAGCTCGATCGTCGAGATCGAATATCCTTTCATCACCCTCTCGGGTATTGTTCAGATATTGGGAGCCATCATCTGCTTCATTCAGATCATCTAGCCTGCGAGGGCTGCGTATGATGTCGAACAATTGCTCTTCTCTCTCTCTCTGCCGGTATTGTCCACCATAGCTCTTACTTAACTAATACAGAAGAAATATAAAACAATTTAGTATTCAAATTACAATGCATGGATGCAATCAATAAGGAAAAACTGAATCATATAGTACATAATATATGCATCGTCTCGATTAATATATAATCTCGAATACATCATCGTCTCGAATAATATATATAATCTCGAATATTATATATCGAATACATCAGTGGCTAGGTACCTAATAAAGATCAAGTACTACAGAAGAATCTAGGGCACCACTCGCGGTTCCTGGGGCGCGGGCGGTGGATACCCAAAGAGAAGGAACCATCACATGATCATATCTCCGGTCATCTGCCCAAAAAACCTGCCAAGTAGTGGAGAACCTGACATCGTCCATAGCAGCCTTGTAGCGATGGACGTGCTCGTCTTCCTCCCTGACACGGCGACGCACCACCTCCGGCGGGGCCAACTGCCTCTGCACCGAATGTGGCCCATGCGAACGCCACCAAAGGAGATAAGGGTCGACGACGGGACCCGAGGCCGGGTTCCTCACCAAGCGGCGCACCCCTCCAGGTAGCACCTTCCAGTGCCAGCCTGGTGGAGCCCAGTCCTGGACATGGGTCCTCTGAAGGATGACGTCGGCGCGAACGGGTCGACGGCGAGGATGCGGGTCGGGCATATCGTCGAAAACAAATACTATATGCCCGCAAAAAGTAAGATTTTTTAAATGATTGGATTGTGATAACTAAAATTCTATATGCAAATTCTAACAATTTGACATTAATCTAATTCATCTAACTAAAACTAATTCTAAAATTTCTAACATTTCTAATTATATAACTAACATTTCTAATATTTCTATAACTAAAAAACAGAAAAATTGCTAACATTTCTATAAATATTTCTATAACTAAAAAATAGAAAAAAAATTATAACATTTCTATATATATAACTAACATTTCTAATATTTCTATAACTAAAAAAAGAAAAATTTCTAACATTTCCATAGATATTTCTATAACTAAAAAACAGAAAAATTTCTGTAACTAAAATTTATAACAAAAAACTAATGTGTGTGTGTGTGTGTGTGGACATGGCGGCCGGGGCATGAGCTCACCGGCGAGGCGACGACGGGGTGGCGACGACGGGGCGACGGGATGGGGCGGCGATGAAAGGGCGACGGGGCGGGGCGCGGCGACGGGGATGACGGGGGACGGGGACGGGGACGGCCGGGGACGACGGGGACGGGGACGGCCGGGGGCGACGGGGACGGGAACGACCGGGGCGGAGACGGCGACGGGGGCGGCGACGAGGGGCGGGGACGCGTCGGGTGCGGCGACGGCGTCGATCGGGGCAGGCGGCGTGTCGTCGGCGGAGAGGGAAGAACAGAGGGAAACTGAATTTTTTTCAAGTGTCGGCGGAGAGCCACCAACCGGTACTAAAGGTCTGTTTTGGCCAGGCCAAGCGGCGGGAAGCGCCCCCCTTTAGTACCGGGTCGTAGCACCAACCGGTACTAAAGACCCCCCCCCTTTAGTACCGGTTGGTGCCACGACCCGGTACTAAAGGTGTGTGCTGGTGCAGGTTCGTGTGGCAAGTTTAGTCCCACCTCGCTAGTCGAGGGGCGTCCGCGCTGGTTTATAAGCCCCAGTGTGGTAGCTCTCTCGAGCTCCTCTCCAAAGCAGGCCTACTGGGCCTACCTATTTTGTGCTGCCCTCTAGGCCTACTGGGTCATTGCAGGCCTGCATCTTGGCCCAACAAAATGTTGTGTTTCTAGTCGTATGCAGGCCGCTCTGGCCCATTAGGCGGGCTTTTTATTTTCTTAATTTTTTTTGCTTTAATTTTTTTATTTTATTTTTTAGTTTATTTATTTTTGAATAGTTTAAATATTGAATTATTTGAAATTTGTGTGAATCACTAGTTTGTGAATAACTTAACTTTGAAAATAAATTTTTCAGTGATTCTTTTTCTTATGTTTATAATTATTAGTGTGTTTTATCATTATATTCAATTTGGTAATGTTTAGGTTATTTAAAAAATGAAATGCCTTTGTAATAGATGAGTTTTTGTCTGAAACCCTGATACTTCGAAAGAGATTGTCCATTTTGTACACGAAGTGCATCCAGTTTTTGCCGTAACCTTCTCTACTTTTTTGCACATGCTATGTGGGTGAAATTATGATACCATGACAACTTTCAACCTTTTCTGAGTTCATTTGAAATGCTTTTCAATTTCAGGGTCATTTAGCTAAAAAAATCAGTAAATGCATGAAAGAATTTGTTTGCACATAAATTTTCTTCGCGTTTCAAATGCCAAAACACATAACTACCCTAACTATTACAGAGATTCCCTCCTGGGTGTGAAACACAGAAGAAAGTGATGATAGTGAAGTCGATCACATCCTAGATCTTTGGGTGTGAAACTTTTTCTTCGCGTGTGTCCGTTTGCACCGTAGCCATGGAAAATCTTCATCATTTAACTGGATGCTCAGGTCAATATTCACTGTGAATGGAGCAATTTCATCAAACTTTTCATAATTTTCTGACATGTCTGTCTTGTCATTCACTCCCATGATGTTTCTTTTCCCTCAAAGAACTATGTGGCGCTTTGGCTCGTCGTATGATCCATTCGCTTCCTTATCTTTTCTTTTTCTCGGCCTGGTAGATATGTCTTTCACATAAAAAACCTGCGCCACATCATTGGCTAGGACGAATGGTTCGTCTGCATACGCAAGATTGTTGAGATCCACTGTTGTCATTCCATACTGCGGGTCTTTCCTTACCCCGCCTCGTGTCATATTGACCCATTTGCACCGAAACAAAGGGACCTTCAAACCACCTCCATAGTTTTTTTTGAGGGTTAACGACAGTGGGAGAGGCTCCCACTGACTTTGTATTACTCACAAGAGAACGGTTACATGTGTGTTACAATGGGTTTTAGGCCCCCCGGCCGTAAAAGCTACAAAATCCAAGACTAGCGACCCAAACTTACAATGTAATCAGAGAGAAAAGGATGGGATTTCTCTGGACAGTTGTGAACAACCAGCTCCAAGAGATTTTTGAATCTAGCTAGCCATGCCTCGAAGGAGTGTGGAATCCCCCTGAAATGTTGGTTGTTTCTCTCCATCCATATGCTCCAAGCAGCAAGCAAAAAAACATCCATGAATAGGGGTCGATGCCAGCTATCTTTACCTCCATGCAAAAGGGCTAATCTGTTGGCTCCCCCCGGCCAAGACATCCCAACCTTACTCCAGCACCGCTGGCTAAAGGGGCACGTAAAGAAAAGGTGCTCCACAGTTTCCTCGTGGGGGTTCTGACAGAACATGCATGCATAATTATCCCCGGCTACAGCAAAGTGTCGCCGCCTCAGCATGTTCTTGGTGTTCAAGCGATCGACCAGAAGCAGCCACCCGAACAGTTTGAACTTGATCGGGCTTTTGGATTTCCAAAGCCAACAAAACGCCTCATCAGCCGCAACCTGCTTGAAACAGTGGTTGTAGTACCCTTTGGAAGAAAAACGCCCTAGGTTGCAGACCCAAGTGTCGGCGCAGTCATTGACCACCTGGACGTGCATAGACCCATGCTGAATCTCTGTGATCTCCTCCCTGGCCTGGATCGAAAGAGGCAGGCTGAAAATCATGGCCGGATCAGCGGTCATGAGTACCTTGACAACGGAGTCATCCTCGTTCAAGGCAAAGGAGAAGGCTCGTGGATACGTGTCCATCAGTGTGGAGTCATTGTCACCAAACCAGACATCTTTCCAGAACAAAGAGCTAGAGCCATCCCCTGGGATTACTTTGGTGATTCCCCGGAAGATCCCGCTGAGTTGCATCACATCCTTCCACCAGAAGGAGCCCACTAATTCAGTAGCATGCGGTACTTTATTTGTGTAATATGCATCCCAGACCAGCTGAACCCAGGGTACATCCTCCCGATTGTAGAACTTGAACAAGTGCTTTAAGAGGAGCGCAGTATTTTGTGTTTTGATATCAATAACACCAAGGCCACCACATCGTTTTGGTCAACAAACGAGCTCCCAGGCAGCAAGGGAGTTGTTTTTGACCCCCATCATCAGAATTTTTCGCCCAAAGGCAGTATCGGCGCAGTTTATCGAGGTGTTCAATCACTTTGGGGTGCAGCTTGATTGTACACATCGCATAGATCAGCATGGAGGTGACAACCGAATTGACCAGAGTCAATTTGGCCCCCGACGACATCAGTGATAAGGCAGTGGAAGTTTTCCTTTCAACCGATTGCACCAACGGCATGAGATCAAGAACAGTCGGCCTCGTTGTCCCCATGGGGAGACCAAGGTAAGTGAACGGCAAGGTGCCAACAGAGCAGCCAAAAACCTCCGCTAACTCACTAGCATGTTGGTGATCAATGTTAATGGGTATAAGGGTTGATTTATGGAAATTGATCTTGACTCCAACCGAAGCTGCATAATCCTCCAAGCTAAGTTTCATGCGGGCAGCCTGTGTAGGAAAAGCTTGCATAACCAAGATTGTATCATCTGCGTATTGCACCACCGGGAAGTCACCTGCATTTTCACGATGAAGAGGAAGCTCCAGCAGACCCTGGGCGTAAGCGTCGTTGATTGCAGCTTGAAGAAGGTCAGCTGCAAGGACAAAGATCAGTGGCGAGAGAGGGTCACCCTGTCATACACCACATTTGCATTTGAATTTCCGACCAGGAACACCATTTAGGAGAACAGATGAAACTCCCGAGCCGAAAATCATTTCCATCCAACCTAACCATTTGTCATCAAATCCCATGTGTTTCATGATTTCCAACATGGGGGCATGTTCAATCGTATCAAAAGCCTTGGCAAAGTCAAGCTTAAGTAAAACAATCTCTATCGCAGATGAGTGGCATTGATGAATATATTCAAACGACCACGCAAGGCAATCTTGAATGGTCCTCCCCTTAATAAAACCATATTGGTTTCTGCGGATGATTTTGAGAATAACTTTCTGCAGTTGGTTAGCCAGGATTTTTGTAATGATTTTCAGACAACAATTCAGTAAGGTAATTGGTCTAAAATCATTAGCAGTTTCCGGAGAGGATATTTTTGGAATCAGGGTGATGTATCCCTCACTAATGCTAGTGATATCAAGCCCACCCGCATGGAAAGCATGACACAACTTGTAGAAATCCGTCTTGATGATTTGCCAGCACTTCTTAAGAAAACAACCATTGAAACCATCCGGGCCGGGGGCTCTGTCGTTTGGCATTTCCTTAATAACAGCATCGATCTCTTCATTAGAGAAGGGCGCAGTCAGTTGATCCAACCCATCAATCCGGCGGATGATCCTAGAAAGATCAAACCGTATGCTAGTGGGTTTAGAAGAACCTAAACGTTCCTTGTATGTAAATAGAACCCCTCCTTGCCAACGTGGTCATGGATTTCCACATCACCAACTCTAAGCATGGCAATAGCATTGTGTCTATATTGCTCCGTGGCTAGAGATTGGAAAAGCTTAGTGTTCTCATCAGCAAATCTGAAATACCTGATAGTACATCTCTTCCTCCAATATTCATTCTGGTATTTGAGCAAGGCCTGTAAATGGGATTTCAAAATCTTCCTGAAGTTTGATTCCTGGATGTATAAAGGGCGTTTATCCTCAAGAGAGTCCATGAAAGCCAGAGCCTCATTACTGTTCTGAATCATAATTTTAAGTTTTGAGATACCCTTGCTCCATCGCTTAAGATCATATCTCAGGGTTTTAAACTTTTTACATATGCATGCGGCGGCATTCGGGGCGTGACATGTCTTAGACCAGGAGTTAGCAACAACCTCCATGAACCCTTCATGATTAGTCCAAAAGTTCTCAAACCGAAAGAGCTTGGACCTGGGGATACTCGATTCAATTGTGACCACGCACGGGATGTGATCAGACACCGGTTTTCCCAGAGGCAGAACCATCATGTTTGGATAGGAGGTAGTCCAACAAGATGACGAGAAGAACCAGTCCAACTGTTCCAACAAAGGATCGTCCTGCATATTGCTCCAGGTATAGGCTCTGCCTTTCACAGGCAATTCCATTAGCGATTGTGCCCGGATGAGCTCATTAAACAACAACATGTCCGCAGCGTCCCCCCCAGGTTCATTTCTGTTATTCGTAGATCGAATAAAATTAAAATCACCAAGAATCAGCCAGTTTTCATCATCAGGAATATTTAGGTCAAAAAGCCAATTTGTAAAGTCCACTCTACGCTGGCCGGAGCAGGGGCCATAGACATTGATCAGTTTCCAAGAATCATTCGATTATGTAGCAACAAAAGAAACCCCCACCGCAAAAGAATCCACATACCAAGGCGTGCCCGTGAACACAGAACTATTCCAAATTATAATGATACCACCCGAGGCACCAACTGATGGTGCAAAAGCAAACTTATCGAAACGCTTAGGGCAGAAAGTTTTAATAAAAGCAAGATCGAAGGCTTCACGTTTAGTTTTCTGGATACATAGCACAGAACAACCGCTAGTATCGATCGCATTCCTAATAGCCAAAAGTTTTGCCTTAGAGTTTATGCCTCTGATGTTCCACGAAAGCACGTTCCACGATTTATTCATCAGAAAGGAAGACTTCAGTCGTCTGCATCCACATACGAGCGCTGGTCATCCAGCAGCTTCTCGTGGGAGAGGGCTTCCTGAGCAATTCCACAATTGCTTCCCATCTGTTGAAGATCTTCAATCGGTGTTGGAGGGGGCAAGCAGTAGTGACCACCTGCACAGGAGCAGCAGCCAAAGAAACAGCAGTGACAAAAGGAGTCTCTAGTGGTTTCACCCTTGACTTGGAACGCTTAGTGTCGAAAGCATGATTAACCTTGAATCCATCATACTTGTTGGATCTAGTACTTCGTCTGACAACAGTGGTGTCCAAAGGCACTAACACATTGCGGGGTTGTGGAGCATTAAACAGAGAAGAGGATGCAATCACCTGAAGAGCATTATGCGGGTCTGACGGAGGCACTAATTGAGAGTCCTCATCTGCAGAGATAAGCTGTGTGATCGCCTTGAGGCCAGGGGAACGAGCAGGAAACTCCCTGTCCGCAGCTGACAGCCGATCCCTGGGCTCAGAAGACAACAAAGACGATGGAACGATAACTGCTCCCCACTGAAATGTAGTAGTAAAGATCATGGAGAGGACATCAGGTTCAGGTGCCATGTTTACAATCCAGGCTGCAGCAGCGACGTTGAGATGGTTCTGAATGAGCTTGAAAGGGTTTAGAGGCAGCATCATAGGCACAGCATGTTGGAAGGTGATAGCTGGTGTATATATGCGCTTGAGCATCCTCCCGATCCAAAGTAGGAACTCATGATCACCAGCAATCAGAAGGTTAACAGAGCTTCCTCCGGCTCTGACGAACTCCAGTCTAGCAGCAGGACTTCCATTCACAAATCCGTCAGCCAAAGCTTCCACCGCCTGAAACTCAGTGTGAGAAGACCAAATATCAGATAAGTTGTCATGCACATTATGCTCCGGATCCACACCATCCATGAGTGACGGACCATCATACTGAAAGAATGTCCTGAAACTGAACCCAGTATATGGTGGAGGGATCACAGGCCACACACCCCAACCATTTTCCTGAACATGGTCTTGAGCAGGTTCAGGGGCATTCCAGGCTGCCTCATTCAGAGCATCTTGAGCAGCCATCTCATAAATTCGTGCTTGCTGCATGAGGGTGTAGTAAGGAAGCTCGTATGGATGTGGTGATGCATTCAGGAGCGGGGGGACATCCTCATTGCCAACTAAATTAGGGATAGTGTTTCTACCATTCAGAACATAAACAGGCACAGACCACGAGCGGGCAAGACCAGGCAGTAAACCAACCCTGGTAATCACAAGACTGTGTGGCACCTCAGCAACATCTTTGATATGGCATTTGACAAGAATTCTAGCCTTTTTCTGGCCCGGACGGGGCCAGACAAGAAGCTTTCCAAAGTTTGAAACAGCCTTATGAATGTAATGTTCAGTTTGATAATCCATTGGAAAGGCAAGAAACATAACCCAAACTTCATATTCAAAAGCAGGCATGCGCATATTGATACTCTCATCATGCGGAACTAGGGAGAAGGTGGAATCATCAGTCAAAGCATGAGGTCCTTCTCTAATGGCGGCATCTCTACTTTCCATATCCGCGAACACCAGACATCCGATGCCCAGCGGGTAAACAAAGTCATCTAGCAGCTCATACTCTAAATCACCAATAATAATGCGGCAGACCTCGGCTAACCAGAACTCCTTCTGATGATCTGGGACTGGTGGGTGGACAGAAACGATGGCGTACCTGTCATGGTTCAGAGGCGGATCATCCACCACCATGACATGGCGCTGGACATGATGATTAGGCCCACGATTGAAGGTCGATCCATCCGGAGCGAAGGCAAACGGGCGCACCGGGAAGTTCGCCATGGTTGAGGATGCCGGTGACTGCGCCTGCTGGAGAAGGTTCGCCGGAGGAGGAGGTATGGCTTTCTTGCTCAGGGTCGAAGGCGAGACGAATCGAGATGGATCAAGCATGGGTGTGGAACTCGAGGAGAGTGTCGGCTCACCCGATTGGGGTTTTTGGCAGGCAGAATTGACTACACCCTGACCAGGGAGGCGTATCGTCAAGCAATGAGGGTTAGCCACGTCCGAAAGGCGTGGGATTTTCTGTTTCCGTTTCCAAACCCAACCTTCACGCGAATCCCTAACAGCACGGGCCATACCAACCACCATAGAGTTACCAACCACAGGCTCATCCACTGCAACCCGAGGCAAGATCCTCTCAGATTGTGTTAGGTGTTTTCGTTTCCAGGACCAACGAGGAATAAAATTACAAGCCTTGGGCTTACGTGACATGTGGCCCAGACGAAAGCAGAAGGAGCAACGACGAAGCCCAGGACAGAGCCTAGTCATATGGTCCACCGCAGAACATGCAGTACACGGAAAACCCAAGGGATCGGGGCCCACCTTGCATGGCACATGCTCGTGAGCATCAGTACGTGAGGCAAAACAAGCACAAAATCCAGAGACATCCCCACAACCTTGACAAAAGATTCCCGTGCAGGAATCGTCAACATGACCAAGACGATCACAGAGAGAGCAATGCATAAGCCTTTTGTAGATGTATTCTTTGGTCGGGATTGACGAAACTTGGACCATAAGCTTAACACTGTCATTATCATATCCGGCCTGCCAGCCATCCAAAATAGAAAACAGAGTATCATCCGGGATTGAATCCCACAAACTCAAGTTGAACTGTCCACCACGAAAAGAAGGCAACCTTCCAGGAATATCGGAAGAAATAGGTAAGGATATTGAACCAATCCGAAAAGAATCCAGAGAAACCGGAGTTAAGAAACTTCCAAAAGAGATCTGATCTGAAGGCTCGCCGGAATGTAAGTCCGTCGGTGGCGGAATGAAACCCAATTTCTGCAGCACTGGTAAAGACGCGGGATCCATAGGCATCTTACTCTGGGTAGAAAGCCATTTAGATTTAATAGCCGGACCGGGTGAGGAAGCCAAACCAGTCAACTCAGAATCTTCATGCCATGAGGGAAGCCGGGGATGTGAACCCATACCACGGTGAAGATGAAAATGACAGATAAAGTCCGGCCAGATACGGTCCCGTAATCCAAAAATGAAATGCCCCACACGATTTGAGGCCACTGAGAACTGAAATGGCGATCTCCCAAACGCATGACATTGAAACCATCACTAAGACCTCCAATACATGACTGAAGAGCCAAACCCACCGAATCCACCGAAAGGGGAAAAGAAGCCGAGGAGAAGGAGACTTCAAGGAAGAATTCCTTGGAGCCGGGGTTGGGGACGAAGTGGACCGTAGATCCAAACCTTGCACGCACCTGTGCCTCGACCTTGAGGCCGGGGGAGAAATCCCAATGGAGGAGGCCGTCCATTGGAGTCGCCGGATGGAGATCGTAGGGTTAAACCCTAGAATCGCCATGGGAGTCGCCTGAGGTGGAGGGAGGTGGAGGGAGGTGCGCCATCCGACCAGAGACTTGGCATAACCACCTCCATAGTTAAGTTCCCATATGTCCTCTATGTAACCATAATATGTTTCCTATCCCGTGTTGGTTGTTGCATCAAAGTGGACACCACTGTTTTGGTTGGTGCTCTTCTTATCTTGGGCGATCGTGTAAAATGTATTCCCATTTATCGGGTACCCTTTGAAAGTCATTATATTTGAAGATGGTAACTGGGACAGCGAGTATAGGTCATCTTCAATACCGCCATCATGCATGGCACGTTTCTGCAACCAACCGGTGAAAGTCCTCGTTTGTTCACGTGTAATCCAGTCGTCAGACTTCTCCGGGTGTTTGGAGTGTAGAAAATTCTTGTGTTCCTCCATATACGGAGCCACCAAGGCAGAATTCTGTAGAACTTTGTAGTGTGCTTCAGTGAGAGAATGCCCGTCCATACATATTATTTGATCCCCTCCAAGCGTGCCTTTTCCATCCAGTCTGCCCTTATGCCACGATTCAAGAACACCAATCGGCTTAAGGTCAGGAATAAAGTCAATACAAAACTCAATGACCTCCTCATTTTCATGGCTCTTCGAGATGCTTCCTTCTGGCCTAGCACGGTTATGAACATATTTCTTCAAGACTCTCATGAACCTCTCAAAGAGGAACATATTGTGTATAAATACAGGACCCAAAATGTTAATCTATTCGCAAAGGTGAACTTGGACGTGCGTCATGATGTTGAAGAACGATGGTGGGAACACCAACTCGAAACTGACAAGACATTGCACCAAATCATTTTGTAACCTTGGTATGATTTATGGATCGATTACCTTCTGAGATTGCATTGAGGAATGCACATAGCTTCACAATGGCTAATCGAACGTTTTCCGGTAGAAGCCCCCTCGATGCAAGCGGAAGCAATTTCTCATAATCACGTGGCAGTCATGAGACTTTAGGTTCTGGAACTTTTTCTCTGCCATATTTATTATTCCCTTTATATTCGACGAGAAGCCAAACGGTACCTTCATGCTGAGCAGGCATTCAAAGAAGATTTCCTTCTCTTCTTTGGTAAGAGCGTAGTTGGACTGACCCTGATGTATGTCGTCTTTTCCGTGCATACGTTGCTGGTCCTCCCGTGCCTCTGGTGTATCTTTTGTCTTCCCATACACGCCCAAGAAGCCAAGCAGGGTCACGCAAAGATTCTTCGTCACGTGCATCACGTCGATGGAGGAGCGTACCTCTAGGTATTTCCAATATGGCAGGTCCCAAAATATAGATTTCTTCTTCCACATGGGTGCGCGTCCGTCAGCGTCCTTTGGAACAGGTTGTCCGCCAGGACCCTTTCCAAAGAATACCTTCAAATCCTTGATCATATCATGTACCTCAGCACCAGTACGGTGGCGAGGCTTCGTCCGGTGATCCGCCTCACCTTTGAAATGCTTGCCTTTCTTTCTTACGGGATGCCTGCTCGGAAGAAATCGACGATGTCCCAGGTACACATTCTTCCTGCAACTCTCCAAATATATACTGTCGATATCATCCAAACAGTGTGTGCATCTGTGGTATCCCTTGTTTGTCTGTCCTGAAAGGTCACTGAGAGTAGGCCAATCATTGATGGTCATGAACAGCAATGCCTTTAGGTCAAATTCTTCATGTCCGTGCTCATCCCATGCACGTACACCTGTTCCATTCCACAGTTGTAATAGTTCTTCAACTAATGGCCTTAGGTACACATCAATGTCGTTGTCGGGTTGCTTAGGGCCTTGGACGAGCACTGGCATCATAATGAACTTCTGCTTCATGCACAACCAATGAGGAAGGTTATACAAACATAGATTCACAGGCCACGTGCTATAGTTGCTGCAATGCTCCCCAAAAGGATTAATACCATCTGCGCTTAGACCAAACCATACGTTCCTTGGGTCACCTACAAACTCCTCCCTATAATTTCTCTCGATTTTTCTCCACCACGAACCATCAGCGGGTACTCTCAACTTTCCGTGTTTCTTACGGTCTTCTCCGTGCCACCGCATCACCTTCGCATGCTCTTTGTTTTGGAACAAACGTTTCAACCGTGGTATTATAAGAGCATACCACATCACCTTGGCAGGAATCTTCTTCCTGGGGCGCTTGCCCTCGACATCACCAGGGTCATCGCGACTGATCTTATAACGCAATGCACCGCATACCGGGCAAGCGTTCATATCCTCGTACTCACCACGATAGAGGATGCGGTCATTCGGGCATGCATGTATCTTCTGCACCTCTAACCCTAGAGGGCAGAATGCCTTCTTTGCTTCATACGTACTCTCGGGTAATTCGTTGTCCTTTGGAAGCATATTCTTTATCATTACCAGCAACTTTACAAATCCATTGTCAGATACACCATTCTCTGCCTTCCATTGCAGCAATTCCAGTGTGGTGCCCAACTTTTTTTTCTCAGCTTCGCAATTCGGGTACAACAATTTCTTGTGATCCTCTAACATGCGCTGCAACTTCTTCCTCTCCAAATCACTTGCACAGTTTCTCTTTGCATCGGCAATGGCACGACCTAGATCATCAGCGGGCTCATATGATGCCTCTTCTTCAGCTTCTTCCCGCATTGCCAGCTCAGCTTCTTCCCCCATTGTTGTATCATCGTATTCAGGGAACCCATGTCCAGGATAGCTGTCGTCGTCCTCTTCTTCTTCATTGTCTTCCATCATAACCCCTCTTTCTCCGTGCTTGGTCCAAACATTATAGTGGGGCATGAAACCGGACTCAAATAGGTGGACGTGAATGGTTCTTAACGTTGAGTAATTGTGACCATTCTTACAGCCAGCACATGGACAACGCATAAAACCATGCGCCCACTTGTTTGCCTCAGCGGGAAGCAGAAAAGTATGCACGCCATTAATGAACCCGGGAGAGCATCGGTCATCATACATCCATTGTCGGCTCATCTTCATTACACAACACCGAATAGACCAAATTAATACAAGTTCATACATAAAGTTCATATACAGCACTTAATTAAATGCAACATACAAATAACTCTCTAGCTAAAGAATTTAAATGCAATAACAAATGCGATCAAGATTGCAACTAAGGTAACAATTGATCCAATAGCATAATGATACCAAGCCACACTATCAATGGAATATTTTATAATCTTTCTAATCTTCAACCGCATTTTCTCCATCTTGATCTTGTGATCATCGACGACATCGAAAACATGCAACTCCAATTCCATCTCCCCCCCCCCCTCAATTATTTTCAATTTTTCTTTCAAATATTCATTTTCTCTTTCAACTAAATTTAACCTCTCGACAATAGGGTCGGTTGGAATTTCTAGTTCACATACCTCCTAGATAAAAATATCTATGTCAACTTGATGGGCATAATTTGTCATAAACACGAAATGCAACAACTAGTTTTAAAAGAGAATATACCACATCTGAATCATAACAAGGGCGAGGGCCGACGGGGACGGATATCAAAACCATGGCACTATGTATAACAAACAACATACGGGTAAGATAATTATATGAGTAACTATATATCCAAATCACACAAACATCAATTTGGTAATGTAAAACATTCATGAACAAGAGCCTCACCACAAGGTGGTGCCGGTGATGGGACGATGCGTGCGATCGACGGTGGTTATGACGGAGATTTAGAAGGCACTAAGTAAACCACACCTACATATGCAAACTAAGTGTTATTTTTGACCTCAAATTACATATAAATCAAATACTAGCACATATAATTCCTCCCAAATTACTAAACTCACAAATTAATCACTATACAAAGCATTGCAAGAGGTAATGTAGCAATGAGAGATGAAAGTACAAAGTTTCTAACCTTTGTGATCATTTGAATGGATGGGGGCCTTCAAATCTTGACAAATTTTGGACAAAATTTGTGATGAGCACGAGGAAGAGAGGGAAGAACAGAGGAAGTGAGGGGAAGGGGAAGAATAGAGCGAGCTCGGGTGGACAAAGGGTTTATGTACGACGACCTTTAGTACCGGTTCGTGGCACGAACCAGTGCTAAAGGTGCTGGAGGGGCCCATGACTGACAACATTCTGCCACCACTCTCTTTAGTACCGGTTCGTGGAACAAACGGTGCTAAAGGTTCGCCACGAACCGATACTAATGACAGCGGCCGGCTAGCCGTTGGAACCGGCACTAATGTACACATTAGTGCCGGCTCAAAATCAAACCGGCACTAATGTGTCTCAGATTTGACCCTTTTTCTACTAGAGTAGGCACGTCCAAAAGAAACACAAGAGAACAACACAAGAAACAAATGCAGAAAACGGCGGATCAACAAAAAACGAATAAGCCACGCGACCGCCATGTTGGAAATATGCCCTAGAGGCAATAATAAAATGGTTATTATTGTATTTCCTTGTTCATGATAATTGTCTATTGTTCATGCTATAATTTTATTAACTGGAAACCATAATACATGTGTGAATACATAGACCACAACATGTCCCTAGTGAGCCTCTAGTTGACTAGCTTGTTGATCAATAGATGGTTATGGTTTCCTGACCATGGACATTGGATGTCATTGATAATGGGATCACATCATTAGGAGAATGATGTGATGGACAAGACCCAATCCTAAGCATAGCACAAGATCGTGTAGTTCGTTTGCTAAGAGCTTTTCTAATGTCAAGTATCATTTGCTTAGACCATGAGATTGTGCAACTCCCGGATACCGTAGGAATGCTTTGGGTGTACCAAACGTCACAACGTAACTGGGTGGCTATAAAGGTGCACTACAGCTATCTCCAAAAGTGTCTGTTGGGTTGGCACGAATCGAGACTGGGATTGTCACTCCATATGACGGAGAGGTATCTCTGGGCCCACTCGATATTGCATCATCATAATGAGATCAATGTGACTAAGTAGTTAGTCACAGGATCATGCATTACAGAACGAGTAAAGTGACTTGCCGGTAACGAGATTGAACGAGGTATTGGGATACCGACGATCGAATCTCGGGCAAGTAACATACCGATTGACAAAGGGAATTGTATACGGGGTTGATTGAATCCTCGACATCGTGGTTCATCCGATGAGATCATCATGGAACATGTGGGAGCCAAAATGGGTATCCATATCCTGCTGTTGGTTATTGGCCGGAGAACGTCTCGGTCATGTCTGCATGATTCCTGAACCCGTAGGGTCTACACACTTAGAGTTCGGTGATGCTAGAGTTGTTATGGGAAATAGTATGTGGTTACCGAAGGTAGTTCGGAGTCCCGGATGTCATCCCGGACGGCACGAGGAGTTCCGTAATGGTCCGGCGGTGAAGATCGATATATTGGACGAAGGGTATTGGAGTCCGGAAGTGTTCCGGGGGTAGCAGGCTATGGCCAGCATGACCGAAAGGTCGGGAGCCCCGGCAAGTGTTGGAGGTCCTCATGGGCCAAAGGGGAAGGGGAAAACCAGCCCACTAAGGGGTGGTGCGCCCCCCACACCCTTTCCCACGTTATTTGGGGTGGTGGGGCGCCTCCACCTGGCTTGGGAGGCAATCCTCCACCTGCTTGGCTTGGGGGGCAAGTCTCCCTAGGATTTTCCCTAGGGAGATCCAATCTGCTTGGCCGCCGCCCCCTAGGGGAAACCCTGGGGGCGTCTCCCCCTCTCGCCTTGCCCCTATATATAGTGGAGGGGTGGGAGGGCAGCCACACCTCTTCCCCGGCGCAGCCCTCTCCCTCCTCCAACACCTCCTCCTCCTCCGTAGTGCTTGGCGAAGCCCTGCTGGAGAACCATGAGCTCCACCAACACCACGCCGTCGTGCTGTCGGAGTTCTCCCTCAACTTCTCCTCTCTCCTTGCTGGATCAAGAAGGAGGAGACGTCCCCGGGTTGTACGTGTGTTGAACGCGGATGCGCCGTCTGTTCGGCGCTAGATCGGATCTTCCGCGATTTGAATCGCCGCGAGTACGACTCCATCAACCGCGTTCTTGTAACGCTTCCGCTTAGCGATCTTCAAGGATATGAAGATGCACTCCCTCTCTCTCTTGTTACTAGAATCTCCATAGATTGATCTTGGTGATGCATAGTAAATTTTGAATTTCTGCTACGTTCCCCAACAGTGGTATCAGAGCCAGGTTTATGCGTAGTTTCTATGCATGAGTAGAACACAAGTTGTTGTGGGCATCGATTTTGTCAATTTACTTGCCACTACTAGTCTTATCTTGATTCGGCGGCATCGTGGGATGAAGCGGCCCAGACCGACCTTACACGTACACTTACGTGAGACAGGTTCCACCGACTGACATGCACTAGTTGCATAAGGTGGCTAGCGGGTGTCTGTCTCTCCCACTTTAGTCAGATCGGATTCGATGAAAAGGGTCCTTATGAAGGGTAAATAGCAATTGTCATATCACGTTGTGGTTTTGGCGTAGGTAATAAATGTTCTTGCTAGAAACCTATAGCAGCCACGTAAAAAACTTACAACAACAATTAGAGGACGTCTAACTTGTTTTTGCAGCATATGCCATGTGATGTGATATGGCCAAAGGATGTGATGAATGAAATATATGAGATGTATGAGATTGATCATGTTCTTGTAATAGGAATCACGACTTGCATGTCGATGAGTATGACAACCGGCAAGAGCCATAAGAGTTGTCTTAATTTATTGTCTGACCTGCGTGTCATTGAATAATGCCATGTAATTACTTTACTTTATTGCTAAATCGTTAACCATAGTAGTAGAAGTAATAGTTAGCGAGACAACTTCATGAAGACACGATGATGGAGATCATGATGATGGAGATCATGGTGTCATGCCGGTGACGATGATGATCATGGTGCCCCGAAGATGGAGATCAAGAGGAGCAAAATGACGGTAGCATAAATAAGATGATCATGTCACTATTTGATTGCATGAGATGTTTATCATGTTTTTGCATCTTATTTGCTTAGAACGACGGTAGAATAAATAAGATGATCCCTCATAAAATTTCAAGAAAGTGTTCCCCCTAACTATGCACCATTGCGAAGGTTCGTTGTTTCGAAGCATCACGTGATGATCGGGTGTGATAGATTCTAACATTCGCATACAACGGGTGTAAGCCAGATTTACACATGCAAAACACTTAGGTTGACTTGACGAGCCTAGCATGTACAGACATGGCCTCGGAACACAAGAGACCGAAAGATCGAACATGAGTCATGTAGCAGATACGATCAACATGAAGATGTTCACCGATGATGACTAGTCCATCTCACGTGATGATCGGACACGGCCTAGTTGACTCGGATCATGTATCACTTAGATGACTAGAGGGATGTCTATCTAACTGGGAGTTCATTAAATAATTAGATGAACTTAATTATCATGAACATAGTCAAAAGGTCTTTGCAAATTATGTCGTAGCTTACGCTTTAGTTCTACTGTTTAAGATATGTTCCTAGAGAAAATTTAGTTGAAAGTTGACAGTAGCAATTATGCGGACTGGGTCCGTATACTGAGGATTGTCCTCATTGCTGCATAGAAGGCTTATGTCCTTAATGCACCACTCGGTGTGCTGAACCTCGAACGTCGTCTGTGGATGTTGCGAACATCTGACATACACGTTTTAGTGACTACGTGATAGTTCAGTAATGTTAAACGGTTTAGAATTGAGGCGCCGAAGACGATTTTGAAACGTCGCAGAACATATGAGATGTTCCAAGGGCTGAAATTGGGATTTCAGGCTAGTGCCCACATCAAGAGGTATGAGAACTCTGACGAATTTCTTAGGCTACAAACTAAGGGAGAAAAGCTCAATCGTTGAGCATGTGCTCAGATTTTCTGAGTACTACAATCACTTGAATCGAGTGGGAGTTAATCTTCTAGATTAGATAGTGATGTTTCTCCAAAGTCACTGCCACCAAGCTACTAGAGCTTCATGATGAACTATAACATATCAGGGATAGATATGATGATCCTTGAGCTATTCACGATGTTTGACACCGCGGAAGTAGAAATCAAGAAGGAGCATCGATTGTTGATGGTTAGTGAAACCACTAGTTTCAAGAAGGGCAAGGGCAAGAAGGGATACTTCATGAAACGACAAAACAGTTGCTGCTCTAGTGAAGAAACCCAAGGTTGAACCCAAACCCGAGACGAAGTGCTTCTGTAATAAGGGGAACGGTCACTGGAGCAGAATTACCCCAGATACTTGGTAGATAAGAAGGCAGGCAAGGTCGACAGAAGTATATTGGATATGCATTATATTAATGTGTACTAGTACTCCTAGTAGCACCATGGTAATAGATACCGGTTCGGTTGCTAAGTGTTAGTAACTCGAAATAAAAGGCTACGGAATAAACGGAGACTAGCTAAAGACGAGGTGACGATATGTGTTGGAAATATTTCCATGTTTGATGTAATCAAACATCGCACGCTCCCTCTACCATCGGGATTGGTGTTAAACCTAAATAATCGTTATTTGATGTTTGCGTTGAGCATAGACATGATTGGATTATGTTTATCGCAACACGGTTATTCATTTAAGGAGAATAATGGTTACTCTATTTATTTGAATAATACCTTCAATGGTCTTACCTAAAAAGAATGGTTTATTGAATCTCGATCGTAGTGATACACATGTTCATGCAAAAAGATATAAGATAGTAATGATAGTACCACCTGCTTGTGGCACTTCCATTTGATTCATATTGGTATAAGACGCATGAAGAAGCTCCATGTTGATGAATCTTTGGACTCACTCATTTTTGAAAAGATTGAGACATGCGAACCATGTCTATTGGTATATACGCATGAAGAAACTCCATGCAGATGGATCGTTTGGACTCACTTGATTTTGAATCACTTGAGTCATGCAAATCATACCATATGGGCAAGATGACTGAAAGGCCTCGTTTTCAGTAAGATGGAACAAGAGAGCAACTTGTTGGAAGTAATACATTTGATGTGTGCAATCCAATGAGTGTTGAGGCACACAGTGAATATCGTTATGTTCTTGCTTCACAGATGATTTGAGTAGATGCTAAGTATATTTAGTTGATGAAACACAAGTCTGAATTATTGAAAGGTTCAAGTAATTTCAGAGTGAAGTTGAAGATTGTGGTGACAAGAGGATAAGATGTCTATGATATGATCATAGAGATGAATATCTGGGTTACGAGTTTGGCACACAATTAAGACATTGTGGAAATTGTTTCACAATTAATACCGCATGGAACACCATAGTGTGATGGTGTGTCCAAACATCATAACTACACCCTATTGGATATGGTGCATACCATGATGTCTCTTATCGAATTACCACTATCATTTATGGGTTAAGCATTAGAGACAACCGCATTCACTTTAAATAGGGTACCACGTAATTCCGTTGAGATGACACCGTATGAACTATGGTTTAGAGAAACCTAAGATGTCGTTTCTTAAAAGTTTGGGCTGCGACGCTTATGTGAAAAAATTGCATCCTGATAAGCTCGAACCCAAAGCGGATAAATGCATCTTCATAGGACACCCAAAATAGTTGGGTATACCTCCTATTTCAGATCCAGAAGCAAAAGTGATTGTTTCTAGAAACGGGTCCTTTCTCGAGGAAAAGTTTCTCTTGAAAGAATTGAGTGGGAGGATGGTGGAGACTTGATGAGGTTATTGAACCATCATTTCAACCAATCTATAGCAGGGCACAGGAAGTTGTTCCTGTGGCGCCTACACCAGTTGAAGTGGAAGATGATGATAGTGATCATGAAACTTCGGATCAAGTCACTACCAAACCTCGTAGGTCGACACGGACACGTACTGCTTCGAAGTGGTACGGTAATCTTGTCTTGGAGGTAATGTTGCTAGACAACAATGAACCTACGAGCTATGGAGAAGCGATGGTGGGCCCAGATTCCGACAAATGGCTCAAGGCCATAAAATCCGAGAGAGGATCCATGTATAAAACAAAGTGTAGACTTTGGAAGAACTACTCGATGGTCGTAAGTCTGTTGGGTACAGATGGATTTTAAAAGGGAAGATGAACAATGATGATAAGTGTCACCATTAAGGAAGCTCGACTTTGTTGCTAAGATGTTTTCCGACAAGTTGAAGGAGTTGACTACGATGAGACTTTCTCACTCGTAGCGATGCTAATAGTCTGTTGAAATTATATTAGCAGTTCCTGCATTATTTATGAAATCTTGCAGATAGGATGTCAAAACATTGTTTCCTCAATGATAGTCTTGAGGAAAGGTTGTATGTGATACAACCAGAAGGTTTTGTCAATCCTGAAAGATGCTAACAAGTATGCAAAGCTCCAGTAATCCTTCTAAGGACTGGAGTAAGCATCTCGGAGATGGAATATACGCTTTGATGAGATGATCAAAGATTTTGGGTTTATACAAAGTTTATGAGAAACTTGTATTTCCAAAGAAGTGAGTGGGAGCACTATAGAATTTCTGATGAGTATATGTTGTTAACATATTGTTGATCAGAAATGCTATAGAATTTCTAGAAAGTATATAGGGTTATTTGAAAAGTGTTTTTCAATGGAAAAACTGGATTAAGCTACTTGAACATTGAGCATAAAGATCTACAAGGATAGATCAAAAACGCTTAATAGTACTTTCAAATGAATACATACCGTGACAAGATTTTGAAGGAGTTCAAAATAGATCAGCAAAGAAGGAGGTGTTGGTTGTGTTATAAGGTGTGAGTATTGAGTAAGACTCAAGACCTGACCACGGCAGAAGAGAGAGAAAGGACGAAGGTCATCCCCTATGCTTTAGATGTAGGCTCTACAGTATGCTATGCTGAGTACCGCACCTGAAATGTGCCTTGGCATGAGTCAGTCAAAAGGTACAAGAGTGATTCAGGAATGGATCACATGACAGCGGTCAAACTTAACTATAGTAACTAGTGGACTAAGGAATTTTCTCGATTATGGAGGTGGTAAAAGAGTTCGTCGTAAAGGGCTACGTTGATGCAAACTTTGACACTAATCTGGATGACTCTGAGTAGTAAACCGGATTCGTATAGTAGAGCAGTTTTTTGGAATAGCTCCAAGTAGCGCGTGGTAGCTGCATCTACAAGATGACATAGAGATTTGTAAAGCACACACGGATCTGAAAGGTTCAGACCCGTTGACTAATAAGCTCTCTCACAAGCGAGATATGATCAAACCCCATGGGTGTTGGATTCATTACAATCACATAGTGATGTGAATTAGATTATTGACTCTAGTGCAAGTGGGACACTGTTGGAAATATGCCCTAGAGGCAATAATAAAATGGTTATTATTGTATTTCCTTGTTCATGATAATTGTCAATTGTTCATGCTATAATTGTATTAACTGGAAACCATAATACATGTGTGAATACATAGACCACAACATGTCCCTAGTGAGCCTCTAGTTGACTAGCTCATTGATCAATATATGGTTATGGTTTCCTGACCATGGACATTGGATGTCATTGATAACGGGATCACATCATTAGGAGAATGATGTGATGGACAAGACCCAATCCTAAGCATAGCACAAGATCGTGTAGTTCGTTTGCTAAGAGCTTTTCTAATGTCAAGTATCATTTCCTTAGACCATGAGATTGTGCAACTCCCAGATACCGTAGGAATGCTTTAGGTGTACCAAACGTCACAACGTAACTGAGTGGCTATAAAGGTGCACTACAGGTATCTCCGAAAGTGTCTGTTGGGTTGGCACGAATCGAGACTGGGATTTGTCACTCCGTATGACGGAGAGGTATCTCTGGGCCCACTCGATATTGCATCATCATAATGAGATCAATGTGACTAAGTAGTTAGTCACGGGATCATGCATTACAGAACGAGTAAAGTGACTTGCCGGTAACGAGATTGAACGAGGTATTGGGATAACAACGATCGAATCTCGGGCAAGTAACATACCGATTGACAAAGGGAATTGTATACGGGATTGATTGAATCCTCGACATCGTGGTTCATCCGATGAGATCATCGTGGAACATGTGGGAGCCAACATGGGTATCCAGATCCCGCTGTTGTTTATTGGTCGAAGAATGTCTCGGTCATGTCTGCATGATTCCCGAACCCGTAGGGTCTACACACTTAAGGTCCGTTGACGAGTTGTTATGGGAAATAGTATGTGGTTACCGAAGGTAGTTCGGAGTCCCGGATGTGATCCCGTACGTCACGAGGAGTTCCGTAATGGTCCGACGGTGAAGATCGATATATTGAACGAAGGGTATTGGAGTCCGGAAGTGTTCCGGGGGTACCAGGCTATGGCCAGCATGACCAAAAGGTGTTTCGGGAGCCCCGACAAGTGTTGGAGGGCCTCATGGGCCAAAGGGGAAGGGGCAAACCAGCCCACTAAGGGGTGGTGCGCCCCCCACACCCTTTCCCACGTTATTTGGGGAGGTGGGGCGCCTCCACCTGGCTTGGGAGGCAATCCTCCACCTGCTTGGCTTGGGGGGAAAGTCTCCCTAGGATTTTCCCTAGGGAGATCCAATCTGCTTGGCCGCCGCCCCCTAGGGGAAACCCTGGGGCGCCTCCCCCTCTCCCCTTTCCCCTATATATAGTGAAGGGGTGGGAGGGCAGCCACACCTCTTCCCTGGCGCAGCCCTCTCATTCCTCCAACACCTCCTCCTCCTCCGTAGTGCTTGGCGAAGCCCTGCTGGAGAACCACGAGCTCCACTAACACCACGTCGTCGTGCTGTCGGAGTTCTCCCTCAACTTCTCCTCTCCCCTTGATGGATCCAGAAGGAGGAGACGTCCCCGGGCTGTACGTGTGTTGAACGCGGATGCGCCGTCCGTTCGGCGCTAGATCCGATCTTCCGCGATTTGAATCGCCGCGAGTACGACTCCATCAACCGCGTTCTTGTAACGTTTCCGCTTAGCGATCTTCAAGGGTATGAAGATGCACTCCCTCTCTCTCTTGTTGCTAGAATCTCCATAGATTGATTTTGGTGATGCGTAGAAAATTTTGAATTTTTGCTACGTTCCCCAACATGCCATGCCCACCGGGAATCCTCCACCAGGCTCTTATACTCCAAGAAGGGATGCGACGATGACGGCGTTGTTGCCAAGGGTTTCCCTGGGTACACGGCGAAGAGCGAGGAAGGGTAGCCCCCGACGCTCTCCAGGAAGGTCTGGCGGCACCCACAGGTGCCACCACAACGGTGTCGGCTCGACCGACATGGATTTGTCCCAATCCCAACCTCCACCTCGGGCACTTCGGAGCACGCCACCAAACAGACCACCACCGTGCGCCAAAACAGACTTGAAGCTTCCACGTCGTCTCGTCACGAGAACGCGAAGGGGGCTTGCACAACGAAGAGAAGGAGCCGGGACTAGGGACAGCAGCATCGTTGGCACACGGGAGGGCCTCACCTCCACCGTCAACGACTGTAACCGACCGAATGCGACGGCAGGGGCATACCAGGCCTGTGGGCCCATAGGCCCGGCCGGGCCCTCAGATGCCTGGTGATCCACAGAACCTAGCTAGACTTATAGAGATCGATTAGCGAGCCATCACGCGGTCGCGGCGTGATTCACGCGGCTGCTCGTTTTCTTTCGTGGCTTTGACGCTTCGTCTCGTAGGCCGTGAATCGTCGGCCTTGATGATGTGCCTATCCCTGTCGCTCGGCGCCTCACCGGTCGCCGCCACGCCACACCCGCACGGCAGCACGGCCATCCGACAAGACGGCAATCCAGTACACTGTACGCACCTCAGGCCGGCCGTGAGCGCTACAGTAGCAGGTATCCTTCCTGTAAACATCCATGTTCGTGAATCCTAATCCATCCCACCAAACCCCAATGTGACAATTTCAGTAGTTTATTTTATTCTTTATTTAGTGGATAAGTTTTCAACTATTCATCCATGAACCATGATCCATCGTCCAATTTCAGATTTTCAATATGCCTAAGAAGCAGTTGTCGAGTGCTGAAAAAGGGAGAAAAAAAGAAAGAAAGTGATTTGAAAATTCAACCACTGAAGGGTTCTTTGAATAAGTACTTTGCATCTTCAAGCAATGTTGGTGTCAGTGAAGAACAAGGGCAAGAAACTAATCCCGAGCATGGAACACCTGAAGAAACTTTTTCTGAAGCATTGAAGTATTATTGTTTTCGATTGAGTCAGTCAAATTTGGTTCTTATTTGAGGTAATAATGTCATGTTATGTTTCATTTTGCTATCTTTCTAGTATTATCGTTGTCGATGGAGTCAGTTCGAATTTGGTTATTATAGACAAATGTTAAACTAAAGATATGTGACTGAAAGTTACTCTTAATAAGTTATATCTATACCTACTATTAAAGGGAATAGATATTCTTGGTTCGGTTTAGTCCTTTTCGTTTGATTTACACATGCTAAGCGATCTGGGCCGGGTACTTGTATGTTGATAGACTTTTTATGGGTTTTTATAGAGACCGCAAAAAATAACTGGGTCAAAATAAATCAACATTATGGGAATTGAACATAGGACTTCCTGTCTAGCCCTTTGATGCAACAACCAACGACTATGCGTCTTTCACATTTCAAAATATATGAGTGACAGTCATCATGTTTAGGGCAAGCTAACTAAGCAAATGAGCTAATAAAGGAAGGATTGTTGGCTTAAATAGAATATTTAAAAGGATGTGACTAATTAAAGAAAGAATTATGGGTAAACCGGTGGAATAACTGAAAGAAAGATTATGGTCTTAATAAATTCTACATGAAGAATTTGAGGTAAAAAGGTAGGATAATTAAAAGGAAGGATATGTAGGCTTCAATATGTTGGGGCTACTAAATTATAAAAGGAAGGACTTGATTCCCGACTAAAACAGGTGAGGACGTCATAGTAATTAATAAAAGAATTATACTTAAATACCATAAAAAAGGATTATACTTAAATGAAATCAGTGCAAGATTATGCCCGGCAAAGAAAATATGAACACGGCTAAATTGCAACGTATTTTTTATGTTTATTTTATAGAAGAATGTTGCGTTGCAGCATGTTCTTCATAGTGAATCTGGTACTGTGGAACATTATGTTTGCACAAAACACCAATTTTTCCGGTTGCAACGCACGGGCATATGTGCTAGTATATGTTTATGTATCAAGAAGTAGGGGCCCATGTCATGGCCTAGGCACAGGGCCGGCCCTGCGCCGTGCAGCCTGTGCCCAGCCCCCCGTCTTGAAAAAAAACATACGCGATGCAGTGGGTTCGAACCATAGACCTCCAGGTACACTTGATAGTACATTGCCACCTGACCTAACATCAGTTACTAAATAAAACTGCAGCACAAAACTTTAAGAAGGAACGCCAACGACAGATCCGATTTTTAAATAAAGTTCAAATGCAACCTTTTCTCTGCAAACGTGCATATTATTATGAAACACGACTTTTTAAAACATAGTAAATAGTATTTCAGAAAAAGGAACTCAATCAGTTTTCTAAAACATAAAATATTTTTGGAAAATCTTGATTATTCTTGAAAACATCAACATTTTTCTAATCATTGATCAATTTTGAGAAACGGGAACATATTTTCAAAACTTTGAAAGAAGTTTGCAAAGCAGGAATATTTTTTAAAACTTTGAACAAATTCAAAAGTACGTACATATTTACGATCTACGAAAAAAATTGAAACCGGGTATTCTTGAAATTCCGAGAAAAATTGGAAAAAGTTAACATTTTTTGAAAAAGGGAACATTTTAAAATGCTGAACAAAATATTAAAACGCGAACAATTTTAAATACACGAAGATTTTTTTATACTCTGGAACAAATTTTGAAAATGGTAACGTATTCCAAACTCCTAATTTTTTTTCAAAAACACGAGAATTTTGAAAGCACAAATTTTTTTGAAAACAGGAACATTTTAAACTCCCGAATAAAATATAAAAATGCGAACAATTATTGAAAACACAAACATTTTTTAAACTCCGGACAAATTTTGAAAATGGGAACATTTTATGAAACTCTTGGGTTTTTTTCTAAAACACGAACAATTTTGAAAACACAAACATTTTTTGACAACGGGAATATTTTAAAATCCGAAGAAAATAATAAACGCGGACAAAATTAGAAAGCACGAACATTTTTTGAACTCGGGAACAAATTTGGAAAATGGGAACATTTTATGAAACTCTTCAGTTTTTTTAGAAAACACGAACAATTTTGAAAACACAAATATTTATTGACAACGGGAACATTTTCAACTCCCGAACAAAAAAAAGCAAACAAAAATTTGAAAAGATGAACATTTTTTAAACTCTGGAACTAATTTTGGAAATGGGAACATTTTCTAAAACTCTTGATTTTTTTTAAAACATGGACAATTATGAAAACCCAAACATTTATTAAAAACGGGAATAATTTTCAAAGTTGGAACTTTTTTGAAACTCCTAAAAATGAAAACATGAACAATTTTGAAATTTGTGAACACTTTTTGGAATATAGAATAACTGGAACATTTTTTGGAAGTAAGAACATATTTTCAAATTTTTGAACATTTTTTTGAAAACACGAACATTTGTTTTTAAACCCTGAACATATTTTCAAATTTGCAAACAATTTTGAATTCTATACATTTTTAAAATTTCCGAATTTTTGAAGAAAGAAACAGAAAAAGGAAAGAAATGAAAAAAGAAGAAAGAAACAGGAAAGATAAAACCAAAATGAAAATAAAAAAGAAACAGAAGAAAAAATAAAGGAAAAAGAAAAAACCTTTAAGAAAACCTAGAAGGTTCCCAAAACTGGGAGAAACCACCCGCCCCTACTTAACCTCTAACGGGCCGGGCCCAGATTGCGTCGGTCGCGCCTGAACCTGTGCATTTTGCTCGACAGTTTGCCGCAACGTGCGTCACATAGGATATTCCCACGCCGCCCGCTTCTGTCACCGCGCAGCCTGCGCCCAGCCCCGTCGTGCCGGAGCACGTGCAGCCCACGCCCGTCACTGTACAGCCTGCGCCTCGCCCCTGACCCCCAACTGACAATGGACGTTTGTCTCAAAAAAAAAAAAACTGACAATGGACGACGGTGCTTGATCGTTACTCTGGGCGATGATGCTGCGCCACTGGTAGCTATGTACGAGGGCTACGTACCCACCCGGCACCGTACTCTAGGCAGCCGCCTCCTTGCTCGCTCGCCCAAAAGGTGCGTCCGCCACTGTAGCAGTATATTGCTACGATCGATTGGACGCACAGCATAATCTGGGAGCATGAAAATATGCTGCGTGGAGTAATCGATCCTCAGTTTGTATTTGTCCCTTTCTCCCCCTCAAACTTGTATTTTTATCGTTCTTTGTAAGCACTGTTCGAAGAATGTGTGTTTACGCATGGTACGATATAATGTACGTAGTATTTTGCCCGGGCGTGCGTACGCATGGCTAGATGTTAAGTTTCACTTGGTATTGGTATTATTAGTGCTCCTGTCAGAGCTCTGAGCCGGTGCCGGCAAAGTATAGTACGTTACTGACCCTAACTACGTAACCAATCCCCGGCTCTGCTCACGCATTGGCAGCTCTGCTCAAGATGTCAGCCGGCTCGATCAGGCATCCAACTAGTAGCAGGCTAGCAGCTGCAAGACAAATGCCATGTTTGTTTCAGCTTCGTTTGGATTTTAATCACCTCTGGATTTGCTTCAGTGGCGAAGTTGTTTCTACGAATCAGCTTCATCACTAAAGTACACTTTGAGGTGCTTCAGAAAATTGCACTAAAAATGACTCAAACCCAGATTCAGCTTCCCTGGCAAAGCTGATTCCAAATAACTGTTTGTTTCGGATTCCAGATTCGGCTTCACTGGCAAAGCTGAATCTGGTCCCAGAATCCGAAACAAACAGGGCCAAAGTAAAACATGTAAAAAAGAGACATTTTATATTTGGTTTTTGTAGGGTTTCTTCTAAGGAAACAGAAGCAACATTTTGAATAGTACAAACGGCATGACATGCCTCACACCAACCACGAACACATGTATCAACAACCTAGGGTGTCTTTTATCACATAGTGCATTTTTTTTAATGCAACATCCAAGTAATTAAAGCATTTTCTGTTTGAAAGTACTTTACACCTAACACTTCTCTGTCACGATCCTCATACAATTGTCAATCTGATGGTTTAGTGCACTTTGTTTTATGGATGGATGGTTGGATATGTGCCATCGTCCCAAAATCGTGTGGAAACTATCGTGTGCATAGGACCGTTGTTTTCTGTTTGGTTTCTTGGGAAGGTTCCACCCATGCAACAAAGGCACCATTGTGAGCGGCACGAACATCATGGCATGCATGCCTCAAACCAACACACACTAACCAACAACATATGGTGCCATTTATCATATCTCAGAGTGTATTGTTTCATTGTACAACAACTACATCATCGTCCAGATAAATATAACATGCATTTTTCTGGTTCATTGTAAGGTTTCACCATCCACTATGTTAACCTATTTGGATTTCCATTCATCTTTTCTTGGGTGTTTATTCCTAGATATATAGGTCTACCAGGTCAACATACAAGCCTTGTGCTTATTCTTGCTATTGGCGCCCGCCGCCTCCTTGTAAATTTCCCATTGTTCTATTCTAATGTTGTTACACAAAATGTTGTGCATATTTTATGCAGGGCCTAAGGGCAAGGCTTCCAGTGAGCTGATAATGACCTACAATACATTTGAATACACGGACGATTTGTCTGTCCAGCACTTCTAGAATGAGGGCTCACTCGGGGGGAGTGTCATTTCAAACACTATAAAGTCATATTTAAGTGCAGGGATTCGGTGCCCAGGCTCATTTGCACCCGGCTAGAAAAAAAATCACAAAAAACACTAGAAAAATTCAAAAAATTCCAAAAAAAATTCCCAAGGTAGAAAATTTATTGCGTGAGGTTCGCTCCAAATTCTAACTCATTTGGACATCTGCGTAGCTCTCAGCAAAAAAGACAAATCGGGTCAAAACATTACATGAACAGTAAACTATTTTACAGACCCTGAATTTGTCTTTTTTGTCGTGAGTTGCTCATTTGACGAAATGATTTGAAAATTGGAGCGGGCCTCACGCATCAAAATTTCTATCATGGGAATTTTTTTTGATTTTTTTTTTTAATTTTTCTAGTATTTGTTTTGAATATTTTTATTCAACATGGGTGCAGATGAGCCCGGGCTCAGAAAAGGATTTTCGTATTTGACATCTGCTACTACAAGAAACCCTGTTGATGACCCTTCAGGATGCGAAGCAAAATGCAATAAGATCTTAAGGCATGTCATATGTAACATCCCAATTCTTTAAAAGTTAGAATGTTAAATAAAAATAATTGATTTCCCTTATTTGCTGTTAGATTTTTCTATTATTTAAATTGCAAAATTTAGAAAAAAAATTTGATTTTTATGAATTAAAAAATCATAATACCTTGTTTCAATTATCAGAGAGGGGGGAGAGAGTGAGAGGGGGGGAGAGAGAGAGATAGAGATAGAGAGAGAGAGAGAGAGAGGGAGGGAGGGAGGGAGAGGGAGAGAAGACAACACAACCGCCTCCTCCACCAAAAAATCTAGGGTTTGTGCCTCTTGCCGGCTCCGCTGCAGGTTTGCCTCGTCACCGGTGCCCCTAGGGCCATGGAGGCGAGGTGGATCCTGGCAAGGGCCGGCGAGAGGGCTCCGTTGTTAGTCGTTCCTTTCAAATTTGTTAGGGTTTGTGCCCTGCTCAGAAAGACGAGACGGAATAAGGGTCTCCTCGCCTAGCCCCCATTTCAGTGGCACGTTTAGCATCGTTGGTGGGCGTGTGGAGGTGTGTCTCCGGCGGATCTATCCTCGGTGGATTTTCTCGGATCTGGTTATTTTTCGTCTATGTTCGCGTGTCTTCGGATTGGCTCCTTTCGATCTACGTTATCCTTCATCAGCAACGGTTGCTGTTCTGGTGCGCTAGTCCTATGGGGCCTTAGCACGACGACTTCCCGACTATCTACTACAACAAGTTGTGCCTGACTCCGGCGATGGAGGGGCGATGACAGCGGCGCGCCTTTGGCTCGCTTCAGTCCTTGTAGTCGTCGCTAGGTGGTCTACGGACCTGGATGTAATTTTTATTATTTCTGGTGTTCGTTGTACTGCCATGATTGAAGATGAATAGATCGAAAGCTTTTCGCAAACACACACACACAGAGAGAGAGAGAGAGAGAGAGAGAGAGAGTAATTTATGGTATAAGAAACATGGATGGAATTATTCTCGTAAAAGATGGAATGATGTATTTATGCCTCATTTTCACCTCAATCTGCCCATTTTATTTTTTGTAGATAACAACCCCTAAAATATCTTTGATCATAAAATTTAATTTATGTGGTATTTTTTCCTAAAATAATTAGAAGTATGTTTTCTACAATTTACAAAAGATATTTGTCCATTGATAGAAGGCATAATCTATGCCATGTGACTATACGAGTAAGCCAATTAAAACTTCAAAAATAAATTTGGGCTGCTTTCCCATGCCTATCTTCGTCTTCCATCCGGGCCCACCTTAAGTCCCAGAGTGCCCCTATGTCTCGCTTTTATCTCGAAGTAGGGAAACCTCGCCACAAGCTGCAGCCCCAGACTGGGCCGGCCCAGCAGGGACACATCCCTGTCACGCTTGCTTTCTTCCTTTTTTGACATTTCTGCTTCTGATTTTTGCATTATTTATTTATTTTTATTTATATCTAGAAGTATTTAATTATATCTATTATCAAAATAACTTTACATACATAATATAAATTTTTTAACCATGTACTTTAAAATATTAAATGTGTATAAAAATGTTCATGATGTGTAAACAAATGTACAGTGTGTATGGAAAGAAACAGACACAAAACATGTAAAAATATTAACCTTATATGAAAAGTACCCCTGATGTATTCAAAAATTGTACAAATGTTTATATAAACTAGTAAACATCAAAAACATATTTAGAAAATGGTAATCATGCATTTAAAAATTGTTAAACATCTATATAAAAAATGTTCATGAAGTATAAAAAAATAGAATGTGTGTACGAAAAATAGAAAATAAGAGAATTAAAAATGTTAATCGTGTAATTTGAATATATATCCAAATGTTCCAGATGTATACAAAAAATGTAGAATATATCTAGAAAATTGTTGAGTACAACAATATATGTTGGAAAAAAAACTAAATATGTATTCGAAAAAAAGTTCTTCCTTTATACAAAAATCTTTCATATATTTGAATAAAATGTTCAACATTTATAAAAATGTCAGGTTCTATATGAAAAGAGAAAGGAAAAACGGATGGACACCAAAAAGAGAAACAAGGCAAAAAAAAGTAGGAAACCAAAACAGAGAACAAAGGAAAATGTAAGAAAAAGGAACAATATAAGAAAATGAAAGAAAACATGTACAGAATGGAAAAGAATGATAATTGAGAAAGAAGTGATAGAAATATAAGGAAAACCTATGAATACCAAGAAAGAAATGAAGAGTGACAAAAAAATAAATAAACTAAGAAATAACAGAATACCCACTGAAATTTAGAAAGAAATAAAGAAGCAAATTTAGATAGAAAAGAAAGAACTAGTGAAAACCTGGAAAGAAACAATGAAAATCGAAGAAAACCGGTGAAGAAACCGAAAAACCCAAAAAGATAAAAAAAAGAAAGGAAAAAAAAAGAAACGAGCGACCGAACACGAACGAGCTCTCAATCGGTTAAACAGGGAAAAAGGACAACAATTGTTGGTTCATTAGCTATAAAGGAAAGAAACCCTTCACGCGAGTGGATGATTCATCTCTCACTTAGCGGGATATATAGGGTTTGCGTAAATCCCTCCCCTGTGCGAACGCTATATCTTGCTTTAAGCGAGGTAAAAGGAACCCTCGCGTCGAAGGCTACAGTGACAGGCTGGCCCAATAGATAGGCACTTCAAAGAAAAGGGGAGCGCGGGGGAGTCGACCCAAGGTTTCCCTGATGAGAAGTGGCGAAGCTAACCACTAGGTAAGCACCGCGTTCGTGTTGAAAACTAGGGCACAGCCTACTTATAGGCAAAAAGAGCCAGTTTTTATTTATTTTTTTCAGCTTTTTTGCTGCTCGTTCTCGTTTGGTTTTCATCATTTTTATGTTTTCTTTCTTCATTTTTCATTTTTTTCTTTTCTTTCTCCATTGTCTTATGTATCTTTTGTTTTTGTTTTTGCTTTTTTCATTCTTTTTTCATTTGTTTCTTTGGTAATTTTTCATTTCCATTTTTATTTGGTTTATTTTTATTTATTTTTTGGTTCACTCTTTTTACTTTTCATTCTATAGTTGTTGTATACACGTTCGGCATTTTTCCAATAAAAAATTGACATTTTATTAATATATGGTTAACATTTTTTCCACACACATTTTTAATATTTTCAATATTTTTAATTGCTTGGTTCACATTTTTCGTATTCAAGATCAACATTTTTTGAATACATGGTCAACATTTTTCTATACATTTTTTAAATGCTTGATTAATAGTTTTCAAATAAAAAATTGACCATTTTTAATGCAAGGTAACCATTTTTTCTACAAACATTTAACACTTTCCAAATGCTTGATCAACATTATTCAAACACTTGTTCAACATATTTGAATGCTTGATTAACATTTTCTATATACATGATAAAAAATTCATCATTTTTTAATACATCGCCAACATTTTTTCTATGCAGATTTGACATTTTTCCAAATGCTTGATTAACATCTTTCACATACTTGTTCAATATTTTTTCAAATGATTGATTAACATTTTTATGTACATGATAAAAAAAATTCACCAATTTTTTAATACATGGTCAATATTTTTTCTATACACATTTAACATTTCCCGGAAGCTTAATTAACATATTTCAAATACTTTTTCAACGTTATTTTTCAGAATTATTGATTATTTTTTTTATAGATGATCAAAAAATTTCATCCTTTTTTAATACATGATGAACAATTTTTCTAGACACATTCAACATGTTTCAAATATTTGTTCGACATTTGTCGAATACTTGTTCAATATTTCGAATATTTTTAAGTATAAACAAAAAGTACAAAAATAAGGCAAAAAAAAAACAAAAAAGAAAAAAGAGATAAAGAAAGAGACAGTGGCCTGCCGCGCGCGTGGGATGGCCCATCTCGCTTGCCCCTCTAGCGAGTCAGAAGCTGGACTCGATGAAGGCAAGATATATGGGGCGCCTCCTCCTCGGCTCCTATGTTTCACCGGCGAAGGGCCAAACCCATATGTTCTATATCTTTTAGTTTCTATAGTAACATGTTAGCCATCAGATGGACTCATGTCCAGCCATCTGATCGATCCGTTTGTGCCTTATCTCATAGTCCTCCTTCTGCACGCTTTCAACCCCGAATCGCATCCCTACCCGCTTTCCCACCCTGGACTCGTCATGTCGTGCGGCGGCTCACAACAACCTAGACGTCCCATCCTACCAGTGAACTAGTGGTAGTTTGTGTCGCCCCTCGGCATGTCTTCCATCACATCACTGGCCATCACTAGTCGCAACATCGACTTTGGATTACCCATGCCACTGGAACTCGCAGCACCACTTCACCTCGTCATTGCTCTAGCATCACCGAGCTCGCTTTGCCACCATAGACCCGTCTTAGCCCCCGATGATGTCAGCCGTACCATCCCCATCCCCGTTTCACACCCTTTTGCAGCATCGCCCGCCATCTGTTGTAGCTCTCGACAGTGTCGGTTGCTACATTACCATCTCATCTGTGCATCCTGTCGCAACTTTTCGTGTCACTAGTCGTAGCTCCTGTTTCGCTGGCCGTAGTTCCTTGCGCTGTTGGTTGCATCACCAGCTCGCCAACACGCACAATGAAAGGACATGTGCTAAAGGCTGCCAGTGGTACCCGCAATAGCCAGCCGCTCTAACAACTCCCGTTCACGGTGCTCATCGAAGGAGCGGTGGTGCAACCTGTAGCATGGTGCTCCGAGTCCTAGAGGTTGCATGCCCGGTAACTTGTGGTGCGCTCGCAGGTAACAACACCCCATTGCACCAACGAGCGACGTGGCCACTTGCACTAGGAAGATAAGTTAGCTCGATGGGCGGAGGAAGGGGATGTAGGAGACACTAGTAGGAAAATATGCATTAGTAGCGTGCCCTAAAAGCGGTTGTGACCAATAAGAATAAAGCCGATTGTAATGCATGCACATGAGGCGGTTATTATATCTTTACACAAACCCCAAGGTGGTCAGCAATATGAAACTGCCTACAACTTATATTGGAGGCGGCTGGTAACTAGCAACCACCTCCAATTTTGAAGTAGTGCATGCAGTTGCTTCATAGAAGCCACCTGCGGCTGGTGATTACCTCATGGCGTTATCTTCCCCTTCTCTTTGTTCACCGGTGTTGAGGCACAACCCCTCTCATTTTCCGTCCATTTCTCTCCTCTCCTACTAGTAGGGAAACCCCTTATAGGAGTTTGCTAGTACTCTACTAGGGGAAACCCTATAAGTAGAAATGTAACAGTAGTGCGGTGTAGACAGGCCGCACTACTGCTAATTAGTAGTAACATGGGCAAAATACCAACGTTGTAGGTGGCAACTAGTAGTAGCGCATGCACACCAAACATGCGCTGCTAGTAAGTTGGTTCCACAGTGCCCGCAACTGTAGCAGCATAGGTCTTCGACAAGCGGTACTGCTAAGCCCATTAGCAGTAGCACGGGCCTCTAACAACCGTTGATATTATTCCCACCAACAGCATGGGTCCCCGGCCCCACTTAGCAGCAATGCTTGTTGAAAGCCCGCGCTACAACTAATAGGTGAGCAGTAGCACGAGCGTTGGGCCCACGCTACTAGTAAACCAGGTGTCGGTGTCAAAACCGGCAGATCTCAGGTGGGGGTCCTGAGCTGTGGATCTAGGACAATGGGGAACAAGGGACTAAGAACACGGTGTTTACCCAGGTTCGGGCCCTCTCGAAGAGGTAAAACCCTACGTCCTTCTTGATTGTATTTGATGTGTATGATATGGTTACGTAGTTGATCTACCTTGAGATCAGGCGAGCTAAACCCTAGGTTGATGGGGTGATGGATGTTGGTCTAGCCCTAAAGACAAAAACCCCTAGGCTTATATAGGCACCAGTAGGGTTATGGTTACATATGATCAAGTACAATGAAGGAAAGATCATGCTGAACCCTCAACTTGGAGGGCACTCCACCACTCCGGAGAGCTCTATCTCTCCACGGGTCCGGATCCTAGCCGAGCTCCATAGTAGCCCCTTAGTACGGCCCATAAGCAGTGGGCCTATGATCCGAGGACCCCTTAGTCCATGACTCCCTCAGTAGTCCCCGAACTAGCCTCCAACGTCAGGTCTTGTGTTCGGCATCCGCACATCTCATGGTCTTCAGCTTGTGAGGCGAGTTCCACCTTATCTTGTGCGTGCTCGGAGTGGAGTGGTATCCCGAATCTGAAGCGTTTACTTAACCTCAAAGGCAAGAGTGCTCAGATATGAACAACAATTTCGTCTGAAAACTTTTAGCAAAGAGTCGCGTCCGATTATAATACCAAACGGCTGGACATTCTCGATGTGCGGCTTGAGGCCGCCCTTTTATTGGCATGTCTCATCAAGGCAGAGATCGAGCCCCGTTTTTTAGGGGATATGCTCAATTATATTGATGCCCCCACCCACGCATGACTTCGCGGGTGTTCCGAGAAATGGGGAGGCCCACGGTGTGCAACGGGGAACCGTTGGCTCCTACGCAGTCTATTATGAGGGGAACAGTTGCGGCTATCCCCTCACTACCTCTTCCATCTCCTACCGTTGCCTTCAATCTCCAGAGTTCTAGCGCCCCGTTTTGCTTTTCCTCGGCAAGTTCTTCCCAGCTTCTCCTAGCTCTAGCCATGGCCGTATCCGACGCCAACGGCAAGTGGGACGCCTCCTTCATTACCAACAACGACATCTTGGAGCTTAAGTGGGATGGCTACCTGATAGCCCACAAGTATAGGGGATCGCAACAATTTTCGAGGGTAGAGTATTCAACCCAAATTTATTGATTCGACACAAGGGGAGCCAAAGAATATTCTCAAGTATTAGCAGCTGAGTTGTCAATTCAACCACACCTAGAAACTTAGTATCTGCAGCAAAGTGTTTAGTAGCAAAGTAATATGATAGTGGTGGTAACGGTAACAAAAGTAAAGAGAGCAAAAGTAATGTTTTTGGGTATTTTGTAGTGATTGTAACAGTAGCAACGGAAAAGTAAATAAGCGAGAACCGGTATATGGAAAACTCGTAGGCACCGGATGAGTGATGGATAATTATGCTGGATGTGGTTCGTCATGTAACAGTCATAACATAGGGTGACACAGAACTAGCTCCAGTTCATCAATGTAATGTAGGCATGTATTCCGAATATAGTCATACGTGCTTATGGAAAAGAACTTGCATGACATCTTTTGTCCTACCTTCCCATGGCAGCGGGGTCCTATTGGAAACTAAGGGATATTAAGGCCTCCTTTTAATAGTGAACCAGAACAAAGCATTAGCACATAGTGAATACACGAACTCCTCAAACTATGGTCATCACCGGGAGTGGTTCCGATTATTGTCACTTCAGGGTTGCCGGATCATAACACATAGTAGGTGACTATAGACTTGCAAGATAGGATCAAGAACTCACATATATTCATGAAAACATAATAGGTTCAGATCTGAAATCATGGCACTCGAGCCCTAGTGACAAGCATTAAGCATAGCAAAGTCATAGCAACATCAATCTCAGAACACAGTGGATACTTGGGATCAAACCCTAACAAAACTGACTCTTACATGATAAATATCATCCAACCCATCACCGTCCAGCAAGCCTACGATGGAATTACTCACGCACGACGGTGAGCATCATGAAATTGGTGATGGAGGATGGTTGATGATGACGACGGCGACCAATCCCCCTCTCCAGACCCCCGAACGGACTCCAGATCATCCCTCCCGAGAGAGATTAGGGCTTGGCGGCGGCTCCGTATCATAAAACGCGATGATTTCTTCTCTCTGGTTTTTTCTCCCCGAAAGCCAATATATGGAGTTGGAGTTGGCGTCGGAGGGCCGCTAGTGGGCCCACGAGGTAGGGGGGCGCGCCCTGGGGGGGCACCCTCATGGACAGGGTGTGGGCCCCCTGGTCTTCATCTTCGGTGAGGATTTTTTATTACTTATTCTAAGATATTCCGTGGAGTTTCGGGTCATTCTGAGAACTTTTATTTTCTGCACATAAAACAACATCATGGCAATTCTGCTGAAAACAGCGTCAGTCCGGGTCAGTTCCATTCAAATCATACAAGTTAGAGTCCAAAACAAGGGCAAAAGTGTTTGGAAAAGTAGATACGACGGAGACGTATCACTACCTATCAGACGACATCGCCCATCGAGCCCCGAAGAAGGCTAGATCATCCCCACGCCCAAGGTGGGCGAGAGGGTGGTATTCCTTCCTCACTTTATCCGGAGGCTGGGGTTTCCCCTGCACCCCTATACGAGGGGCTAGATTTTGATGATCTAACCCCCAATTCCCTTCTCCACATTTCGGCCTATATCATCGTCTGTGAGGCCCTGCTGCAGGTTCAGCCACACTTTGGCCTGTGGCTAAAGATATTCAACGTTAAGCCCAAGGTGGTCAGCGGTGCCCAGGTGGAGTGCGGCAGGGCCATGTTCAGCAAGCTGACTCTGGTCTAGTGGCCTGAGGGTAGATTTGTCGACATTGTCAAGGTGTGGGAGAAAGAGTGGTTCGACATCACAAAACTAAGGGAGGCCGCCTGGACGGTGGCTCACGAATTCATATCTGGTCCCCCCAGCAAGGCTAACCTCGTGGACCGCCAAAGGTCTGAACTGGGGGTCCGCCACTAAGGTGAAGATGCTATAGAAATGCATCTAACATGATGGAGTTCAGCGCCGCGCTGACTGCTACGTCTTGAGCTAGCGTTTTTTTTCTCGAAGAGGAGAGGGTGATGCAGCAAAGTGTAGCGTAAGTATTTCCCTCAGTTTTAAGAACCAAGGTATCAATCGAGTAGGAGGCTCCTCAAAAGTCCCACGCACCTACACAAACAAACTGAGAACTCGCAACCAACGCAATAAATGGGTTGTCAATCCCTTCACGGTCACTTATGAAAGTGAGATCTCATAGAGATAATATGATAAGATAAATATATTTTTGGTATTTTATAATATAGATGCAGAAAAGTAAAGATGCAAATAAAAGTAGATTGAAAGCAAATATGATAAGAGATAGAACCGGGGGCCATAGGTTTCACTAGAGGCTTCTCTCGAGAGCATAAGTATTACGGTGGGTAAACAAATTACTGTCAAGCAATTGATAGAAAAGCGAATAATTATGACGTTATCTAGGCATGATCATGTATATAGGCATCACGTCCATAACAAGTAGACCGACTCCTGCTTGCATCTACTACTATTATTCCACACATCGACCGCTGTCCAGCATGCATCTAGTGTATTAAGTTCATGAAAACAGAGCAATGCATTAAGCAAGATGACATGATGTAGAGGGATAAACTCATGCAATATGATATAAACCCCATCTTGTTATCCTCGATGGCAACAATACAATACGTGTCTTGCAACCCTTTCTGTCACTGGATAAGATCACCGCAAGATTGAACCCAAAGCTAACACTTCTCCCATGGCAAGAAAGATCAATCTAGTAGGCCAAACCAAACTGATAATTCGAAGAGACTTGTAAAGATAACTCAATCATACATAAAAGAATTCAGAGAAGATTCCAATATTATTCATAGATAAACTTGATCATAAACCCACAATTCATCAGATCTCGACAAACACACCGCAAAAAGAGATTATATCGAATAGATCTCCACAATAGAGGGGGAGAACATTGTATTGAGATCCAAAAAGAGAGAAGAAGCCATCTAGCTAATAACTATGGACCCGTAGGTCTGTGGTAAACTACTCACAACTCATTGGAGAGGCTATGGTGTTGATGTAGAAGCCCTCCGTGATCGATTCCCCTCCGGCAGAGTGCCGGCGAAGGCTCCAAGATGGGATCTCATGGATACAGAAGGTTACGACGGTGGAAATTGTGTTTTGTGGTGCTCCAGGATGTTTTCGGGGTCCATGGATATATATAGGAGAAAGAAGTACGTCGGTGGACGCCCGAGGGGCCCACGAGACAGGGGGCGCCCCCCTAGGGGGAGCGCCCTACTATCTCGTGGGGCCCTCAGGGATTTCTTGACTTGCACTCCAGGCTCTTCGGATCAGATTTGTTCCAAAAATAACGCTCCCGAAGGTTTCATTCCGTTTGGACTCCGTTTGATATTCCTTTTCTTCGAAATACTGAAATAGGCAAAAAAACAGCAATATGGGCTGGGCCTCCGGTTAGTAGGTTAGTCCCAAAAATGATATGAATGTGTAGAATAAAGCCTATAAACATCCAAAAGGGGTAATATAATAGCATGGAACAATCAAAAATTATAGATACGTTGGAGACGTATCAAGCATCCCCAAGCTTAAGTCCTGCTCGTCCTCGAGTAGGTAAATGATAAAAAGAGAATTTTTGATGTGGAATGCTACCTAGCATAATTCATAATGTAATTTTCTTTTGTTGTGGCATGAATGTTCAGATCCAAATAATACAAAATAAAAGTTCATAAAGACATAAGAAATAGTAATACTTCAAGCATATTAAAGAAGGTAATCATGTCTTCTCAAAATAACATGGCTAAAGAAAGTTATCCCTACAAAATCATATAGTCTGGCTATGCTTCATCTTCATTACACAAAGTATTTAGTCATGCACAACCCCGATGGCGAGCCAAGCAATTGTTTCATACTTTAATAATCTCAAACTCTTTCAACTTTCACGCAGTACATGAGCGTGAGCCATGGACATAGCATTGTATGTGGAATAGAATGATGGTTGTGGAAAAGACAAAAAGGGAGAAGATAGTCTCACATCAACTAGGCGTATCAACGGGCTATGGAGATGCCGATTAATAGATATCAATGTGAGTGAGTAGGGATTGCCATGCAACGGATGCACTAGAGCTATAAATATATGAAAGCTCAACAAGAGAAAACTAGTGGGTGTGCATCCAACTTGCTTGCTCACGAAGACCTAGGGCACTTTTTGAGGAAGCCCATCATTGGAATATACAAGCCAAGTTCTATAATGAAAAATTCCCACTAGTATATGAAAGTGACAACATATGAGACTCTCTATCATGAAGATCATGGTGCTATTTTGAAGCACAAGTGTGGAAAAAGAGATAGTAGCATTGTCCCTTCTCTCTTTTTCTCTCATTTTATTTTTTCTTCTTTTTTTTCTTTTTTTCTTTTTTTCTTTCTTTGGCCTTTTCTTTTTTTCTTTTTCTTTTTTCTTTTTGGCCTTTCTTTTTTGTATTTTTGTAAAGTCCGAAGTCTCATCCCGACTTGTGGGGGAAACATAGCCTTCATCATCCTTTCCTCACGAGGACAATGCTCTAATAATGAAGATCATCACACTTTTATGGATTTACAACTCAAAGCTAGAACAAGATATGACTCTATATGAATGCCTCCGGCGGTTGTACCGGGATATGCAATGACTCAAGAGCGACATGTATGAAAATTATGAAGGTGGCCTTGCCACAAATACGATGTCAACTACATGATCATGCAAAGAGCACTATGACAAAAGTAATGTGTGTCATATGAACGGAACGGTGGAAAGTTGCATGGCAATATATCTCGGAGTGGCCATGGAAATGCCATAATAGGTAGGTATGGTGGGTGAGGGAGTCCTGTGTCCGGATGACCGGACTATGACCTTTGGCCGGACTCCCGGACTATGAAGATACAAGATTGAAGACTTCGTCCCGTGTCCGGATAGGACTTTCCTTGGCGTGGAAGGCAAGCTTGGCGATACGATATGAAGATCTCCTCCCATTGTAACCGACTCTGTGTAACCCTAGCCCTCTCCGGTGTCTATATAAACCGGAGAGTTTTAGTCCGTAGGACGAACAACAATCATACCATAGGCTAGCTTCTAGGGTTTAGCCTCTCTGATCTCGTGGTAGATCAACTCTTGTACTACCCATATCATCAATATTAATCAAGCAGGAGTAGGGTTTTACCTCCATCGAGAGGGCCCGAACCTGGGTAAAAACATCGTGTCCCCTGTCTCCTGTTACCATCCGCCTAGACGCATAGTTCGGGACCCCCTACCCGAGATCCGCCGGTTTTGACACCGACATTGGTGCTTTCATTGAGAGTTCCACTGTGCCGTCGCCATCAGGAAGGATGCCGCACCCCGTCTTTAAAGACGGCGCTATTGCTAAAGGAGCTTTGGCTATCGGCCAAACTCTCCGGCTAGGCGGTTTTCTAATGACCGCCTGTTCGGCCGCCGCGCCAACGATGACTTCTCGGGTCATCGAAAGCAATCTCCACGTCAACTCGGAACTCGCCGAGCAGTTAGATCCGATGGAGCTCTCTTCCTTAAACGAGCTCTTGGATCGCATCGTCGCCCTGGGAGTCGCTACAGACTACGATCAGATTGGGCTTAAACCCGATCCGAGAGAGATTGACTCTCCCCAGGTCACCCACCACGTCGAAGTGGTGGAGGAACAATGCGGCGAATCTTCACCCATCCTAAGGACCAGATATGTCCGGATTCCCGATCCCTCCAAGCCGGATACCCGCGGAGGGGAGGACGTCACTCAAGCCCTGAACCTAAAGTCAGGCAGCGGGCCTGATTCATTGGACAACATCCAAGAACCCAAGCTTCTGAGTTCGGAAATTCTTGGCCCCTGAGCCTCAGATCGGGCGAGGTTCCGGATTTAACTACACCCTCCCACCCTAACATGAGGGATCTATCCCAAGTTCGGCAAGAGCCCATGGAAACAGTACATCATTACTGGGCCAGATTCCTCCTGGTTATGAACATGATAGAGGACTGCCGCGAGGAGGATGCAATTTCATCCTTCTGCAATAATTTCACGGACATCGGAATCCTCAACGCCATAAGTCGTCGTGATATTACACGCTTCACTAACTTAGCATCCATGGTACAAAAATACTATGCGATGGAAAACCGAAATAAAATTTTGGGACGATCCGGCCCTGAATACAACCCCAGTCCAAAATAAAAGGGCACATTATCGCCATGCACAGGGGTTAATTACCAAGAAACAAAAACCCTCTATAGGGTATGGAACCGTACTGGAGGGATGGCTCAATGGACCCTGTAAAATTCATAGTACAGAGGGCATCACACCAACTCATAGCCTTAGAGCATGTTGGATACTCCGGCAGGTGGTCAGAAGTGGCGAGGAGCTTCTAGCTCCAGAATCCACAGAGCACCACCCCAGGAATACCAGTATGGTATCAACAGTCTTCGAGACTTCCGCATCAAACAATGTGCGGAAACGAACACTCCACAGCCTTACCGAAGTCTACTAGGTAGCAACAATAAACCCATGGAGTGACACGGCTATTACTTTCAATGCCAGTGATGAACCTAAATTCCGAACAGCCCGAGCACCAGCCGCATTGGTCCTCAGTTCGATAGTGGACGGCTTTCGACTTACCAAGGTACTCATGGATGGCGGCAGTGGATTGAACCTCATTTATGAGGAAACCCTTCGAAAAATGGAAATAGACTGGAGCCGCATTGAGCGAAGCAACACAACCTTTAGAGGAATAATCCCTAGTCGGGAAGCATGCTGTATAGGAAAAATCACACTGGATGTGGTGTTCAGCACGCCGGATAATTACAGGTCCGAGGAGGTCACATTTCAAGTGGCCCCGTTCAGCAGCGGATACCACGCTCTGTTAGGGCGAGAGGCATTCACAATTTTTCAAGCTATACCCCATTACGGGTACATGAAGCTCAAAATGCCCAGACCCAACGGAATCATCACTCTTGCTAGTGACCCGGACGTAGCACTCCACGCCGAAAACAAGACAGCCGCACTGGCCCTTGAGGAATTATCCGAAGCCCTAGCGGCCGAGAAACTAACTGCGCTGCGCTCCACGGTGGACAGGGACGACGTGGTACTCGACAAAAGATCCAAGTCCACCTCCTTTAAACCGACAGACGAAATAGTCAAATTCCAAGTCCATCCAACGGACCCTACAAAAACGGCATCCATCGGGGCACAATTAGACCGGCACTACGAGAATTCCTACGCGAAAATTGGGCATCTTTGCCTGGCACCCTTCAGACATGCCAGGAATCCCATGCAGGCTGGCCGAGCATAGCCTTAACATCCTAAAAGGATTCAAGCATGTTAAGCAGGCTCTTCGGCGTTCCTCCGAACCTAAGAGACAAGCCATGGGAGAGGAGCTAGCCAAACTACTGGAAGCCGGATTCACCAGAGATATAAAACATATGGACTGGCTAGCAAACCTGGTGATGGTACCAAAGAAGGACAAATCCTGGCGCCTATGCGTCGATTTCAAGGACCTCAATAAGGCTTGCCCAAAGGATCCCTTCCCCCTCCCCTGCATCGATCAAATCATCGACGCTACTGCAGGACACGATTCATTGTGTTTCCTCGACGCATACTCTGGCTACCATCAAATTAAGATGGCAGAGCCAGACCAAGCCGCAACGGCATTATCACCGCATACGGCCCATTCTGCTTCAACACAATGCCCTTCGGGCTCAAAAACGCCGAAGCAACATATCAGCGCATGATTCAGACATGTCTGGCCAGCCAGATCGGCAAAATAGTTGAAGCATATGTGGATGACGTGGTCGTCAAAACCAAGCATGTCGAAACTCTAGTAGACAACTTGAGGCTCACGTTCGATAACCTCCGAACATATGACATCAAGCTTAACCCGGAAAAATGCGCTTTCGGCGTACCAGCCGGATAGCTCTTGGGCTTCATTGTATCCGGTAGAGGAATTGAAGCAAACCCAGCCAAGATCTGAGCTCTGTCACAATTGGATATTCCAAATGACCTCAAGCAAATACAAAAATTGATTGGATGCGTGGCGGCTCTAAGCCGCTTCATCTCCCACTTGGGAGAAAAAGCATTACCCCTTTATCGCCTCCTCCGACGCACCGAACACTTCGAGTGGACGATTGCTGCCACGGCCGAACTCAAAGAAATAAAAGCCATACTGGCAACAAACCCGGTCCTGGCCGCGCCCAACATCGGCGAACCAATGCTATTATACATTGCGGCAACTCATCAAGTTATAAGCGCAGTGCTCGTTGTCGAATGAGAAACGGACGGAGACAAATTCCCCCTTCAAAAACCAGTCTACTACGTGTCCACTGTCCTCACTCCATGCAAGTCACGGTACCCGCATTACCAAAATATAGCGTACGCAGTGTTCATGGCGTCCCAGAAGCTACGACACTACTTTCAAGAGTGTTCAATAACAGTAGCCTCTGAAGTACCCCTGAATGATATTATAAACACCCGCGATAAGATGGGCCGGATTGCCAAATGGGCCATTGAGCTCCTCCCGTTCGACATAACCTATAAGCCACGGCGAGCTATCAAGTCGCAAGTTTTGGCCGACTTTATCGCTGAATGGACTGAAGCCGAACTTCCTAAAGAGTACGGCGCATATTCCAACTGGATCATGCACTTCGACGACTCCAAAATGCTAGCGGGTTCTGGGGGCTGGCGTCGTTCTGACGTCCCCAACAGGAGATACAGTTCAATATGTACTCCAGATAATGTATACAGACTCTAACAATACAGCCGAATACGAGGCCCTTCTACATGGTCTCCGGATGGCAGTCTCCATGGGCATTCAACGCCTCGAGGTGCGTGGGGATTCGAACCTTGTGATATCCCAAATAAATGGAGATTTTGGTGCCAAGGATCCGAAAATGGCAGCTTATCGCAATGCCATCCTAAAAATGTCAGCTTGGTTCGAGGGGCTCGAATTTCACCATATAGCCCAGGAAAACAATCAGGCAGCAGACGTCTTGCCACGCATTGGCGCAAAGCGCGATGCAGTCCCTCCCAACATTTTCTTGGAGAGGCTATTCAAGCCCTCCATACAATGGGAAGGGGAGTCCGGAAATAACAACCCGGACTCAGCCGCACCACCTGACGCCGAACATTCTGACACAACGGGAGGCTCTGCCAGTGAAGTAACATCCTCAGCCCACGTAATAATGGCAGTCATTGCCCCGTGGACAGAACCATTCTTAGCCTACCTAACTAGGCAGGAACTCCCGAGGACCAAAACGAGGCACGCTGCATAGTGCGGCGATCTAAAGCCTACAAAGTCCACGAAGGAGAGCTTTATAAGAAAAGCACCACCGGAGTCCTTCAAAGGTGTATCTCCGAAGAGGAAGGGCGGAACCTTCTGGCCGAAATTCATGCCGGACTCGGCGGGCACCACGCCGCAGCCCGGGACCTTGTAAGCAAGGCCTTCCGTACTGGATTTTATTGGCCGACGGCCCGGGCAGATGCTCAGGACTTAGTCCAACGATGCGTCGGTTGCCAATTATTCGCTAATCAAAGCCATATGCCACCCACCGCCCTCCAAACTATACCCATTACCTGGCCTTCTGTGGTCTGGGGGCTTGACATGGTTGGACCTCTTAAAGGAGGAACACACAAGCAAAAATACCTACTAGTCATGGTGGACAAATTCACCAAATGGATAGAGGCCAAGCCTGTTAAGACGGCCGAATTCGGACCGGTGATAGACTCCATATCAGGGGTCGTACACCGTTACGACGTCCCCCACAGCATCATCACTGACAACGGCACAAATTTTATGGACGACGAGGTTAAACTCTGGTACAAAAACATGGGCATCAAGCTCAACTACGCTTCAGTCTATCACCCACAAACTAACGGTCAAGTCGAGCGAGCCAATGGTCTAATCATGAGCGGCATCAAACCCAAATTAGTGCGATCCCTCAAGGAATCTAACACGCACTGGGTAGAGGAGCTCGACTCCATACTCCGGGGGCTGCGGACCACGCCGAATCGCACTACCGGATTCACACCATTCTTTATGGTATACGGCGCGGAGGCAGTCCTGCCCTGCGACATAATTCATGACTCACCTCGCGTGCGCATGTACGAAGAAAGAGAAGCCGAGCTCGATCAGCAGGACAGTCTGGACGCATTGGAGGAGGAGTGCGACGTGGCAAAAGCCCGTTCCGCATTCTATCAACAGCAGGCTCGAAGATATCAAAGCAGAGAAGTACGGGCCAAAACTTACAATGTTGGCGAACTAGTTCTACGCCTGCCGGACAAGAAAAAGGACAAACTCAAGCCCAAATGGGAAGGTCCCTTCGTAATCGACCAAGTCCTAATTGGTGGAGCGTACCGTCTGCGAAATGCATCGGATAACCGACTCGAGCCGAACCCATGGAACGCAGCACGCCTACGAAGATTCTATGCCTAGCGCCGGACTCTGTGTTCGTCTCCTTCCTCCGTCTATTTTTTACACATTAGCTGCCTTATATTTCTCTCCTTCTCCCTCCTTTTTTCTTACTAGCCTTTAAGGGCTCGCTTGCGCATTGTTCGCACATAATTGACGCGCTACCCGCGCTCATTATACCTGGGGGCTTCTTTATATGAAGCTGGTATACACAGGCCTCATGCCCAACACATGTGTCACACTTCCGCATGTACCTTTTATTCACCATTATATGCATAGATATGACTTAAGTTTTGGCCAAGCTGGGTTGCCTGGCTCCTGTGCTTACCCCTACGTTCCCGATTGTTCGGCTAGGTGGTAAAGGGAGCACCTCTGCGATTGTTACTGCCGGGTCAGCCGGATGTGTACCTCAGACTGGGTGAAGCCGAAAGCTAGCGTTCTTAAGCTAATATTCGGTCGGTGAACTAAAAGATGATTTTTCACTTGTTTATTTATCCGCCCCCAGATGCTTTTCTGCTTTTTTCACAGTCTGGACATGCACTGTAGGGCATGCCTCCCAGGAAAAGGAACCCCTAACGGAACTATTCTCCCTGGAAGATGTTTCTTACTAATCATGTAATATAACATAACTAGTTGGGCACTTGTCTGCTAAAGCACTAATGACCCCTACGCCTGGTCTCCACGCATGCCCCGGTTCTTACATAACCGAGAGGGTATTCAGACACACTCCGGACTATCGGGTCCAGAGGTTGAAGCGAAAAGGTCCGCAATGACAAATGATCTACAATCCAGCTAGAAGGCATTTTACATGTCTAAATTACATAGTCAATTTGACTAGGTATATTCTTCTTCAATACCATCCAACAAGCTGTCCAATTTACAGTCCTGTAGGGAATACTTGGCGGCCAGATCTACCTAGCCGTACACTAAACTGACAGGGATCTCCTTCCCATCGGGCCCTACAGGTCCGACCTCGACCATGTGGTTTGGGTCAGCCTTCGTGTACCGCGTCTTCACCATGGCCCAGGCCTCCCTGGCGCCTTGACGGCAGGCCGATATCTTCCATAATCGGAAGTGCTGCCACGCTCCCTTTAGCTTCTCTGCAAGCTCTCCAAGGCCTTCGGGCATGGTGAGGGATGGCCACAAAGCCTGAACGACGCCTTGCATCGCCTGCCGAACTCGCTCGTGCAGTTGCGATAGCTCGGGAAGAAGGTCACCCGTAGAACCTGGCATTTCCTCCGCAGGCCGACCTGTCAGCATACCTACAGACATAACTCTGTTAATCGACTTCCTCGCCGAACTCTTTTTCGAAGATTCGCTCAAGAACTTACTAAATATGCCGCGTCGAAGTCGCCGATTCTCCTTTACGGAATCCGACAGCTGAGCACGAACATCCTTTAGTTCCTCGCCCGGCTGGGTATTGGCATCTTGAAGCTTGTTCTTCTCTTGCCTCACCCTTGTAAGCACGCACTCGCCGGCCTTTAACTGGCGCAGAGTTGTTGCTTGTCCGGATCCACTCCGGCGGCATCTGTTCTGTTATTGTCAGAATTGCACACATGCCGCACTTCACAACATGCTCATCTTTCGAAGCATATATTACCTGAGGGGGTCTCCTTGGCATTCCCTGTGGCGTCTAGTGCGGCCTCGAGTTGGGCCTTGCACTCTTCTAGCTCCTGGGACAGTTGCATATTCTTTTTTGTAAGGTCTTGCATAACAAATGATCCTTAAATCAGTTATTTTAAATGTTTCAAGTCTCGGGGGCTACTGACATATATAACCATCAGATTTACTCACCCGTATGTGTTTTACATACTGCTCTGTGGCTTTGGCTAGACCATTTTGAGTGGCACGGAGGTACGCATCTCCCGTATTAAAGGCGTCCAATGCCTCTTGGGAAAAACATGCGTCGCGAAGAACAGTCCGGCGATGCCTGTGGTTCATGGCACTCTCCACCTCTGAATGGGTGGCAGATAGCCCATCCGCGTCCTCTGTCGGAGGAATGTCCAGCGCGCGCCCCGCGTTCGCCTCCGCTTCCGGACCCAGCCTTGAAGCCTGGCCGGTGGATATAGTCCGTCGGGCGCTCTTCTTCCGGAAGAGAGCATGAGCATTAGTATGCCTTGAAGGCATAAACCCTGGGCATTAAAGTCGCACGCCGTACCGTTGCGCCGGCGTCTCGATCCGGTTCGCACTTCTTTTTAGCCTGCTGGGCCTCGATGGCCCTTGTTGGCTAGCCGCCATGGGTCGGCCCTCCGCCTCAAGGACTTCCCCTGCAAAAAACGCCATTGGTATACGGCGACCAAAAATAAGCACGGATGGGTCCTCTTGAAAGTACTGGGACTTCGGTCTCGGTTACCTTTGAGGCTGGAAGTAGTCCGGGATAATCGGCCGTAATGGCCACTAAGGTGTTGTCCTTACTCAATTGATGAAACACCCCATCAATCAGCTCCACGCATAAGTTCGGGTCCTCTTGGGAGTCCGGGTCGAGGGACCGTTCCGGGTCCTCGGGTTGTGGGGGAGGGCTGTTTATCTCCTTTACAGTCTGGCGTAGCTCCTACGTTAAAATTGCTAGACTAAGTACTCAACTATGGAAACTTGAAGACGGATAGACAAGTGAAAGTGTTCGCTCACCCGGCTTGGAGGATTGTACATAGAGAATCCGCCCCGTGGGTTGACACGGAGGAATTCCTCCTCTTCTCCCTTGTACAAAGCGGATAAGATCTTCGTTAGAGTGGCAGCCGAATACGGCCCCTTGCGACCGCACCGGGTGGCATCGTCCTCCCGGTTGAAATCCCACATGGGGTGGCCTCTATACTGAAGCGGCTGCACCGCCCGCGTAATGCATGTGTCCATGACCTCGATCATGGTCAGTCCGGAATGAGCTAGCAACCTTATCCGGCTCATCAGGTAAAGGACGTCCCTGTCAGTTTCCCTCTGAGGGCTCCGTGGACGCCAGCTCAGGCATTTCTTCAAGGGAGCATTATTGAACTCAGGGAGGCCGATCCATACAGGGTCCGGCAGGGGGACGTCTTCTATATAAAACCATTCTAAAGGCCAGTCCTCGGACGCCTTCTTTGGGGTTCCGGATAGATATCCGGTCCCGGCGATGCGCCATAGTTCGGCTCTGTCCACTTGATAAATCGACCCCTCCTAAGAGCGGGGCACAAGGCAGAACAACTTCTTCCACAGCGCGAAATGGGCCTCGATGCCCAAAAACAGCTCACAAAGGGCCACGAAGCCTGCAATATGCAGTATGGAGGCAGGCATGAGGTTGTGTAGCCGGAGGCCATAGAACTCCAGGAGCCCCCGGAGAAACGGATGAATTGGAAATCCGAGCCCTCTTATTAAATAAGGGACTAGGCATACCCGCTCTCCTTTGGAGGGATTGGGGACGCTGTCCGTCTGCTCTCCGCCATTATAGGTGGCAATCCCGGCTCGAACTGGGACCATGTATGCTGGGGGGAGGAGCCCCTTGGTTTGGAGCGCTACTTGCTCGCTGTGCAGGACAGAACACCTTTCCCAATCTCCAGGCCAAGGGCTGGAGGGGCGAGAGGAGGAGCTATGTTGACCGGCCATAACAGAATGGGTCTCTGTCGAATGCGCTCCGATGAATGCTCGCGGAGGAAAGATGGTGTGATTAGGATCTAAATCCCCGTCTCTTTTATTGGCGGCCCATTTGCGCAGCTAGGGGGGTAAGTGAAAAAAAACCCTGTCTTTTCGCATTCTTTTGACACGTGGAAGATGGCGATTATTGGGCACGGAAGCCAAGGAGTGCGACATTCATCAGAAGCCGGACACTATCCGACAGGTACATGGAATTTGGAGAAGAACCCGCCTTGCAATGTCGAAGACAAACTTGCGCGCCGGACTTATCGCCATTGAAGCCTGGTTCGGGGGCTACTGAGGGAGTCCTGGATTAGGGGGTGTCCGGATGGCCAGACTATGACCTTTGGCCAGACTCCCGGACTATGAAGATACAAGATTGAAGACTTCGTCCCGTGTCCGGATAAGACTTTCCTTGGCGTGGAAGGCAAGCTTGGCGATATGATATGAAGATCTCCTCCCATTGTAACCGACTCTGTGTAACCCTAGCCCTCTCCGGTGTCTATATAAACCGGAGAGTTTTAGTCCGTAGGACGAACAACAATCATACCATAGGCTAGCTTCTAGGGTTTAGCCTCTCTGATCTCGTGGTAGATCAACTCTTGTACTACCCATATCATCAATATTAATCAAGCAGGAGTAGGGTTTTACTCCATCGAGAGGGCCCGAACCTGGGTAAAAACATCGTGTCCCCTTTCTCCTGTTACCATTCGCCTAGACACACAGTTCGGGACCCCCTACCCGAGATCCACCGATTTTGACACCGAAACCCAATTAATACATATCAATGTGAGTGAGTAGGGATTGCCATGCAACAGATGCACTAGAGCTATAAATATATGAAAGCTCAACAAAAGAAACTACGTGGGTGTGCATCCAACTCGCTTGCTCACGAAGACCTAGGGCACTTTTGAGGAAGCCCATCATTGGAATATACAAGCCAAGTTCTATAACCCCACAAGTATATGAAAGTGACAACATATGAGACTCTCTATCATGAAGATCATGGTGCTATTTTGAAGCACAAGTGTGGAAAAAGAGATAGTAGCATTGTCCCTTCTCTCTTTTTCTCTCATTTTATTTTTTTCTCTTTTTTTCTTTTCCTTTTCCTTTTTTTTCTTTGGCCTTTTCTTTTTGCTTTTTGGCCTTTCTCTTTTTTTCTTCTTTTTTTCTTTTTCTTTTTGTAAAGTCCGAAGTCTCATCCCGACTTGTGGGGGAATCATAGTCTTCATCATCCTTTCCTCACGAGGATAATGCTCTAATAATGAAGATCATCACACTTTTATGGATTTACAACTCAAAGCTAGACAAAATATGACTCTATATGAATGCCTCCGACGGTGTACCGGGATATGCAATAACTCAAGAGCGACATGTATGAAAATTGTGAAGGTGGCCTTGCCACAAATACGATGTCAACTACATGATCATGCAAAGAGCAATATGACAAAAGTAATGTGTGTCATATGAACGGAACAGTGGAAAGTTGCATGGCAATATATCTCGGAATGGATATGGAAATGCCATAATAGGTAGGTATGGTGGCTGTTTTGAGGAAGGAGTATGGTGAGTATATGGTACCGGCGAAAATTGCGCGGCACAAGAGAGGCTAGCAATCGTGGAAGGGTGAAAAGGGTGTGTATAATCCATGGACTCAACATTAATCAAAAGAACTCATATACTTGTTGCAAAAATTTAGAAGTCATCAAAAATCAAAGCACTACGCGCATGCTCCTAGGGGGATAGATTGGTAGGAAAAGACCATCGCTCGTCCCCGACTGCCACTCATAAGGAAGACAATCAATAAATAAAATTGTGCTCCAACTTCATCACAAAGCGGTTCACCATACGTGCATGCTACGGGAATCACAAACTTCAACACAAGCATTATTCATAATCACCCAACTAGCATGACTTTAATATTACTACCTCCATATCTCAAAACAATTATCAAGTATCAAGTTGATCATAGCATCCAATTCACTTTCTATGGTAGTTTTTATTATACCCAACTTGGATGCTCATCATTCTAGGACCAACTTTGTAACAAAAGCAAATACCATGCTGTTCTAAAAGACTCTCAAAATGATATAAGTGAAGCATGATAAACTAGCAATTTCTTCAAAATTAAGACACCACCGCCATGCTCTAAAAGATATAAGTGAAGCACTAGAGCAAAAACTATCAAGCTCAAAAGATATAAGTGAAGCACATAGAGTATTCTAGCAAATTCTAATCAAATAGGCTTCTCCCAAAAGGTGTGTTACCTCAAGGATGATTGTGGTAAACTAACAAGCAAAGAGCAATATAATACACGACGCTCCAAGCAAAACACATATCATGTAGCGAATAAAAATATAGCTCCAAGTAAAGTTACCAATGAACGAAGACGAAAGAGGGGATGCCTTCCCGGGGCATCCCCAAGATTAGGCTTTTGGCTACTCTTGAATATCTTGGGGTGCCATGGGCATCCCCAAGCTTAGGCTCTTGCCACCCTTTATTCCATAGTCCATAAAGGCTTTACCCAAAACTTGAAAACTTCACAACACAAAACTCAACAGGAAATCTTATAAGCTCCGTTAGTGAAAGAAAAAAAAACCACCACATAAGGTACTGCAATGAACTCATTCTTTATTTATTTTGGTGTTAAACCTACTTTATTCCAACTTCCTTATGGTTTATAAACTAATTTATTAGCCATAGATGCATTGAATAAGCAAACAACACACGAAAAACAGAATCTGTCAAAAATAGAACAGTCTGTAGAAATCTGTAACTAACGAAAACTTCTGGAACTCTATTGATCAGCAGCAAAAAGAATCAATGCAAAATCACGTTTCTGTGATTTATTGAATTTTTTCTCGTGAGCGCAAAGTTTCTGTTTTTCAGCAGAATCAAATCAACTATCATCTTAGTTTATCCTATAGGTTCTACTTGGCACAAACACTAATTAAAAGATAAAAACACATATAAACAGAGAGTATATGCAAGATTTATTACTAAACAGGACCAAAAACAAAAAACATAAAGAAAAATTGGGTTGCCTCCCAACTAGCGCTATCGTTTAACACCCCTAGCTAGGCATAAAAGCAAGGATAGATCTAACTAGTGCCATCTTTGGCACTTGATTCATAAGTAGCACGCATGATAGATTCATAAGGTAATTTGACTTTCTTTCTTGGAAAGTGCTCCATGCCTTTCTTTAAAGGAAATTGGAATCTAATGTTCCCTTCCTTCATATCAATAATCAGACCAATCGTTCTAAGGAAAGGTCTACCAAGAATAATAGGGAAAGAAAGATTGCAATCTATATCAAGAATGATAAAATCTACGGGCACCAAATTTCTATTAGCAACAATAATAACATCATTGATCCTTCCCATAGGCTTTTTAATGGTGGAATCCGTAAGGTGCAAATCTAAAGAGCAATCATCAAGATCATGAAAACCTAGAATATCACATAAAGCTTTTGGAATCGTGGAAACACTAGCACCCAAATCACACAAAGAAAAACACTCATAATCTTTAGTTCTAATCTTTATAGTAGGTTCCCACTCATCATTAAGTTTTCTAGGTATAGAAACTTCCAAATTCAGTTTTTCATCATAAGATTGCAACAAGGCATCAACGATATGTTTGGTAAAAGCTTTATTTTGACTGTAAGCATGAGGAGAATTAACAACGGATTGCAACAAGGAAATACAACCTTTTAAAGAGCAATTATCATAATCAAATTCCTTGAAATCCGAGATAGTAGGTTCAATATTAGAAGTTGAAGATTCTCCAATCTCTCTTTTACCAAATTTAGCATCACGATCTAAAGATTCCAAATTTTTGGGACGCCTTCTAGGCAAAGTTGATTCATCATCACTCCCATAATCATCAAAATTCATCTTGCAAAACATAGATCTAATCGGAGACGCATCAATAACTTTAAGATCCTCATCATTATTTTCATGTAGACTAGAAGAACACGCTTTTATGAAGCTTTCTTTTTTAGCATGCAATCTAGCGGTTCTTTCCTTGCACTCGTCAATGGAGATTCTCATTACTTTGAGAGACTCATTGATATCATGCTTAGGAGAATAAGATCCAAGTTTAAGAGAATTAACATCAAGCGAAAGTCTATCAACGTTCCTAGCCAAATCATCAACTTTAAGCAATTTTTCTTCAAGTAAGGAATTAAAATTCTTTTGAGAAATCATAAATTCTTTCACACTATTCTCAAAATCAGAGGGCATCTTATTAAAATTACCATAAGAATTATTGTAGGAATTTCCATAATTATTAGAGGGATTACTAGGGAACGGTCTAGTATTAAAATTTCCTCTATAAGCATTGTTTCCAAAATTATTCCTACCAACAAAATTCACATCCATAGATTCATTATTATTCTCAATCAAAGAAGACAAAGGCATATCATTTGGATCAAGATGAGTATTTTTGGTAGCATACATCTTCATAAGTTCATCCATCTTTCCACTCAAAACATTGATTTCTTCTATAGCATGCACTTTTTTACTAGAAGATCTTTCGGTGTGCCATTGAGAATAATTAGCCATAATATTATCAAGAAATTTTGTAGCACCTCCTAACGTAATTTCCATAAACGTGCCTCCCGCGGCCGAATCTAAGAGATTTCTAGAAGCAAAGTTCAAACCGGCATAAAATTTTTGTATGATCATCCATAAATTCAAACCATGAGTAGGGCAATTGCGAAGCATCAATTTCATTCTTTCCCAAGATTGGGCAACATGCTCATGATCAAGTTGTTTAAAATTCATAATATCGTTCCTAAGAGTGATGATCTTAGTGGGAGGATAATACTTAGAGATAAAAGCATCTTTGCACTTGTTCCAAGAATCAATACTATTTTTAGGCAAAGACGAAAACCAAACTTTAGCACGATCTCTTGGTGAAAACGGAAATAACTTCAATTTGACAATATTATTATCCGTATCTTTCTTCTTTTGCATATCACACAAATCAACAAAAAAATTTAGATGAGTACCGGCATCTTCACTAGGAAGGCCAGCGAATTGATCTTTCATAACAAGATTCAGCAAAGCAGCATTGATTTCACAAGACTCAACATCATTAAGAGGAGCAATCGAAGTACTAAGGACATCATTATTATTGGTATTCGAGAAGTCACACAACTTGGTATTATCTTGTGCCATGGCAACAAGTAATCCAACACACAAGCAAACAGAAAAACGGCAAGCGAAAAGAGAGGAGGAGACTGGGAAGGAGAAGGCGAATAAAACGGCAAGGGTGAAGTGGGGGGAGAGGAAAACGAGAGGCAAATAATGTAAATGCGAGGGAGATGGGTTTGTGATGGGTACTTCGTATGTCTTGACTTGAGGGAAGACCTCCCCGACAACGGCGCCAGAAATCCTTCTTGCTACGTCTTGAGCTAGCGTTGGTTTTCCCCGAAGAGGAGAGGGTGATGCAGCAAAGTGTAGCGTAAGTATTTCCCTCAGTTGTGAGAACCAAGGTATCAATCCAGTAGGAGGCTCCTCAAAAGTCCCACGCACCTACACAAACAAACTGAGAACTCGCAACCAACGCAATAAAGGGGTTGTCAATCCCTTCACGGTCACTTACGAAAGTGAGATCTGATAGAGATAGTATGATAAGATAAATATATTTTTGGTATTTTATAATATAGATGCAGAAAAGTAAATATGCAAATAAAAGTAGATTGAAAGAAAATATGATAAGAGATAGACCCAGGGGCCATAGGTTTCACTAGAGGCTTCTCTCGAGAGCATAAGTATTACGGTGGGTAAACAAATTACTGTCAAGCAATTGATAGAAAAGCAAATAATTATGACGTTATCTAGGCATGATCATGTATATAGGCATCACGTCCATAACAAGTAGACTGACTCCTGCCTGCATCTACTACTATTACTCCACACATCGACCGCTGTCTAGCATGCATCTAGTGTATTAAATTCATGAAACAGAGCAACACATTAAGCAAGATGACATGATGTATAGGGATAAACTCATGCAATATGATATAAACCCCAACTTGTTATCCTCGATGGCAACAATACAATACGTGTCTTGCAACCCTTTCTGTCACTGGGTAAGATCACCGCAAGATTGAACCCAAAGCTAAACACTTCTCCCATGGCAAGAAAGAGCAATCTAGTAGGCCAAACCAAACTAATAATTCGAAGAGACTTGTAAAGATAACTCAATCATACATAAAAGAATTCAGAAAAGATTCCAATATTATTCATAGATAAACTTGATCATAAACCCACAATTCATCGGATCTCGACAAACACACCACAAAAAGAGATTACATCGAATAGATCTCCACAAGAGAGGGGGAGAACATTGTATTGAGATCCAAAAAGAGAGAAGAAGCCATCTAGCTAATAAGTATGGACCCGTAGGTCTGTGTTAAACTACTCACAACTCATCGGAGAGGCTATGGTGTTGATGTAGAGGCCCTCCGTGATCGATTCCCCCTCCGGCAGAGTGCCGGTGAAGGCTCCAAGATGGGATCTCGTGGATACAGAAGGTTACGACGGTGGAAATTGTGTTTCGTGGTGCTCCCGGATGTTTTCGGGGTCCGTGGATATATATAGGAGAAAGAAGTACATTGGTGGACGCCCGAGGGGCCCACGAGACAGGGGGGCACGCCCCTAGGGGTGGGCCCTCATATCTCATGGGGCCCTCGGAGATTTCTTGACTTGCACTCCAGGCTCTCCGGATCAGATTTGTTGCAAAAATAACGCTCCCGAAGGTTTCATTCCGTTTGGACTCCGTTTGATATTCCTGTTCTTCGAAATACTAAAATAGGCAAAAAAAACAGCAATATGGGCTGGGCCTCCGGTTAGTAGGTTAGTCCCAAAAATGATATAAATGTGTAGAATAAAGCCCATAAACATCCAAAAGGGGTAATATAATAGCATGGAACAATCAAAAATTATAAATACGTTGGAGACATATCACTGACCAATGTGGTCCAAATCATGCTCTAGCGCTGCATTCTTCCTTGCCAACAAAGGGTGAGCCTGATGTGGGCCTACAAGCCCGACGACTCGGCCACCATGAAGCACCTCTTTGGCACGACCCATAGTAAGGTGTGGAGTCAGCTCTTCAAGCCTCAAGAGGCATGGCCGTCCGAGATAGAGGACATTGGCCTCGATGCTGCACCCACCTGAAGGAGGTATTCATTATTTTCGTTGGATATATGTACGGTTGGTCATATTGCAATAGATGTGGTCTAAGCCTTTTTGGCAATCTTGACTGTGCTGGCTCGGAAAGGCGAAGAAGATCAACTACCCGGCTCCACTGCCCAAAGAGCGCCGGTCAGCCCAACTAGAGGGGTTGATGGTCGCGGTGCCATACAAGGCACTAGAGAAGGAAAACTAGATGAAGAAGAATGTAGAGGGGACCAGGGAGGGCCTCCGCCGGAGAAGTCGTCTGGACAATGAGTCCAAAGACACTGCATTCCCGTCCGCCCAGGATGGGAAAGAAGACGAGGACGAGGAGCAAAGCGCCTCCTCGCACTCAAATAAGAGTGCGGTGTCCAAAGACGCCGAGGACATCCAGCCCCCTCAGCTCGAAAAGAGGCAGTGCCGGCCTAAGCCGGTCCTGCCTAACAGTTCAGACCCCAAAGAGGAGTCCAAGGCGTCCGAAGAGGTTCGAAAGATGGAACCTAGGGTCAAGCCCCTAGCTGCTAGGTATGAGTTTTAACATTTTTAGCTTCTTCATTTTTAATAGTCCCTTACTAATGGAAATGGAATATGTGATGCTACAGCCCACAGCGTGACGGCTCCACCGAGTAGACCTCGGAGGGCGCGAATCCGGCCACCGACTTGGCGGATAGCGGATCTACATCACCAGCCGCGTCTCCTTGGGTCCGCGAAGGAGGTGAGTAGGTTCTTTCTCAAAGGACCTCTCCTCCTCCGAACATGAGGGAGGAGGGTGACAAGGTTATGGTTGAGGCTGACGCCTCGGTCACTAAGGACCAGGAGGGTGCGTCCCCCTAGCGAATGCGGGAGGGGTGTCCGAACCATCCGGACCCTCTCAACCGTCTGCACCTGAGCCCCCAAGGCCCTCACGGTGTTGGCCCCGCTTTCCAAGGGGGTTGAGGTCCCACCGCCTGCGCCAAACACCGACAACCCGGTGGCAGTGGGCTGGCCGGACGCACTGGAGGAGTTGGCGAACAACTCTGTCATCGCCGATGGACACCGCTCCTTTATGGGTGTGGTTTTTCAGGGTGTTCGGTCCGTCCAGACTGGACTGAACGACGCCATCCCAGAAAATAGTTTTAGCCCTTAGCCTAAAATTTGAGTAGGCCTGAGCGCATAGCAGCCCTGAGACTCCGTAAGGGTTGCAAAAAAAAACCTTGCAGAGGGTCAAATAACCATAGGCCGATATTAAACTAGTGTGATTGTATTAATGTCACAGGCGCCATCTTTTGCGGCGACTGCTAACGTTTTTGCGCTGGAGGATATGGATCGGAGGCTTAAGCGCTCCAATGAAGAGCTTGACCTTGTCAACAAACGGCTTAATGAGGCGCGAGGTAAGACCTTGTGGGGTGCATAATGAGTATTGCTGGATACTAATAATCCGGATTGTATGCTAAATTAGATTGTGTTTGCTGACTGCAACTACTGCCGAGGAGGTTGAGGGCCTCAAGGCTTCCCTGAAGAAGGCCGAGGCCAGGGCGGATGCAAAGAAAAAGGCTGCCGAGAGGGCGGTGGCCAAGCTGGAGAAGGCCAAGGCCGTCGGTGAGAAGCATGAGGCTCGAGTAGCCGAAGTGCAGGTGGAGCTCAAGGATGCCATCACATAATGTGAGGCCCTTGAGCAAAAGCAGAAAGAGGAGTCCTCAAAGCTATCCAAGACAGAGAAAGAACTCCAGCAGGCGAGGACCAAAGTGCGAGTTCCCACAAAGAGCTTCGCCAGTTGAGGCAGATACCAGATGGTAAGTAGTATTTACTGCAAAATGTTTTTGGTGGCAACAGGTTCACCTTGCTGACGCAGGTCTGGTGTTCCGCAGGCATTTTCACTGAGCTTCACAGGAGTTTGGCTGATGCGGCGCAACACTATGACAAGTGGGAGGAAGATCCCACTCAGCAGCTCTTCTGGGCTAAATTCTAGGCGTCCGCGCATCCTCCCCTCCTTAGCACCCAGATGAAACAATTGATGGAGCTGCACCAGATGGCCGGACTGGCCATGAAGGATCTATGTGTCCGGTTGTGGCCCTCAGAGTCGATTCCGAGCAGCTACTTCGGCATGGTACAGAAGCTGCGAGATGCGTCGCCCCAGATTGAGGCCGTGAAGCACTCCGTCTTCCTTGAAGGGGCTAGGCTGGCCTTTTCCAAGATCATGGTGCACTAGCCCAAGATCAAGCCGATGGAGATGGCTACTGGCCCTCTGCCTCCTGGCAAGGAGCATCGCCACCCCGAACTGTACTTCACGCAAGTTATGGAATGTTCTCGGGTGATAGAGAGCTAGCGTTCGAAGGATGTAATCATCGAGTGATTTTTATTAAGTTGTCCATAGAACCTTCCGCTTTATAATGCGGCTCTTTTGAGTTGTACATATTATATTGTTTTTAACTTTGACTCCTGTGTGGCCGTTTATCATACTGAAAGTTACCAGTCGTCGGCTTCGGCCCCCAAGTGAATATTTACGAGGGGTGTTTCATCTCCGCACTTTTACCCTTATCTAATGTCTTGGCACCTGGTGGCGGTATGGTGTGAGAGAGACTAGGCAATCAGACTATTCGACTTTATAACTTTCACTTAGCCATAGGAGCTTGACGATGGAAGATAGTGACTAGCCCCCTATGTTTTGTGATATGCGAGGGAGCCGAGGCATGAGTTTGCAATCACTAGGTTCATGCTAGGACGAACCCTTCGTACGACATAGATAAATTGCCAACGATTTCTTAGTTTAACACTTGTCATGGATCGCTGACTAGTTCTCACTTAGTATGAGGGTCAGTTTTCGGCTTTCTCCCCTAAGGTTCTTAACTGGACTAGCTAGAAGTACAATCGTAGTGGTTCTCCCTTTGCGTCCTTAGCCGATAATGCGGAACATAAGAAGGCAAGCACAGGAGCCAGGCAGCCCAACTATTGACCCAAGACATAGTTCAGAACTAATGCATATAGTGCAATATCCTAGACGTCGAACACCTAACGAGAAGTGGTGCCATACTTTAGTATATGTGGCTGATGGGGAGATCATACCTTTGGTCTATTAACCGATTGGTAGTTACTACAAAAATGTGATCATGCCCAGTTGTTCGGAGAGCGGAAAAGGAGAAAATAAAAGGGGGGGGGGCAAACAATGTAGATGCCCGGACACCATAAAGGGCGTCATTACTTTCCATAAGCTCTGGCGTCTATCCGTACAACGCAAACTGCCGGGGCTTTTTATTATAATTAAGAAAACCAGAGGTTTTTAACAGACGAAAGGTTTACAAAGGACCTTGATGCGTGGGTTGAAGCCTCAACTGTGCCCTGCTGCACATCTGCGCCTTTGCTTCTATAAGGTGGGGGTTAATTGGACTTCCATGTAGAACACCACGTGTTGGCGAAAGGGGCCTTCAGTAGGAACCTTAAGAGGTGGCCTTGCTATCATGGCTTGATGATGAGCGGGTCCGGAGTCGTACCCATTGATGTCCGAGGAAGAGGTTAGGCCGTAGTATGGTTTAGCCAAACATGTAGAGTTACGCCTCTAATGTAAGCCTCTGACCCACAGCCTCCCATGGTACCTTGAGCGTGAATTTGTGCTGACGAGGCATGTAGAGCACAGGGGTGGAGGGCATGCTGTGGGGGGCGCACCCCTATTTGAGGTGAACGCAGGAGGCCCCCCATGACAGGGATCGGGCCCGAGCCCGTTTAATTGTGTCTCTGGCCTTTATGGCGGGCTGATACTTCAGCCGGTTGGTGAAAGCTTGGTCTTCGGCTGTCAGGGCCGCAGTATGCTCCTCGGTCCAAGGAGAACGCTCCATATTGCCATTTATTGTTATGATGCCCACGAGACCAGGCATCTTTAGCTTGAGGTATGCGTAATGCGGGACGACGTTGAATTTGGCGAACACCGTTTGGCCGACGAGGGCATGATAGCCATTGCAGAATGGGGCAATGTTGAAGATCAAGTGCTCACTCCGAAAATTATTCGAAGAGCCGATTACCACCTCCAGGGTCACCGTGCTTGAGCAGCGGGCCTCCACGCCTGAAATAACCCCCTTTAAGGTGGTGTTGCTAGGTCTAATTCTTGATGGGTCGATCCCCATTTTCCTTACCGTGTCTGCGTAAATCAGATTGATGCTACTACCTCCATCCATTAGGAGTCCCATGAGGTGATACCTAACAACAATGGGGTCCAGAACAAGGGCCGCCGAACTGCCATGACGGATACTGGTCAGGTGGTCCTTGTTGTCAAAGGTGATTGGGCAAGCCGACCATGGGTTAAATTTTGGTGCTACTGGCTCGACGGCGTACACATCCGGTAGCGCGCCCTTCCTCTCCTTCCGTGGTATATGTGTGGCATAGATCATGTTCACCATCTTGACCTCAGAAGGGAAGGGATTTTGGCCTCCACTGTTCGGCCTGCGGGGCTCCTAATCGTCCTTGCTTCGGGGTCTTTTGCCCGAGTTTTCGGCCATTCCCTTACCGGCTTGTTTTATCACCCAATAGTTACGGTTCGTGTGGTTGGCCGGCTTTTCGGCGGTGCCATGGATCACGCACAGCCTATCTAGGATTGCATCCAATTTAGTTGGGCCGTCATGGTTGCCTTTAGAGGACTTTTTACGCGATCTAGACTTCAGATTATGGAATCCGGCATTTACTGCCGTTTCGTCAGCTTCGCCGTCGTTGTGGTGGCACTTGTTTTTGTTCCGTCGTGGCTTCCCGTTTCTGTCCTGGACTTCCGAGGTGCCGGTGAATTCTGGGTTGGATCTTCCACGAGCTAGCCAACTATCTTCTCCTGCGAAAAGCAGGTCATCAGGGAGGTAAGTGCTGACATGGTTCTCGGTTTGTCCTGGACGAGCTGACGTGCTAGCCACTTGTCTGCAATACTGTGTTTGAAGGCGGCGATGGCTTCGGCATCCGGAGAATTGATGCTCTAGTTTTTCTTAGTCAAAACTCTATTCTAGAATTGCCGGGCTGATACATAGGGCTGCTGGATTACATGGCTTAGGTCATCGGCATCCGGGGGTCGGACATAGGTGGCCTGGAAATTGGCTTTCAAGGCATCCTAGAGCTCCTCCCAACATCCTACGGAGTCTTCGGGAAGGCAATTTAACCAGTGCCTAGCCGGACCCTTGAGCTTTAGAGGTAAGTATTTGATGGCATGGAGGTCATATCGTCATGCCAAATGGATATGGAGCAAAAAATCTTCGATCCACACGGCTGGATCAGTTGTCCCGTCGTAGGGCTCGATATTCACATGTTTGAAACCTTCTGGGAATTGGTGCTGCATTACTCTGTTTGTGAAGCACAGAGGGTGAGCGGCATTCTTAGTTCGAGTTACGTCATGCCGGAGGTCATTTGCCATGAAGATTCATTGCAGCTCCCAGGCTCTGTCGTTTTGATCCAGCCAGGCTTGATACCCGCCCCGTTGAGCGGGAGGGTCTTTTTTGGGTCTGTAGATGGACCTTGTGGGACCTGCCAGAGTATCCAAGTCGCGACGTAGGTCAAAATCAGAAGGTGGCCGAACCATATCCTTGTCTTTATGACGATACTGTTGAGCTTTATCGGCTGTCTGGTCCCGTCCTCAAGTGGGGCCGTTCGGTTGGTTTTCCTAAGTGTACATTGAAGGTGGTGGCTTTATGGCCTCATCATCAAATTCCCGCAATAGCCGTCGCTTCGGGTAGCCTTTGGTCTGTTGCTTGTGACCGTACTCCTCTTCGGTGTCCAGTACTTTAATCCATCTCTCGTTGAGGGTGTCCTGTTCGGATTTTATTTGTTTCCGATGTTTCTTTAGGCTTCGTGCTATGGCGATTAGCTCGCGTTTGAACCGCCCTTGATCTAGCGGGTCTTCGGGGACGATGAAATCCTCATCGCCCAAGCTACCCTCCTCTTCAGAGAGGGAGGATAGTTATTGTCTTCAGAGTCATCAAGGTATTCGAGGTCGAGTGGGTCCTCGTGCTCCTCATGATCATTTTGTGGTTGCTCGTCAGCATCGGGCTCGCCAGAGTCGTCTGCATTGTCTGGGGTGCCATTTTCTCCTATATCTATATTCCTCGTGTGGCTTCTACGAGGCTTGGAGCGGCAGCGCTATCTACGGTGTTTCAACGGCTCATTGTTGGGCTTTCTTTTATCCTCCAGGGTGTGCCGTTGTCATTCTTTGGGGTATCCCCCATGTAGACATAGTTAGTGGACATGGCCGTTGATACGTCTCCAATGTATCTATAATTTTTATTTCTTGCATGTTGTTATGTTATCATTCTTGGATGTTTTAGAATCATTTAATAGCAACTTTATATCATTTTTTGAAACTTAACTATTGTCATAGTGCCTAGTGCCAGTTGTTGTCTTTTGCTTGTTTTTTACTTCGCGGGAAATCAGTATCGAACGGAGTCCAAACGCAGCGAAACTTTTTGGTAATTTTTTCTAGACTAGAAGATATCCAGTGGGCCAAAAATATACCAGAGGGGCTGCCCGAGGTGGGCACCAGCCACCAGGGCGCGCCTAGAGGCCCAGGTGCGCCCTGGTGCCCTCCTCGGTGCCCCTCCTACATCGCCTCTTCGCCCTATAAATTCCCAGATATTCCAGGAACCTTATGGGAGCAGAAGAAAAACAATTTCAGACGCCGCAAGTTCTAGAACCACGAGATCCAATATAGAGCCCTATTCCGAAACTCTGCTGGAGGGGATCACGATCACCGGGGGGGTGTTCATCTTCCTCATAGATGCCTCTCTGATGATGCGTGAGTAGTTCATATCAGACCTACGGGTCCATGCACTACTAGGGAAAAGCCTAGCAGCAGTGCAGGTTCTAGGTATAGCAGTAGCGCAGGGCACGCACTACTGATAAGGCGCGATAGCTAACCTGTAGCAGGAGCGCGTCTACGCCTGCACTACTGCTATACAAGTGTAGTAGCAGCGTGCTGTATGGAAGCACGCTACTGCTAATAGCTCTAGTGCGCTTTGCTAGGACGCGCTACTGCTAACTTTTCTCCACTCGCTACTGCTACTTTTAGTAGTTTTTGATTTTTTTCTGCATATTTGTTTTGTATTTGAACAGGCTTTATACAAGAATCTTTAGCACATACAAATGTCATCATCATACACATACTAATGGCTGCGAGACCACAAATGTAATCATAGCATATACATACAAATAGTCTCATCATAATCATCATCCAACACAAAGTGGTATCTCGTCATCATCTCGAAAATAGCTATACATGCAAGTCTCGAATACTTGCAACTACAACGTCATCCATCTAAACAATGATATAAGCGAGAAGAGTTATCACTATGAGCGAGAGCGGAACTATGCAGTACATGAGGCAGCGGTTACGAGTCCTCTCTCGTGCTAGTGTGAACCTCAAGTAACTACCTTCTACTTCTTATCTGCTTTTGAAGCCTTTATGGCTGGCGCCCGAGACCCCATTCACTTGCGCCTGACACTCAGGCCACTTGTTGTACACCCCCGGAACCTTCCCTTTGTACACGACATAGAACTGCCACCTCCCCATCAAGAAGCTAGGTACCTATTAGAGATACATCTTCATCAAGAGAATGTACAATCATATGCAACAAAATATACGAGAGAAACACGAAAAACAAAGGGTTAGCAACTGGATGCAACATACAGTACGCAAACTAATTAACTAGAGGTACGAGGTCATCGTACCCAAACTAACAAAGTAGTGTTACACAAGTTCGGCAGGGACCATAGACATCACAAAGTTTAATCGCTACAGAAAGTATACAAGTTCAACCGACACATATCATCATCATCGGCATCATAAATCACTAGAAGTTCCATCCTTCCACATCATCGAGGATGGACCCTAGCTTCTTGAATGGCGTGAGCTCATGATGTTGCATGCCTATGTGAGTTGGGACGTTAATATAGGGCCGTGGTGGAACATCCCCTTCTCATCGACGACTTCTTTCATGATGATCATTGCAATGTCCCTTTGAATGTGAAAGAAGTCATCTCTAAGTTTATAATCCGCTTCTCCATGAGATTCTACCAACTTGCGGATATGACGATCATCATTTCTGGTTGTCATACGAAGCTTTTAGTGATCCGTGTTGAAATCAATCATGAGATGGAGGAGGTAGAATCCATCTTTCTTGCTTGGTTTTGGGACATGGATGCAGCAAAAGTTAGTTTTATGCGAGAAACCCAACTTCTTGTTCCTTTGTTTCCTGATCTGCAGGTGGCCACCCCTAGTGCTGAACCCTTGGAGAGCATCATCTAGAATATTCATTATGTGGGTGTAGTCCTTCTCGTAGTCTCGGGAAGGGCCGAAATACATGGCGTGGGAGACTCGCCGGTAAAGAATGATAAGGACGGCGCGCCCGTTGCTGTGGGGAAAATACACCTTAAATTATTCTCCATATGAGCGAGAGGGATGATTGAAATGTACGAAAGGTTTGTCCGGAACTGACTTACTTTGGATGATAATGCAGGAGGACAATTTCCTGGTCCTTATTTTGTACCATGAAGTTTTGGAGGTACTCCCTAGCAGTTTCACACTCAAAGTCGCCAAGTCTCAAGAAAGACACTCGTGCATGTAGTATGGATTCGCCACATAGATTTGCGAGACTTCTTCTCTCTTCATGACAGCGCTCGTATGTAGCGCAAAAGGGCGGACGATTGTAAAATCGAGCCGCCTTGTCAAAAACATCTCAAAGATATGGTCAAACCGCGGGAAGAACAACTCCGCGGGCCGTATGTCGATGTAGCACTTCTGCTGAGGCACACGAGCCGCGTATGTCGGATATCCTGAATCCTTCGAGGCTAGTAGGCATTTCTTAGTCGACATCACATGGTCGTGCAGTCTCCTGCGATCCCCTGATAGTGCCTCCAGCGGTTTCGGCGGTAGCATCGGCTCGCTCATGAGATGGAACATGGCTGCACCTTTCACGGGTACACGCTATTCAGAATCGATCATCTGGCTGCTATGTGCTCTGGCTTGTCTGGAGGCAGCTATCTTCCCCGGTCTCTTCCTCTCCTTTTTCTTGGGCACACCTTCCAGACCCTTCCTTAACCCCTGCCCCAGTGTTGTCGGGCTAAGCATTGTACGACCCCTGGCTAGTTGAGCATGTGTTGAGGCGGCATCTTCAGGCGTGTCCTATGAGGATTTCATGAAGAGAGACTTCTTGCAATCCCTGCTACGACATTCCTGCCTGGGCAGATCATCCATATCCTCATTAGCATTCTGATAGCCCGATTCGTTATATGGTTGACTCATCATATCTAAGTCACCCTCATACGCGCTTGTATTGAGGAAAGCCATTGGGTCCTCCATCTCATCATCCATTCTCTGTTCTACAGGACCGATTACATCAGCCAGTACTATTGCACCCCCTTCATCACGTCGTCCGCCGCTCTCACCCGGCACTACAGGAGCTGGTAATTGCATAGGCGGGGTGGTTGCCTCCGCACATGCTTGTTGAGGTGTGGTTATTGGTGTGCTCTCGGCCGGCTCCAGACGAAAAAGATTCTTCGGGCATAGTAGCACCCAACCCTTGCATCTTCCAATCCGCGGCGGGGTCTCGTCGTCCTCTCCCCTAGGCGTAATGGAGGAGGCAAATCCTCGGGCCTCGATGTCACACTCGACAAGGTAACCCGTAAGTGCCCAGTGGGCATCGGCTGGTTGTTGAATGAGAGATGCAAGGGCTTCATTATCAGCCCATTTCCCACATCCACCTTCTGGCCTTTGGTCAAGTACAGTACGGTGCACGGGGTTTCGTCGGCCTGCAAACAAATGCCTGCGGCGTAGAACATCTGAAAGGCAACAGAAATGGAATATTTTAGATATGTATGTTCGTGCGACATGTAATTACCGTGAGGGCGTCGAGCTCAGCCAAAGACGAAGGCCCACCTAGCGCGCCAGAGACTGAGGACGGGCTGCTATGAGTGGAAGAGAGTGCGAGAGGAGGCCCGATTGCGTGAGCAAGTGATGGTGAAGTGGTGTTGTTTTTCACGGAGTTGCTCGCGACGAAACTGGGCAACGGGAAATCATGTACCGTCTTGTCTGCATTTTCCTTCGTCCAGTTGATGATAGCTAGAACCAAGTTAGTAGCAAATTCATTTCTGCAGGCAGTTACAACTGCATTGACTGCCTGCTGTGGCAACTCATTTCCTCCTCGGCTATTTTTTTCGCGTCCTCAGCTGCCTTTTCTGCTTCTTGGTCTCCGGACCCTTGTTGTAAAACACCTTCCAAGTGGCGCCATCTCCGGTGTCGTGCACACGACCATATTGTGGCCGCTGGCCCAAAGGGAGTCCCTTAAGTTTGTTCAAGGCCCGGTTGAGAGGGGTGTCCCACTTGGGCCTCATCAGAGAACTAGGGCTTTCGGCTGCAAGCTGGTGTTGCTTCTCCTGCAGAACGAACGTGAACCGTTTAGGAATGTGTAGCAGACTAGATCTGGAGCTAAATGTAAGGTGGTAAAAGAATAACTACTAGTAGTCTAATCAATCTCCTCGTGATCTGGTCCATGTAAAAAACCTTCTTTTCCTTGTCCCACTTGTAGCGGGCCTTGATGAAGTCACACTCCAAGGGGTTGGTGAACATCGCGAAGGGGTCTGAGATACCCGCGGCTTCACGTTTCGCGTCCTCCTTATCCCATATGGGCCTTTTACCGAGGTAGCCATGGCTTCCGAGGGGATGCTTCCCTGTGTTCCTTTGCTGAAGACTCTTGAATTTCCCAGCCTTAGCCTTGGCTGCCTCGGTAGCGCAAGTGTCCTTGAACTTTTCGAACTCCTCTTCCGTAAGTGTCGGATTTTCCACCAGAATCTTGGACAGGGGTTCCTTAGCCTCAATAGCTCATTTCACCCTCCCTTTCCAGGAGGCCAAATCATTGCTGAACATGCCCATGGCATCATTGTTAATCCTTTTCATCTTCGGATCATCCCACGGTTGTTCTATGTTATCATCTCGGTCGGGGAACTTGAATCTCTTGTTCGACTTCGTCAGGAGCAACTGCGTCAAATGTTCTTTACTCCTTAAGTCATTGTTCTTGATGCTCGCGCATTCCCGTAGGATGCATCCTACTTGGTTCCCATAGCACTTGCGAGGATCTTCCGGCTCTAATGGCTCAAACTTGCCAGGTGCCATCTTTGTGATCACCAGTCGTCCAATCCCTAGTTTGTTAGGTTTTCGTATCCTCTACTTCTTCTGCTTCTTCTTTTCGGTAGCAGCATCGGTGCCGGTACTATCCCTGCCAGTATCTTCCCCCACTAGTACCTTCCCCGTCGGTCTCGGCACCGCCATCAGTGTCGGCACCGTCGGTGTCGATGTCGACGTCAGTACCATCATCGAGGCCGACCCGCAAACCTTGATTGTGTTTAGAAGTCAAAAATTCGAGGTACTCTTGTTCACCACCATAATCCATCTCGTCTGTATCTTGGTCAGAAGGCTCAGTTTCTTCGTTGTTCGACATGTTTCCTATGATTAAGTCTCCTCGATTAATTCTAAAACTATGGAAAAAAAATGAGAAATGACATAAAAAAGATCTATGTTTGCCGGAATGTCGTTTCCCAGCAACTCTCGGCACTAGATATGCCTACTATCTAGCACAAATCATGCCAAATTTCACGGAAATTTTTGGCATGACCTTTGCTAAAAAATGGACATATCGAACGCCTGAAATTCACCGGAATGGAAATGAATCAACATTCCGGTGTAACATAGGCCACTCGGATCATTTACCCTGCACATAATCATCATGTCCAAATGACATGTCCAAATTCCAAATATGACATTTCCAAAACATCCCATGTCCACTTCAAATTTGCATATAAAAGGAAGAAAAATATAGAACTTGAAGAAAAAACATAGCTAAATTCATAACTAATATATAACCTAATTAACCATCTGCCCTAACTAAAACCTAAGGAATTTAACCAAAGAACCCTAGCTACCAGAGAGAGGAGGAGCAGTGGGGGGCTTACAGAGGGTGCAGGCCCGATGACGGCCGAGGTTGGGAGGGGTCGGGGCCGGGGTCGGAGTCAAGGTCGAGCGCCGGGGACAGAGCCGGGGTCGGGGTCGGGGCCAGGTCCGTGGGCGAGCGCCGGGGCCAGAACCGGGGTCGGGGCCGGGGCCGGAGCCGGAGCCGGGGTCGGGGGCGGGGGCGAGCGAAGGGGCGCAGCGAGGGCAGGGCTCCGGCGGCGCGACGGGGGAAGAGAGAGTGTGGGGATTTGGGGGAAAAGAGGCGGGATGAAGTAGGGGTGGGGATTTTGGGGGTTAAGTGGGCATAGCAGTAGCACGTTTAAACATAACGCGCTATAGCTACTCCAGGTAGCTATAACGGTTTTATGAAGAAACCACTACTGCTATCTTTACTAGTTTTAGCTCTTTTCTCAGAAATGCACTGATGCTATAACCAGTACCTATATATCAGTTTTCCTGTTTGTTTCCTTCTATTTTATTTTCCTTTATTTTCTCTCACTTTTCTTTTCTTTTTTTCCTAGAGCAGTGAACGAAGGGAAGGCGATATATATTACATCATTTGACGGTTAAGTATGTATACAAAATAGGAACATATATATTACATCATTGGACCCATGCATAATAATGGCTAAGTGTGTATACAAAATAGGAACATATATATTACATCATTAGACCGATAACATACGGTTCCTCAATGTTGACGTTTTCATTTTTGAGTGAGCTTCTTTCCCTTCTTGTTCGTTGAAGAATAATTGAGCCCCTCATTGTGACTTTTCCTTTTCCATGGAGTACGATTTTTCTTAGGTAATGTTGTATTGATTCTTCTTTTGACGTATACGTCATCATCATCGTCATCTTCCCTCATTGGGTTGCCGTACTGGTCGTAGTCTTCCTCGTTGGCGACTCCATCCATTCCAATGATGTTCCTTTTGCCTCTCCTCATGACAACACGACTGGGATTACGCACGTCGGTTATGAAGAAGCATTGTGTCACGTGCTTAGCGTTTACCCATGGCTCGTTTTTTGCGATAGCGTTCACGGTAGCACTCTTGGCGTCGGGTATAGTCATGGTAGTGAAATACTAGTTTTCTCTTTCGATATTCTTAGCCCATCTTATACGGAACATTGTCGTGTTGTGCAGTCTAGAGTAGTCAAGCTCCTATATCTCCTCGACCCTTCCATAAAATCTATCAGTTGTGCCGTTGTCGCTGCCGGTCTTGCATTCCATTGTCACCCCTGAGTTCTGATCATCACTGTCCATATCTTTGGCCTCCATGTAGAACCTGTATCCGTAGATATCATATGCCTGATAGGTTACGAGGTTGGGCGAGGGGCCATGTGCTAAGGCGTATATGAGCAATCCGTCCTTAGAGCCATCCTCCGGGGGATTAGCAACAATATGCTCTTTGAACCAATGCAGGAAAATGGAGTTGTGCTCTCTAGTAACTTCGGCGTCCGTCCTACATACCCCTTGGTCACGATAGTTCTTTGTGCACTGCCACGAAAGGATCTACCTCGTCTAGGTGTTGGAGCACTACCAAGTTTGCTCTGTCAAAGTCGCTGCATCGATCTGAGTATGCCACGTGCAGTTCCCTGCGACCATTGGAGTGACCTTCTCCTTCGAGCCTCCCATCATGCTTGTTAACGAGCAAACCAACACCAACACCAGGCGGCTGGTCTCCACCATATATAAAATTCTCACAGAAAGAGATGCACTCTTGTGTCAGATAGCCCTAGATGATGCTTCCATCTGGATGGGACATGTTACGAACGAATCCTTTGATAATCCCATTCATCCTCTCAAATGGCATCATGTTGTGCAGGAATGATAGCCCCAGGTCTATTATGCTGTCCACAATATGGACACACAGATGCACCATCACGTCAAAGAACGTGGGAGGGAAGTACATCTCAAGCTCATTAAATATCACACCAATCTCTTCCTGTAGCCTTCGGAGCTGCTTCACACTGATCGACTTTCGAGAGATCACGTCGAAAAAGTTGCAGAGACCAATAAGTGTGTCACAGACATGCTTGTCCATTATCCCTCCAAGGGCAATAGGTAGTATATGCGTCATCATCACGTGACAGTCATGGGACTTCATCCCGCTGAACCTTTTCTTGTCCGTGTCTAGATATCTGCTTATCTTGCCAGAATAACCAGAACTAACTTTGACTCCGGTAAGGCACTTAAAGAATTGATCGATCTCAGCCTGACTTAAGGTGAAGTAAGAAGGGTGGCAATAATCCTCTTCCTTTATTTTCATGCCCTTCTTCTCCCGCGCCTCTGTCTTCGTCTCTGTGCAGATCTTTCCTGATATTCAAATCTTTCAAGTCTTTTCCTGCCTTCGGCCCATCCTTTGTCTTATCCGGCATGTTCATCAGTGTCGCGAGCAAGATCTCAAGGACATTTTTACAGATATGCATTTGATCAAGGTAATGAGGTGTATCAAGTTTGTGCCAGTACTCCAAGTCCCAGAACACAGACCTCGTCCTCCATACCTTCAGCAGTAGCCTCGGCGCCTTTTTCATCATCTTTCTCGACACGGGGCACTGCTTCCAGTTTTTCAACAGCTCGTCGATTTTGGCGCCGCTCCGCTTATGTGGAGGTCCTCGATACTCACCGTGACCATTGAATAGATCTCCACAGTTTCTCCACGGTTCGTCCGGTTCGAGCCATCTTTGATGCCCCATGTACACGATTTTCCCAGACCCGCCATCTTTCCTTGACGTTAGCTGCTAAGACATCGTATCATCCACACACCGCGTGCATCCGCAATATCCATGGCACACCTGGCCTGCGACATATCCATAACCGAGATACTCGTGCACCATCGTGATCAGCGCGGCTCTCATGTAGAAATACTTGCCTTTGATGGCGTCCCATGTCTTGGCCGGTGTTTTCCATAACATATCTAATTCCTGTTGAAGTAGCCCCAGATACAGATTAATATTATTTCCTGGTTGTTTCGGCCCTTGAATCAGCATGCTCATGTGAATGTACTTTGACTTCATGCACAACCAGGGGGGAGGTTGTACATCCATACAAACACAAGCCATGTGCTATGGTTCGTGTTCTGGTTGGCAAACGGATTCATCCCATCGGTACACGCACCAAGCACGATGTTCCTTGCATCACATTCGAAATACCGATAGAAGCCGTTCAACGCTCTCCATTGGCTTCCTCCTTGACATGTCTCAGCTTCGGATCATCTCCATCGTCGGGCTTCTTCCTCTCCGTGTGCCAGCGCATTAGCTTTGCTTCCTTGGGATCTACAAAATACCGCTGGATATGGGGAGTGATCTGTAAGTACCATACAACTTTCTGGGGACATTTCTTCCCGGCCTTCTTGTATCGAGAAGCATTGCACACCGGACAGCTTGTTTTTTCCGCGTGCTCCTTCCGATAAATTATGCAATCCTTGATGCATGCATGGTATCTAACGTGCGGCAGATCAAGAGGGCACACGATCTTCTTGGCCTCATCCACACTAGTAGGACATAGATTCCCCGTGGGAAGAACATCCTTTAGGTACTTGAGATGCTGATCGAGGCTAGTGTCGGTCCATTTGTTTTTAGAATTCGTCTTCAGGAGTTGGAGCATGAAACTCAAGCGGGTCACCTCAGGATTGCAACCATCATACAACGGAGTGTTCAAGTCTACCACCAGTTGCTGCAACTTAGCCTCCTCTCTAGAAGCAGCTCTCTTAGTACTCGTCTCCTTGCGAAGCAGTGCTTGAACATGAGGGTCCCGCACAATTGAACTTAGTACCGACAAACTGTGCTGCATGGAGTCCACCACATTCTCTCCGCCGGCATGTCCATCCCCTTCTCCTCCGCCATGTCCATCCCCTTCTCCGCCATCATGTCCGGCCTCTTCTCATCGCCATTATCGATCATCTCTTCGTCTTGCCCCGTGTCGTCATTGTCCTCATCTTTAATTATCCACCGAGTATAGCCATCCACGAAACCAGTCATGAGCAGGTGCGCTTCGACACGACCATCGTCATAGGGGTCGAGCCAAATTATTCCTTTGCATTTTCGACAGGGACATAAAACCTCTGTCAGGTTATTTTCTTTCATGTCCTGCACAACCGACCGCAACCACCTATCCACCATCGTTCCAATAACCATCATGAACGTCTGCACGATAATAATAAACAAATTGATTATAAGAATGCGTGCATGCATCAAAGTCATACAAAAATTCGGCATGACCTTCCCTAAAAATAGGACATATAGATCTAGTGTTTGCCTGGAATTCGCCGAAACGGAAATAAATCAACATTTCGGCAAAACATAGGCAACTCAAAAGCACAATTCGGCGTCAACTCATGCCACACACACAATTTCCATCATATCGCCCAATTATCATATCACACACACATACACATATTTCCATTCTTGCAAAAGCATGAAATTTTAATTACCTATCTCGAGATCGAGCACACGCTGGAGATGATGATGTAGGGAGATCAAAAGTGCACAAAGCTCTTCTTGACAAAGATAGATCGAGTTAGGGGGAAAATAGGTCACTTAACTAAATGCTACATCTACCTAGCTAGCTAATTTGGGAGGAGACAACTTCAACTAGTGGAGGCGGAAGGAAAAAGAGAAAAGAGATGCATTAATGGAGGTGGTGTAGTTAGCTAGGAGTAATGAAGAGAGAGAAAGGTAGGTAGAAGAGGGAGAGTAATGGGGGAAGAAGTATTGAGGAAGAAGCAAAGTGAGAGAGAGAGAGGATGTGGGAGGTAGGGCAAAGGGAAGAGAGTAGATGGGGGAGGGGAGGTGGGGGCCGGAGGAGATGGAGGAGGTAGAATCCATCTTTCTTGCTTGGTTTTCGGACATGGATGCAACAGAAGTTAGTTTTATGCGAGAAACCCAACTTCTTGTTTCTTTGTTTCCTGATCTGCAGGTGGCCACCGCTAATGCTAAAGCCTTGGAGAGCATCATCTAGAATGTTCATTATGTGGGTGTAGTCCTTCTTCTCGTAGTCTCGGGAAGGGTCAAAATACATGGCGTGGAGACTCGCGGGTAAAGAACAATAAGGACGGCGCGCCCGTTGCTGCGGGGAAAAGACACCTCAAATTATTCTCGATATGAGCGAGAAGGAATGATTGAAATGTACGAAATGGTTGTCCGGAACTGACTTACTTTGGATGATAATGCAGGAGGACAATTTCCTGGTCCTTATTCTGTACCATGAAGTTTTGGAGGTACTCCCTAGCAGTTTCACGCTCAAAGTCGCCAAGACTCAAGAAAGACTCATGCATGTAGTATGGATCCGCCACACAGATTTGCGAGACTTCTTCTCTCTTCATGACGGAGCTCATATGTAGCGCAAAAGGGCGGACAATTGTAAAATCGAGCCGTCCTCTCCCCCTAGGCGTAATGGAGGAGGCAAATCCTCGTGCCCCGATGTCACACTCGACAAGGTAACCCTTAAGTTCCCAGTGGGCATCGGCTGGTTGTTGAACGAGAGATGCAAGGGCTTCGTTATCACGCCATTTCCCACATCCACCTTCTGGCCTATGGTCAAGTACAGTACGGTGCACGAGGTTTTGTCGGCCTACAAACACATGCATGCAGCGTAAAACATCTGAAAGGCAACGGAAATGGAATATTTTAGTTATATATGTTCGTCCGACATGTAATTACCATGAGGGCGTCGAGCTCAGCCAAATACGAAGGCCCACCTAGTGCGCCAGAGACTGAGGACCGGCTGCTATGAGCGGGAGCGAGTGCGAGAGGAGGCCCGGTTGCGTGAGCAAGTGATGGTGCAGTGGTGTTGTTGTTCACGGAGTTACTCACGATGAAACTGGGCAACGGGAAATCATGTACCGTCTTGTCTAGATTTTCCTTCGTCCAGTTGATGATAGCCGGAACTAAGTTAGTAGCAAATCATTTCTGCAGGCAGTTACAGCTGCATTGACTGCCTGCTGTAGCAACTCATTTTTCTCCTCGGCTATTTTTTTCACGCCCTCAGCTGGTTTTTTCTTGGCCACAAGCTTCACCTTCTCGTCGATGTCCTCCTGACTAAACTTCTTTTTCTACTTCTTAGCCTCCAGACCCTCGTTGTAAAACACCTTCCAAGTGGCGCCATCTCCGGTGCCGTGCACACGACCATATTGCGGCCGCTGGCCCAAAGGGAGTCCCTTAAGTTTATTCAAGGCCCGGTTGAGAGGGGTGTCCCACTTGGGCCTCATCGTAGAAGTAGGGCTTTCGGCTGCAAGCTGGTGTTGCTTCTCCTGCAGAAGGAACGTGAACCGTTTAGGAATGTGTAGTAGACTAGATCTGGAGCTAAATGTAAGGTGGTAAAAGAATAATTACTGGTAGTCTAATCAATCTCCTCATGATCTGGTCCATGTAAAAAACCTTCTTTTCCTTGTCCCACTTGTAGCGGGCCCTGATGAAGTCACACTCCAAGGGGTTGGTGAACTTCGCGAAGGGGTCTGGGATACCCGCTGCTTCATGTTCCGCGTCCTCCTTATACCATATGGGCCTTTTACGAAGGTAGCCACGGCTTCTGAGGCGATGCTTCCCCGTTTTCCTTTGCTGAAGGCTCTTGAATTTCCCAGCCATAGCCTTGGCTGCCTCGGTAGCGCAACTGTCCTTGAACTTTTTGAACTCCTCTTCCGTAAGTGTCAGATTTTCCACCAGAATCTTGGACAAGGGTTCCTCAGCCTCAATAGCTCGTTTCACCCTCCCTTTCCAGGAGGCCAAATCATTGCTGAACATGCCCATGGCGTGATTGTTAATCTTTTTCATCTTCGGATCATGCCACAGTTGTTCTATGTTATCATGTCGGTCGGGGAACTTGAATCTCTTGTGCAACTTCGTCAGGAGCAACTGCGTCAAATGTTCTTTACTCCTTAAGTCATCGTTGTTGATGCTCGCGCATTCCCGTAGGATGCATCCTACTTGGTTCCCATAGCACTTGCGAGGTTCTTCCAGCTGTAATGGCTCAAACTTGCCAGGTGCCATCTTTGTGATCAGCAGTCGTCCAATCCCTAGTTTGTTAGGTTTTCGTATCCTATGCTTCTTGTTTTCGGTAGCGGCATCGGTGCCGGTACCATCCCTGCCGGTATCTTCCCCCGCCAGTACCTTCCCCGCCGGTCTCGGTGCCGCCATCAGTGTCGGCACTGTCGATGTCGATGTCGGCGTTAGTACCATCATCGAGGCCGACCTGCAAACCGTGATTGTGCTTAGTAGTCAAAAAGTTGAGGTACTCTTGTTCACCATCATAATCCATCTCGTCTGTATCTTGGTCAGAAGGCCCAGTTTATTCATTGTTTGACATGTTTCCTATGATTAAGTCTCCTCGTTTAATTCTAGAACTATGAAAAAAATGAGAAATGACATAAAAAAAGATCTATGTTTGCCGGAATGTTGTTTCCCAGCAACTCTCGGCACTCGATATGCCTACTATCTAGCACAAATTATGCCAAAATTCACGGAAAATTTCGGCATGAGCTTTGCTAAGAAATGGACATATCAAACGCCTAAAATTCACCGGAATGGAAATGAATCAACATTCCGGCGTAACATAAGCCACTAGGATAATTTACCCTGCACATAATCATCATGTCCAAATGACATGTCCAAATTCCAAATATGACATTACCAAAACATCCCATGTCCACATATCACATGTCCACTTCAAATTTGCATATAAAAGGAAGAAAAATATAGAACTTGAAGAAAAAACCTAGCTAAATTCATAACTAATATATAACCTAATTAACCATCTGCCCTAACTAAAACCTAAGTAAATTAACCAAAGAACCCTAGCTACCAGAGAGAGGAGGAGCAGTGGGGGGCTTATAGAGGGTGCAGGCCCGACGATGGCCGAGGTTGGGAGGGGTCGAGCGCCAGCGACGAAGCCGGAGTCGGGGCCGGGGCCAGGTCCGTGGGCGAGCGACGGGGCCAGAGCCGGGGTCAGGGCCGAGGCCGGAGGCGGGGTCGGGGCCGGGGCCGGAGCCGGGGTCGGGGTCGGGGTCGGGGGCGAGCGCAGGGGCGCGGCGAGGGCAGGGCTCCGGCGGTGCGACGGGGGAAGAGAGAGTGTGGGGATTTGGGGGAAAAGAGGCGGGATGAAGTAGGAGTGGGGATTTAGGGGGTTAAGTGGGCATAGCAGTAGCGCATTTAAACAAAATGCGCTATAGCTACTCCAGGTAGTTATAGCGGTTTTAAGAAGAAACCACTACTGCTATCTTTCCTAGTTGTAGCTCTTTTCTCAGAAATGCGCTGCTACTATAACCAGTACCTATATATCAGTTTTCCTGTTTGTTTCCTTCTATTTTCTTTTCCTTTATTTTCTCTCACTTTTCTTTTCTTTTTTTCCTAGAGCAGTGAATGAAGGGAAGACGATATATATTCCATCATTTGACGTTAAGTATGTATACAAAATAGGAACATATATATTACATCATTGGACCCATGCATAATAATGGCTAAGTGTGTATACAAAATAGGAACATATATATTACATCATTTGACCGATAACATACGGTTCCTCAACGTTTTCGTTTTCATTTTTGAGTGAGATTCTTTCCCTTCTTGTTCGTTGAAGAATAATTGAGCCCCTCATTGTGACTTCTCCTTTTCCATGGAGTATGATTTTTCTTAGGTAATGTAGTATTGATTCTTCTTTTGACATATACTTCATCATGATCATCATCTTCCCTCATTCGGTTGCCGTACTGGTCGTAGTCTTCCTCGTTGGTGACTCCATCCATTCCAATGATGTTCCTTTTGCCTCTCCTCACAACAACACGGCTGGGATTGCACAGGTCGGTTATGAAGAAGCATTGTGTCACGTGCTTAGCATGTACCCATGGCTCGTTTTTTCCGATAGCGTTCACGGTAGCACTCTTGGCGTCGGGTATAGTCATGGTAGTGAAATACCAGTTTTCTCTTTCGACATTCTTAGCCCATCTGACACGGAACATCGTCGTGTTGTGCAGTCTAGAGTAGTCAAACTCCCAGATCTCCTCGACCCTTCCATAAAATCTATCAGTTGCACCGTTGTCGCTGTCGGTCATGCATTCCATCGTCATCCCTGAGTTCTGGTCATCATTGTCCATATCTTTGGCCTCCATGTAGAATGTGTATCCGTTGATATCGTATGCCTGATAGGTTACGCGGTTGGGTGAGGGGCCATGTGCTAAGGCGTATATGAGCAATCCGTCCTTGGAGCCATCCTCCGGGGGATTAGCAGTAATATGCTCTTTGAACCAATGCAGGAAAATGGAGTTGTGCTCTCTAGTAACTTCGGCGTCTGTCCTGCATACCCCTTTGTCACGATACTTCTTTGTGCACTGCCACGAAAGGATCTACCTCGTCTAGGTGTTGGAGCACTACCAAGTTTGCTCTGTCAAAGTCGCTACGTCGATCTGAGTATGCCACGTGCAGTTCCCTGCGACCGTTGGAGTGACCTTCTCCTTCGAGCCTCCCATCGTGCTTGTTAACGGGCAAACCAACACCAACACCAGGCGGCTGGTCTCCAGCATATAGAAAATTCTCGCAGAAAGAGATGCACTCTTATGTCAGATAGCCCTGGACGATGCTTCCATCCGGACGGGACATGTTACGAACGAATCCTTTGATGATCACATTCATCCTCTCAAACGGCATCATGTTGTGCAGGAATGACAGCCCCATGTCTATTATGTCGTCCACAATATGGACACATAGATGCACCATCACGTCAAAGAACGCGGGCGGGAAGTACATCTCAAGCTCATTCAGTATCACAACGATCTCCTCCTATAGCCTTCGGAGCTGCTTCACACTGATTGACTTTCAAGAGATGATGTCGAAAAAGTTGCAGAGACCAATAAGCGTGTCACACACGTGCTTGTCCATTATCCCTCTAAGGGCAACAGGTAGTATCTGTGTTATCATCACATGACAGTCATGGGACTTCATCCCGCTGAACCTTTTCTTGTCCATGTCTAGATATCTGCTTATCTTGCCACAATAATCGGAACTAACTTTGACTCCGGTAAGGCACTTCAAGAATTGATCGATCTCAGCCTGACTTAAGGTGAAGCAAGAAGGGGGGCAATAATCCTCTTCATTTATTTTCTTGCCCTTCTTCTCCCGCGCCTCTGTCTTCGTCTCTGTCTCGTCTAACTTTTTATGGGGCGACATGTGCAGATCTTCCCTGATATTCAAATCTTTCAAGTCTTTTCTTGCCTTCGACCCATCCTTTGTCTTATCCAGCATGTTCATCAGTGTCGCGAGCATGCTCTAAAGGACATTCTTAAAAATATGCATTTGATCAAGGCAATGAGGTGTATCGAGTTTGTCCCAGTACTCCAAGTCCCAGAACACAGACCTCGTCTTCCATACCTTCAGCAGTGGCTCCGACGCCTTTTTCATCGTCTTTCCTAGCGCGGGGCAGTGCTTCCAGTTTTTCAACAACTCATCAATTTCGGTGCTGCTCCGCTTACATGGAGGTCCTCGATGCTCACCGTGACCATTGAATAGATCTCCACAGTTTCTCCACGGTTCGTCCAGTTTGAGCCATCTTCGATGCCCCATCTACACGATTTTCCCAGACCCGCCATCTTTCCTTGACGTTAGCTGCTGAGACGTCGTATCATCCACACACCGCATGCATCCGCAATATCCATGGCACACCTGGACTGTGACATATCCGTAATCGAGATAGTTGTGCACCGTCGTTATCAGCGCAGCTCTCATGTAGAAATACTCGCCTTTGCTGGCGTCCCATGTCTTGGCCGGTGTTTTCCATAACATGTCTAATTCCTCTTGAAGTAGCCCCAGATATAGATTAATAATATTTCCTGTTTGTTTCGGCCCTTGAATCAGCATGCTCATGTGAATGTACTTCGACTTCATGCACAACCAGGGGGAGGTTGTTCATCCATACAAACACGGGCCATGTGCTATGGTTGGTGTTCTGGTTGCCAAATGGATTCATCCCATCGGTACACGTGCCGAGCATGATGTGTCTTAAATCACATTCGAAATACTGATAGAAGCACTTCAACGCTCTCCACTGGCTTCCTCCTTGACATGTCTCAGCTTCGGATCATCTCCATCGTCGGGCTTCTTCCTCTCCGCGTGCCAGCGCATTAGCTTTGCTTCCTTGTGATCTACGAAATACCGCCGGAGACGGGGAGTGATCGGTAAGTACCATACAACTTTCTGGGGACATTTCTTCCCGACCTTCTTGTATCGAGAAGCATTGCACACTGGACAACTTGTTTTTTCCGCGTGCTCCTTCCGACAAATTATGCAATCGATGATGCATGAATGGTATCTAATGTGCGGCAGATCAAGAGGGCACACGATCTTCTTGGCGTCATCCACAGTAGTAGGACATAGATTCCCCGTGGGAAGAACATCCTTTAGGTACTTGAGATGCTCATCAAGGCTAGTGCCGATCCATTTGTTTTTAGAATTCATCTTCAGGAGTTGGAGCATGAAACTCAAGTGGGTCACCTCAGGATTGCAACCATCATACAATGTAGTGTTTGAGTCTACCACCAGTAGCTGCAGCTTAGCCTCCTCTCTAGAAGCAGCTCTCTCAGTACTCGTCTCCTTACGAAGCAATGCTTGAACATGAGGGTCCCGCACGATTGAACTTAGTACCGACAAACTCTGCTGCATGGAGTCCACCATGTTCTCTCCGCCGCCATGTCCGTCCCCTTCTCCTCCGCCATGTCTGGCCCCTTCTCCGCCATCATGTCCGGCCTCTTCCTTGCCGCCATTATCGATCATCTCTTCGTCTTGCCCCGTGTCGTCATTGTCCTCATCTTTAATTATCCACGGAGTATAGCCATCCATGAAACCAGTCATGAGCAGGTGCACTTTGACACGACCATCGTCATAGGGGTCGAGCCAAACTATTCCTTTGCATTTTCGAAAGGGACATAAAACCTTTGTCAGGTTATTTTCTTCCATGTCCTGCACCACCGACCGCAACCACCTGTTCACCATCGTTCCACTGACCATCATGAACGTCTGCACGGTAATAATAAACAAATTGATTATTAAAATGCGTGCATGCATCAAAGTCATACAAAAATTCGGCATGACCTTCCCTAAAAATAGGACATATAGATCTAGTGTTTGCCCGGAATTCGCCGAAACAGAAATAAATCAACATTTCGGCAAAACATAGGCAACTCAAAAGCACAATTCAGCGTCAACTCATGCCACACACACAATTTCCATCATATCGCCCAATTATCATATCACACACACATACACATATTTCCATTCTTGCAAAAGCATGAAATTTTAATTATCTATCTCGAGATCGAGCACACGGTGGAGATGATGATGCAGGGAGATCAAAAGTGCACAAAGCTCTTCTTGACAAAGATAGATCGAGTTAGGGGGAACATAAGTCATTTAACTAAATGCTACATCTACCTAGCTAGCTAATTTGGGAGGAGACAACTTCAACTAGTGGAGGGGGAAGGAAAAAGAGAAAGGAGATGCATTAATGGAGGTGGTGTAGTTAGCTAGGAGTAATGAAGAGAGAGAAAGGTAGGTAGAAGAGGGAGAGTAATAGGGGAAGAAGTATTGAGGAAGAAGCAAAGTGAGAGAGAGAGGATGTGGGAGGTAGGGGAAAGGGAAGAGAGGAGATGGGGGAGGGGAGGAGGGGGCGGAGGGGAAGAAGGTGGTGTTGTGTTGTGTCTTAGCAGTAGCGCGGGAGGCAAAACGCGCTACTAATAAGAGCGTAGCAGTAGCGCGCTTTACACACATGCGCTATTGCTAAGCGGGGCCTACCTTATGGCCAATTTCAAAATTAGTAGCAGCACCGGAGTAAAAAGCGCGCTACTACTATTGCATTAGCAGTAGGGTGTGTCATGACACCGCGCTGCTGCTAAACTTAGGTTGGTGGGTACTATCAGTCGATTCTTGTAGCAGCGCGGTTTTGCCCGCACGCGCTACTGCTAACTTTGTATTAGTAGCGACTATTCTGGACCCGCGCTACTGCTATTTAGCAGTAGCGCCTCTTTTTGTGCCACGCTGCTGCTAAGATTCTGTGTATAAGTTTTTCCCTAGTAGTGGTAGGCAGTAGCTAGATGGCTTCTTCTCTCTTTGTATCTCAATATGATGGTGTCCTAGAAATCTATTTTATGTAATGCTTATGTGCGGTGTGTTTGTTGTGATTCGATGAGCAATGAGTTTATGATTAGATTTGTGCATTGAGTATTATATCCAATATTGATTATTATAACCTCGTATTTATTCTTCGATATTTGAGTTTTGATTGGCCATCTTAATTTTTTATCTTGCAATGGGAAGAGGTGCTTTGTGATGGCTTCGATCGTGCAGTGTCCTTTCCCAGTGACAGAAGGGGCAGCAAGGCACGTATGTATCTTTGCTATTAAGCATAAAAAGATGGGCTCTATTCCTACATGAATAGATCTTGTCTACATCATTTCATCATTCTTATTGCATTCCTCCGTTTTCCATGAAACTTAATACACTAGATGCATGCTGGATAGCGGTCAATGTGTGGAGTAATAGTAGTAGATGCAGGCAGGAGTCGGTCTACTAATCTTGGACGTGATGCCTATATACATGATCATTGTCCTGGATATCGTCAGCATTATTTGTTGTTCTTTCAATTGTCCAACAATAATTTGTTCACCCACCGTTGCTATTTTCTTGAGAGAAGCCAGTAGTGAAATCTACAGCCCCCGGGTCTATTCTATCTTCATATACTTTCAGATCTACATTGTTATTTGCCATTTCTTTTATTTGCATCTTTTATTTTCGGATCTATATTATCAAAAACACAAAAATACCTTGCTGCACTTTTTTGTTACTTATTTTAATTCATGTTTATGAGAGATCTATTTATCCAAACTATCATCAAACTATCTATCTTTTTATGTATTCTAGATCTGTTTGAGAACTTATGCAGCTCGGCCTGCTGTTGATATTTCTGGTTGAATGATCCATCCCCTGAGCAGCCTTTTTTGACCTGCAAATGTTTTTTCTGTGGTCGACCATGTAGCAGACTGTTTGGTCTTTTGGCTATGCTAATTATGGTCAGACCATCGTACGATGGCTGTCCATATACCTGCCTTTAAAGAGTGTGATTTGCCATGTTTAGAATCGTGTCTGCATCATCACTATGTTGCTACAAAAATCTGTTTTTGCCTGAATTCCTACCGTACGTATGCCTTGCATGTCCTGGACCTGCCCTTGATAATATGTAGTATATCAGGTGTTTATCAATTCAGCTGTGCCATATAACATTACCATGGATAACATACATTTGTCCATCAGGTTTTTACTTACTGCATATGTCAGTTTGTAGGCTCTCTGTATTTTAGTTGATCCGTGGTTCCTGTGCCCAGGACCAGATCAAGCCTCCTGCTGCTGTCTATGGCTTTTGTAGTTCAACGTTTCTATCTATTTCTTTTACATTGCATGCCATGTGTAAATAACTGCTCCTTCCGCATGTTTCAATAGGCAAAGCGTTCTGTCACAATTAGGCCAAGGGCTCTGCTTAGCGCCGTCCTTGCTGAAGTTGGGTTGCCCGAGGTGAAATACAAAACCTATGCAGCACACCGTGGCTGTTTTGTTGCTACAGCCTATTTCTGGCCGTCATAGTTGGGTTCGTCTGCGGTGGGAGCACATATGAGACTGAATGGTGAACCAGCTGTGGATGAGCAGGATGCCATACAGAATGCCGCTACTTTGTGTTTAGAGCATCTTCAAGACACCATGGATATTGAATTTGACTGTCCCGAAGTGCGGAAAACGAAGACTGATAAGAGGTACCTACCGAATAGCATTGTTGAGAAAGATAGGAAAATCAAAGATCTAAAGACTAAAGTGCACTACTAGGAAAAGGGCTATAGATGAAATGAACACTAATAGCGCACCTGTCATGTGGTGCGCCACTACTATATAACAGTGGCGCACCATGTGCCTGGTGCGCCATTTTTTTATTTTTCCAAATATATTGATGGCGCATCATGGCACGGTGTGCCATTACTAGTGCTAACAACTAGTAATGGCGCACCGGCCACAAAGGGCGCCACTACTGTTGTTTTTTTATTCTTTTTTTTTTGCAAAACTACTAATGGCGCACCATAGCATAGTGCGCCATTACTAGTTTAAACTAGTAATGGCGCACTATGCCACGGTGCGTCATTAGAATATATATACATTTTTTTTGCAAAACTACTAATGGCGCACCAGCAGCAGGTGCGCCATTAGTAACCAGGGTTACTAATGGCGCATTTGCAGGTGGTGCGCCATTAGTAACCTGGGACCAACAAGAGATTTTGGACAGCCCACCTACCCACTCACTTTCCCCACTTCATTCTCCACCTCCTCCTCCAAGCTTGTCTCGGCTGCCTCCTCCTCCTCACCTCATTTGCACCATAGATTCATCCAAATTCATTGGTTAAATTACCTTTTTTGATAGGTAAGTAAGGGGGAAGCTATCTTTATGTTGTTCTCCCTCTCGAACAACGTGCACATGCACTTTTTGTGGCCTAGCTAGATCTATGTATGTTCGTGGTGTTGCATATGTTTGTGGTGTTGTATATATGTTTGTGTTTGTAGGTACCGGTATTTGAAATGCGATAGTTGCCAATATTTTGCCGGAATGTTGATTCATTTCCGTTTCAGCGAGAATTTTGGCACTATGCATTCTTTTTGGTCCTATTTTTAGGGAAAGTCATGCCAAATTTTTTCTTAGTTCTAAAATATCATTTTGCTCTACCCCGCAGGCGACCATGGTCCGCACGATGACCGAAGGCATCGTGAATAGGTTTTTGACCTCCGCGAAGGCCGAGATGCTTCAAAAGAACGAGACAAAGATAAGATGTCCGCGTCGAAGATGCAAGCTGAAGAGCCTTATTGTGGACCCAGATTCCGGGCAGGTGCGGTACCACCTGCTCTTGCGTGATTTCATGGATGGCTATCGGCGGCAAGGTGATGTAGATGACTATGAAGTCGTCCATGGGGGCCGGGCGGCAAGAAATGAGCAAGACCCGGGCGGGCGAGAAGACGAAGAATCTCCAGGGCATGATCACGATGGTGATGCTGTACACAGTCATCATGTAGAAGATGCAGGACATGATGATGAGGAAGATGTCGGAGCAGACGAAGGGCATGATCATGAAGATGAAGATGCCGGCGGAGCAGACGAGGATGGACCATCGATAGGTTGGGTGCTGTCGGTGTCAAAACCGGCGGATCTCGGGTAGGGGGTCCCGAATTGTGCGTCTAGGCGGATGGTAACAGGAGACAAGGGACACGATGTTTTTACCCAGGTTCGGGCCCTCTCGATGGAGGTAAAACCCTACTCCTGCTTGATTAATATTGATGATATGGGTAGTAGAAGAGTTGATCTACCACGAGATCAGAGAGGCTAAACCCTAGAAGCTAGCCTATGGTATGATTGTTGTTCGTCCTACGGACTAAAACTCTCCGATTTATATAGACACCGGAGAGGGCTAGGGTTACACAGAGTCGGTTACAATGGGAGGAGATCTTCATATCATATCGCCAAGTTTGCCTTCCACGCCAAGGAAAGTCCTATCTGGACATGGGACGAAGTCTTCAATCTTGTATCTTCATAGTCCGGGAGTCCGGCCAAAGGTCATAGTCCGGCCATCCGGACACCCCCTAATCCAGGACTCCCTCAGTAGCCCCCGAACCAGGATTCAATGACGATAAGTCCGGTGCACAAGTTTGTCTTCGGCATAGCAAGGCGGGTTCTTCTCCAAATTCCATGTACCTCTCGGATAGTGTCCGGCTTCTAGTGCGGGTTGCTCTCCTCTGCTTCTGTGCCCAATAATGACCAGCTTCCACGTGTCAAACGAATGCGAAAAGCCAGGTTTTTTTTTCATTTACCACCCGGCCGCGTAAATGAGCCGCCCATAAAAGAGACAGGGATTTAGATCCAATTCACACCACCTTCCCTCCGCGAGTATTCATCAGAGCGCTTTCAACAGAGATCCATTCCACCATGGCCGGTCGAAGCAGCTCCTCCTCTCGCCTCTCCAGCCCTCGGCCCGGAGATTGGGAGCGGTGTTCCGTCCCGCATAGCAAGCTAGTAGTGCTTCAATCCAAGGGCTCCTCCCCCCAGCATATATGGTCCCTGTTCGAGCCGGAATTGCCACCTATAGCAGCGGAGAGCAGGCGGAGAGCGTCCCCAATCCCTCTCAAGGAGAGAGGGTATGCCTAGTCCCTTATTTAATAAGAGGACTCGGATTTCCAATTCATCCGTTTCTCCGAGGGCTACTGGAGTTTTATGGACGCCAGCTACACAACCTCACGCCTGCCTCCGTACTGCATCTTGCAGGCTTCGTGGCCCTCTGCGAGCTGTTTTTGGGCATCGAGTCCCATTTCGCGCTGTGGAAGAGGTTGTTCTGCCTTGTGCCCCGCTCTCATGAGGGGTCAATTTATCAAGTGGGCGGAGCCGAACTATGGCGCATCGCCGGGACCGGATATTTATCCGGAACCCCAAAGAAGGCGTCCGAGGACTGGCCTTCAGAATGGTTTTATATGGACGACGTCCCCCTGCCGAACCCTGTACGGATCGGCCTCCCTGAGTTCAATAATGCTCCGTTGAAGAAAGGCCTGAGTTGGCGCCCACGGAACCCTCAGAGGGAAACTGACAGGGACGTCCTTTACCTGATGAGCCGGATAAGGTTGTTGGCTCATTCCGGACTGACCATGATCGAGGTCATGGCCACATGCATTATGCGGGGGGTGCAGCCACTTCAGTACAGAGGCCACCCCATGTGGGATTTCAACGGGGAGGACGACGCCACCCGGTGCGGTCGCAAGGGGCCAGATTCGGCTGCCACTCTAACAAAGATCTTATCCGCTTTGTACAAGGGAGAAGAAGAGGAATTCCTCTGTGTCGACCCACGGGGAGGATTCTCCATGTACAGTCCTCCAAGCTGAGTGAGCGAACATTTTCACCTGCCTACCTGTTTTCAAATTCCCATAATTGAGTACTTAGTCTAGCAATTTTAACGCAGGAGCTGCGCCAGACTATGAAGGAGATAAACAGCCCTCCTCCACAACCCGAGGACCCGGAACGGTCCCTCGATCCGGACTCCCAAGAGGACCCGGACTTATGTGTGGAGCTAATTGATGGGGTGTTTCGTCAATTGAGTAAGGACAATACCTTAGTGGCCATTACGGCCGACTATCCCGGACTACTTCCGGCCTCAAAGGTAACCGAGACCGAAGTCCCAGTACTTTCAAGAGGATCCATCCATGCCTTATTTTGATTGCCGTAAACCAAAAGTGTTTCGTTTTGCAGGGGAAATCCTTGAGGCGGAGGGCCGAGCCCGCAGTGGGTAGCCAACAAGGGCCGTTGAAGCCAGGCGGGCTAAAAAGAAGTGCGGACCAGATCGAGATTCCGACGCAACGGTACGGCATGCAATTTTAACGCCTAGGGTTTATGCCCTCAAGTCACACTAACGCTCATGCTCTCCTCAGGAAGAATAGCGCCCGCCGGACTATATCAACCAGCCAGGCTTCAAGGCCGGGTCCGGAAGCGGAGGCGAACACGGGGCGCGCACCAGACGTTCCTCCGACAGAGGACGCGGACGGGCTATCTGCACCAATTCAGAGGTGGAGAGCGCCATGAACCATAGGCTTCGCCGGACTATTCTTCGTGACGCATGTTTTTCCCAAGAGGCATTGGACGCCTTTAATACGGGAGATGGGTACCTCCGTGCCGCTCAAAATGGTCTAGCCAGAGCCACAGAGCAGTATGTGAAAGACATACGGGTGAGTAAATCTGATGGTTATATATGTCAGTAGCCCCCGAGACTTGAAACAGTTAAGATAACTGATTTAAGGATCATACGTTATGCAGGATCTTACAAAAAAGAATAAGCAACTGTCCCAGGAGCTGGAAGGGTGCAAGGCCCAACTTGAGGCCGCACTGGCCGCTTTAAAGAATGCCAAGGGGACCCCCTCGGGTAATATATGCTTCGAAAGATAATTCTGTTGTGAAGTGCGGCATGAGTGCAATTCGGACAATAACAGTGCAGATGGGGCCGGAGTGAATCCAGACAAGCAACAACTCCTACGCCAGTTAAAGGCCGGCGAGAGCGTGCTGACGAGGGTGAGGCAAGAGAAGAACAAGCTTCAAGATGCCAATACCCAGCTGGGCGAGGAACTAAAGGATGTTCGTGCTCAGCTGTCTGATTCCGTAAAGGAGAATCGGCGACTGCCACGCGGCATTTTTAGTAAGTGCTTGAACGAATCTTCGAAAAAAGAGTTCGGCGAGGAAGTCGATTGACAGAGCTATGTCTGTAGATATGTTGACAGGTCGTCCTGTGGAGGAAATGCCCGGTTCAGCGGGGGACCTTCTTCCCGAGCTGTTGCAACTGCACGAACGAATTTGGCAGGCGATGCAAGGCATCGTCCAGGTTATGTGGCCATACCTCTCCATGCCCAAAGGCCTTGGAGAGCTTGCAGAGAAGCTAAAGGGAGTGCGGCAGTGCTTCCGGTTATGGAAGATATCGGCGTGCCGTCAAGGTGCCAGGGAGGCCTGGGCCATGTTGAAGACTCGTTACACGAAGGCTGACCCGAACCACATGGCCGAGGTCGGCCTTGTGGGGCCCGACGGGAAGGAGATCCCTGTCAGTTTAGTGTATGGCCAGGTAGAGTTGGCTGCCAAGTATTCCCAACAGGACTGTAAATTAGACAGCCTGTTGGATGGTATTGAAGAAGAATGTACCTAGTCAAATTGGCTATGTAATTTAAAATGACATGTAAAATGCCTTCTAACCGGATTATAGATCGTTTGTCATTGCGGACCTTTTCGCTTCAACCTCTGGACCCGATAGTCCGGAGTGTGTCCGAATACCCTCTCGATTATGTAAGAACCGGGGCATGCATGGAGACCAGGAGTAGGGGTCATAAGTTCTTTAGCAGACAAGTGCCCGACTAGTTATATTATATTACATGGTTAGTAAGAAACATCTTCCAGGGAGAATAGTTCTGTTAGGGGTTCCTTTCCCTGGGAGGCATGCCCTAAAGTGCATGTCCGGACTGCGAAAAGAAAGTAGAAAAGCATCTGGGGGCAGATAAATAAACAAGTGAAAAATCATCTTTTAGTTCACCGACCGAATATTCCCTTAAGAACGCTAGCTTTCGGCTTCACCCAGTCTGAGGTACACATCTGGCTGATCCAGCAGTAAAAATCGCAGAGGTGCTCCCTTTACCACCTAGCCAAACAAACGGGAACGTAGGGGTAAGCACAGGAGCCAGGCAACCCAGCTTGGCCAAAACTTAAGTCATATCGATGCATATAATGGTGTATAAAAGGTTCATGCGGAAGTGTCACACATGTTTTGGGCATGAGGCCCGTTTATATAAACTTCTGATAAAGAAGCTCCCAGGTATAATGAGCACGGGTGGCGCGTCAAGTATGTGCAAACAACACGCAGGCAAGCCCCTAAAGGCTTGGGAGAAAAAAAAGGGAGGGAGAAGGAGAGAAATACCAGGCAGCTAATTTGAAATAAATAAAAAAAGGGAGAGAGGAAGGAGACGAACACAGAGTCCGGCGCTAGGCGTAGAATCTTCGTAGGCGTGCTTCGTTCCATGGGTTCGGCTCGAGTCGGTTGTCCGATGCGTTTCGCAGACGGTACGCTCCACCAGTCAGGACTTGGTCGATTATGAAGGGACCCTCCCATTTGGGCTTTAGTTTGTCCTTTTTCTTGTCCGGCAGGTGTAGAACTAGTTTGCCAACGTTATAAGTTTTGGCCCGTACTTCTCTGCTTTGATATCTTCGAGCCTGCTGTTGATAGAATGCGGAACGGGCTTTTGCCACGTCGCGCTCCTCCTCCAATGCGTCCAAGCTGTCCTGCCGATCGAGCTCGGCTTCTCTTTCTTTGTACATGCGCACGCGAGGTGAGTCATGAATTATGTCACAGGGCAGGACTACCTCTGCGCCGTATACCATAAAAAATGGCGTGAATCCGGTAGTGCGATTCGGCGTGGTCCGCAGCCCCCAGAGTACGGAGTCAATCTCCTCTACCCAGTGCGTGTTAGATTCCTTGAGGGATCGCACTAGTCTGGGTTTGATGCCGCTCATGATGAGACCGTTGGCTCGCTCGACTTGACCGTTAGTTTGTGGGTGATAGACTGAAGCGTAGTCGAGCATAATGCCCATGTTTTTGCACCAGAGTTTAACTTCGTCGGCCGTGAAGTTTGTGCCGTTGTCAGTGATGATGCTGTGGGGGACGCCGTAACGGTGTACAACCCCGAATATGAAGTCTATCACCGGTCCGGATTCGGCCGTCTTTACAGGCTTGGCCTTTATCCATTTGGTGAATTTATCCACCATGACCAATAGATATTTTTGCTTGTGGGTTCCTCCTTTAAGGGGTCCAACCATGTCAAGCCCCCAGACCGCAAAAGGCCAGGTGATGGTTATGGTTTGTAGGGCGGTAGGCGGCATGTGGCTTTGATTAGCGAATAATTGGCAACCGATGCATCGCTGGACTAAGTCCTGAGCGTCTGCCCGGGCCGTCGGCCAATAAAATCCGGTACGGAAGGCCTTGCTCACAAGGGCTCGGCCTGCGGCGTGGTGCCCGCCGAGTCCGGCGTGAACTTCTGCCAGAAGGTTCCGCCCTTCCTCTTCGGAGATACACCTTTGAAGGACTCCGGTGGTACTTTTCTTATAAAGCTCTCCTTCATGGACTTTATAGGCTTTAGATCGCCGCACTATGCAGCGTGCCTCATTTTGGTCCTCGGGGAGTTCCTGCCTAGTTATGTAGGCTAAGAATGGTTCTGTCCATGAGGCAATTACTGCCATTATTATGTGGGCTGAGGGTGTGACTTCATTGACGGAGTCTTCCGTTGTGTCAGGGTGTTCGGGTTCAGGTGATGCGGCCTGGTCCAGATTGTTAATTCTGGATTCCCCTTCCCATTGTACGGATGGCTTGAATAGCCTTTCCAGGAAAATGTTGGGGGGGACTGCATCGCGCTTTGCGCCGATGCGTGCTAGGACGTCTGCTGCCTGATTATTTTCCCGGGCTATATGGTGGAATTGCAGCCCTTCGAACCGAGCTGACATATTTAGGACAGCGTTGCGGTAAGCCGCCATTTTCGGATCTTTGCCGTCAAAGTCTCTGTTTATTTGGGATATCGCGAGGTTCGAATCCCCACGCACCTCTAGGCGTTGAATGCCCATGGAGACTGCCGTCCGGATTCCATGTAGAAGGGCATCGTTTTTGGCTGCATTGTTGGAGTCCGCATACATTATCTGGAGTACATATGGGACTGTATCTCCTGTTGGGGACGTTAGGACGACGCCAGCCCCCAGACCCGCTAGCATTTTGGAGCCGTCAAAGTGCATGGTCCAGTTGGAATATGTGCCGTACTCTTTAGGGAGTTCGGCTTCAGTCCATTCAGCGACAAAGTCGGCCAAGGCTTGCGACTTGATGGCTCGCCGTGGCTTATATGTTATGTCGAACAGGAGGAGCTCAATGGCCCATTTGGCAATCCGGCCTGTTGCGTCGCGGTTGTTTATGATATCGTTAAGAGGTACTTCGGAGGCTACTGTTATCAAACACTCTTGAAAGTAGTGTCGTAGCTTCCGGGATGCCATGAACACTGCGTATGCTATTTTTTGGTAATGCGGGTACCGGGACTTGCATGGAGTGAGGACAGTGGACACGTAGTACATTAGTTTCTGGACAGGGAATTTGTGTCCGTCCGTTTCTCGTTCGATGACGAGGACTGCGCTTACAACTTGGTGAGTTTCCGTGATGTATAACAACATTGGTTCGCTGATGTTCGGCGCGGCCAGGACAGGGTTTGTTGCCAGTATGGCTTTTATTTCTTCTAGTCCGGCCGTGGCGGCATCCGTCCACTCGAAGTGCTCGGTGCGCTGGAGGAGGCGGTAAAGGGGTAATGCCTTTTCCCCCAAGCGGGAGATGAAGCGGCTTAGAGCCGCCACGCATCCAGTCAATTTTTGTATTTGCTTGAGATCATTTGGAATATCCAATTGTGACAGAGCTCGGATCTTGGCTGGGTTTGCTTCAATTCCTCTACCGGATACGATGAAGCCCAAGAGCTTTCCGGCTGGTATGCCGAAAATGCATTTTTCCGGGTCAAGCCTAATGCCATATGTTTGGAGGTTATCGAACGTGAGCCTCAAGTCGTCTATTAGAGTTTCGACGTGTTTGGTTTTGACGACCACGTCATCCACGTACACTTCAAGCATTTTGCCGATCTGGTTGGCCAGACATGTCTGAATCATGAGCTGATATGTTGCCCCGGCATTTTTGAGCCCGAAGGGCATTGTGTTGAAGCAGAATGGGCCGTATGGGGTGATGAATGTTGTTGCGGCTTGGTCTGACTCTGCCATCTTGATTTGGTGGTAGCCAGAGTATGCATCGAGGAAACACAATGAATCGTGTCCTGAAGTGGCGTCGATGATTTGATCAATGCGGGGGAGGGGGAAGGGATCCTTTGGGCAGGCCTAATTTAGGTCTTTGAAATCGACGCATAGGCGCCAGGATTTGTCCTTCTTTGGTACCATCACCAGGTTTGCTAGCCAGTCCGGATGTTTTATATCTCTGATGAATCCGGCTTCCAGTAGTTTGGATAGCTCCTCTCCCATGGCTTATCTCTTAGGTTCAGAGAAACGCCGAAGAGTCTGCTTAACGGGCTTGAATCCTTTTAGGATGTTCAGGCCGTGCTCGGCCAGCCTGCGTGGGATTCCTGGCATGTCTGAAGGGTGCCAGGAAAAAATGTCCCAATTTCTCGTAGGAATTCTCTGAGTGCGGCGTCTACATCAGGGTTTAGTTATGCCCCGATGGAGGCCATTTTTGTAGTGTCCGTTGGATGGACTTGGAACTTGACTATTTCGTCTGCCGGCTTGAAGGAGGTGGACTTGGATCTTTTGTTGAGTATTACGTCATCCCTGTCCACCGTGGAGCACAACACAGTTAGTTCCTCGGCTGTCTTGTTTTCGGCGCGGAGCGCTGTGTCCGGATCACTAGCAAGAGTGATGATTCCGTTGGGTCCGGGCATTTTGAGCTTCATGTACCCGTAATGGGGTATAGCTTGAAAAATTGTGAATGCTTCTCGCCCTAACAGAGCGTGGTATCCGCTGCTGAACGGGGCCACTTGAAATGTGACCTCCTCGGATCTGTAATTAGCCGGCGTGCCGAACACCACATCCAGTGTGATTTTTCCTGAACAGCACGCTTCCCGGTTAGGGATTATTCCTTTAAAGGTTGTGTTGCTTCGCTCAATGCGGCTCCAGTCTATTTCCATTTTTGCAGCGTTTCCTCATAGATGAGGTTCAGCCCGCTGCCACCGTCCATGAGTACCTTTGTAAGCCGGAAGCCGTCCACTATCGGACTGAGGACCAGTGCGGCTGGTTCTCAAGCTATCCGGAATTTAGGTTTGTCACTGGCATTAAAGGTAATAGCTGTGTCACTCCATGGGTTTATTGTCGCTACTTGGCAGACTTCGGTAAGGCTGCGGAGCGTTTGTTTCCTCACATTGTTTGATGCAGAAGTCTCAAAGACTGTTGACACCGTACTGGCGTTTCTGGGGTGGTGCTCTGTGGATTCTGGAGTTAGAAGCTCCTCGCCGCTTCTGGCCACCTACCGGAGTATCCAACATGCTCTAAGGCTATGAGTTGGTGTGACTTCCTCTGTACTATGAATTTTACAGGGTCCATTGAGCCATCCCTCCAGTACGGTTCCATACCCTATAGAGGGTTTTTGTTTTTTGCTGTTTGGCCCAGGTGCCTGGCGATAATGCGCCCTTTTGTTTCAGATTGGGATTGTATTCAGGGTCGGATTGTCCCAGAATTTTGTTTTGGTTTTTCGAACGCTTTATGTCGCACAATACTTTCGTACTAGGGATGTGAAGTCGGCGAAGCGTGTAATTTCGCGGCGACTTATGGCGTTGAGGATTCCGATGTCCGTGCAGTTGTTACAGAAGAATGAAATTGCATACCTCTCACGGCAGTCCTTTATCATGTTCCTAACCAGGAGAATCTGACCCAGTAATGGTGTACTATTTCCCCGGGCTCTTGCCGAATTTGGGATAGATCCCTTATATTTGGGTGGGCAGGTGGATTTAAATCCGGAACCTCGCCCGATCTAAGACTCAGGGGCCAAGAAATTTCTGAACTTGGAAGCTTGTTTTCTTGGACGTTATTCAATGAATCAGGCCTGCTGCCTGACTTTAGGTTCAGGGCTTGGGCAACGTCCTCCCCTCCGCGGATGCCCGGCTTGGTGGGATCAAGAATCCGGACATATCTGGTCCTTAGGATGGGCGAAGATTCGCCGCATTGTTCCTCCACCACTTCAACGTGGTGGGTGACCTGGGGAGAGTCAATCTCTCTCTGATCGGGTTTAAGCCCAATCTGGCTGTAATTTGTAGCGACTCCCAGGGCGGCGATGCGATCCAAGAGCTCGTTTAGGGAAGAGAGCTCCATCGGATCTAACTGCTCGGCAAGTTCCGAGCTGATGTGGAGATTGCTTTCGATGACCCGAGAGGTCATCATCGGCGTGGCGGCCGAACAGGCGGTCATCAAAAAACTGCCTAGCCGGAGAGTTTGGCCGACAGCCAAAGCTCCTTTAGCAACAACACCGTCTTTAAAGACGGGGTGCGCCATCCTTCCTGACGGTGACGACACAGAGGAACTCTCAATGAAAGCACCAATGTCGGTGTCAAAACCGGCGGATCTCGGGTAGGGGGTCCCGAACTGTGCGTCTAGGCGGATGGTAACAGGAGACAAGGGACACGATGTTTTTACCCAGGTTCGGGTCCTCTCGATGGAGGTAAAACCCTACTCCTGCTTGATTAATATTGATGATATGGGTAGTACAAGAGTTGATCTACCACGAGATCAGAGAGGCTAAACCCTAGAAGCTAGCCTATGGTATGATTGTTGTTCGTCCTACGGACTAAAACTCTCCGGTTTATATAGACATCGGAGTGGGCTAGGGTTACACAGAGTCGGTTACAATGGGAGGAGATCTTCATATCATATCGCCAAGCTTGCCTTCCACGCCAAGGAAAGTCCTATCCGGACACGGGACGAAGTCTTCAATCTTGTATCTTCATAGTCCGGGAGTCCGGCCAAAGGTCATAGTCCGGCCATCCGGACACCCCCTAATCCAGGACTCCCTCAGGTGCATTACCCTCATATTCAAGAGCTGCTTCTCAAGCAGACGGATAACGCAAGAGCTGCCGCCCGAGAGAAAGCCAAGCTGGATCAACTAGAGATAGACGCGGTTACTCCATTGTATGAAGGATGCAGGCCCGAGGATACCCGCCTGAAAGTAACGCTCATGGCTCTGGAGATGAAGGTAAAACACAAAATGACCGACGCATGCTTCGACGAGAACATGACATTCTGGCGCGAACGTCTTCCCAAGGGGAACAAGTGCCCGACCAGTTTCGAGGAGGGGAAGAAAATCGTGTGTCCTCTGGATTTACTGCACGTGAAATACCATGTATGCATGAACAATTGCATCATTTATCGGGACGAGCACGCGGAGTCTACCATATGTATGGTGTGCGGCGTCACTCGATACAAGAAGAGGAAGAAATCTCCTCGAAAAGTGGTGTGGTACTTTCCGATCACTCCTCGTCTGCAGCAGTATTTCACGGACCCTAAGGTAGCAAAGCTCCTGCGTTGGCACGCGGAGAGGGAGGAGAAGAAGCGAGAAGATGACGCAAGTGATCTGGAGATAAATAAAAAAGACAAGATGCTGAGTCACCTTAGGGATGGGAGCCAGTGGCAAGCGTTGAACTTCGAACACCCAGAATTTGGGAAGGATCCAAGGAACATCGTGCTAGGCACGAGCACCGATGGAGTCAATCCGTTTGGCAGCCAGAGAAGCACACATAGCACCTGGCCTGTGTTTGTGTGGATGTACAACCTTCCCCCCTGGTTGTGCATGAAGAGGAAGTACATTCACATGAGTATGCTAATTGAAGCGCCGAAACAACCAGGGAACGACATCAATCTGTATCTGGGGCTGCTGAAAGAGGAGCTAGACACGCTGTGGAAAACGCCAACCAATACGTGGGACGCCACAGAGAAAGAATATTTCCCTATGAGAGCCGCACTACTCACGACGGTGCACGACTATCTCGGTTACGGATATCTCGTGGGGCAAGTGGTCCACGGATTTTCTGATGCGTCAGGTGCATGGATGACCCAATGTATCGCCAGCTAGATAGAGATCTCGGGTCTTCGAAAACCGTGTTCATGGGACATAGAAGGTGGCTTCGCGAGGATGACCCATGGAGGAAACGCAAGGATCTGTTCAATGGTGAAACCGAACCCCGAAGACACCCGCGTACGAGGAGCGGCGAGGAAATAGACCAGCTGTTGAAAAATTGGAAAGATTGCCCACTGCCAGGAAAGAAGCAAAAGGCGCCAGAGACGGGAAAGAAGCGAAAGGCACTAGAGCCACTGCTGAAGGTATGGAAAATGAGGTCTGTTTTCTGGGACTTGCCATACTGGAAGATCCACCGTGTGCCTCACAGCCTTGATGTCATGCATATCACGAAGAACGTGTGCGAGAGTCTGCTTGGTACCCTGCTCAACATGCCAGAGAGGACCAAAGATGGGCCGAAAGCAAGGGCAGACTTGAAATCAATGGGCATCAGGGAGGAGCTTCACGCTAATGATGATGATGATGATGAGGCGAAGCAGGATACGGAAAGTCATCGCAAAGGAAAAAAGGCCAAGAAGACCGGAAATGACTACCCTCCCGCATGCTTCACTCTAAGTCAGGAGGAGATCGAGCAGTTTTTCACCTGCCTTGTAGGAGTAAAACTTCCTTACGATTACTCGGGGAAGATAAGCATATACCTAGACCCAGCGAAGCAGAAGTTCAGTGGGATGAAGTCTCACGACTGTCACGTGCTGATGACGCAGATACTTCCAGTTGCAATCCGTGGGATCATGGACGCGCACGTCCGTGAAACGCTATTTGGTCTACGCAACTTTTTCGACGTCATCTCTCGGAAGTCAGTTGGCGTGAGGCAACTTAGAAGGCTACAGGAAGAGATCATGGTGATACTATGTGAGCTTGAGATGTACTTCCCGCCCGCATTCTTCGATGTTATGGTGCATCTGCTGGTCCATATCGTGGAGGATATCATCCAACTCAGGCCGATGTTCCTGTACAGCATGATGCCGTTCGAAAGGATGAATGGTGTCATCAAAGGATATGTTCGCAACTTGTCACGTCCAGAGGGAAGCATAGCCAGGGGGTTTCTGACCGAAGAGTGCATCTCCTACTGCACGAATTATCTAGGCATCGAGGCCCCGTTGGTCTGCTCGTCAACAGGCACCTCAGCAGGCTCGCTGGATGGGGTCACCGTGAGGGTCGCCGCGAAATGCATGTCGACTTCGAGGGTCGACTCGCCGACTTTGAAAGAGAAAACCTAGTCGTGCTACAACACATAGACATGGTCGATCCTTGGGTGGTAGAGCACAAAACCTTTATTGAGAAGACGTATAATGACCGAGGCCAACAGAGGACGGACGGAGATATAATCAAAGAGCACAACTCATGTTTCACGCGTTGGTTCAAGCAGAAGCTTCTGTCTTACCCTTTACATGAGGATTCTTCCACGGAAGAACAACTCATATTCGCCTTGTCACAGGGCGCCGAGCACAACCTGATGACCTATGAGGCATATGATATCAACGGCTACACATTCTACACCGAGGACAAGGACATGAAGAGTGATGGTTATCAGAACTCCGGGGTAACGATGGAATCCTACACCGGTAACGACAAGGACAGATACTATGGAAGGATCGAGGAGATCTGGGAGCTGAGCTATGCTGGAGAGAAGGTCCTGATGTTCCATGTCAGATGGGCCAAGAGCGTCCTAAAAGAAGACCGGTGTCGGTGTCAAAACCGGCGGATCTCGGGTAGGGGGTCCCGAACTGTGCGTCTAGGTGGATGGTAACAGGAGACAAGGGACACGATGTTTTACCCAGGTTCGGGCCCTCTTGATGGAGGTAAAACCCTACGTCCTGCTGGATTAATATTGATGATGTGTGTTACAAGACTGGATCTACCACGAGATCAAGGAGGCTAAACCCTAGAAGCTAGCCTATGGTATGATTGTTGTTCGTCCTATGGACTAAAGCCATCCGGTTTATATAGACACCGGAGAGGGCTAGGGTTACACAGAGTCGGTTGCAATGGTAGGAGATCTACATATCCGTATCGCCAAGCTTGCCTTCCACGCCAAGGAAAGTCCCATCCGGACACGGGACGAAGTCTTCAATCTTGTATCTTCATAGTCTTGGAGTCTGGCCGATGATGATAGTTCAGCTATCCGGACACCCCCTAGTCCGGAACTCCCTCAGTAGCCCCTGAACCAGGCTTCAATGACGATGAGTCCGGCGCACATGTTGTCTTCGGCATTGCAAGGCGGGTTCTTCCTCCGAATAATTTATAGAAGATTGTGAACACGAGGATAGTGTCCGGCTCTGCAAAATAAATTCCATGTACCACCGTAGAGAGAATAATACTACACAAGCTCAATCTGCTGATGTATTTTGTGGCATAACATCACACCACTACCAAGCCTTCAAATTGTTTTTATTGTTCCACCTCAGCGCGTTTAGCGAGGCGGTTTCCTTGGCACGTCTTGTCAAAGCAGAGATCGTGTTCCCCTTATTCCGGGATTCCCGTCAATACGGACATGGGTAACCCAACCGCGCTATTGATTGTGACGCTTGGGAGATAAGCGAGTTTTACCAGGCCGGTGGGGACACATGTTTTCGTCCGCCCATATAAGGGGATAAAGATCCAACCCTTTTACCTGCGCCTTCTTCCTCCTTGGCTTATCCATCTCCGCGAACTCAAGCTCCAGCGCCCAAGTCCGCACTTATCACCTCAACCTTATCCAACTATGTCCGGAGCGGGAGGCAAGTGGATGGCCTCCTCCGTCACGGAGGGGCGGATCCAGAAGCTGCACGACGCCGGATATTTGTCCAGTGACATCGCGCACCGGCTCCCCGACGAGGGAGAGCTCCCCGACGAGGGTAGTATTTCTTCCCCATTTCCTCCGTCGACTGGGCTTCCCACTTCATCCCTTTGTCCGGGGGCTCATGTTCTACTACGGCCTAGATTTCCATGATCTGGCCCCAAATTTCAGCCTCAACATCTCGGCGTTTATCGTCGTGTGCGAGGCCTTCCTCTGCATCCAGCCCCACTTCGGCTTGTGGCTCAAGACCTTCAATGTCAAGCCGAAGGTTGTGAAGGGCAGCCAAGCGGAGTGCGGAGGCGCCATGGTGGGCAGGATGTCCCACGTTACGTGGCTGGCGGGCACTTTCGTGGAAACCATTAAGGGGTGGCAATCGGGGTGGTTCTACATCACCGAGCCGTGTGACCCTGATTGGGCAGCGGCCCCCGAATTCAGATCCGGCATCCCTACACGGCTCACCTCCTGGAAAGAGAATGGCCGGATCTGGGGGGATTCAGAGGAGCTGACCGGACTCCAAGCCTGTATCCAAAAGCTGGTGGACAAGAAGCTCAAGCTTGTCAACGTAGTCCAGGTCATGCTCATCCGCCGGACTCTCTCGTGCCAACGACGGGGCTTCAACATGTGGGAGTTCGATCCGGCGTAGCACCAGACCCTGAGCGGGCTCTTCAACACTACGTACGAAGATGTCTGGAAGGTGCTGTTCAAGGGCGCCGAGGCTCCCGCATCCACTACCGAAGATCGCGGATTTCGCTCGCAGCGTCCAGCTGACGAGGTAAGTGATTTTGCCACTTGTTTTCCATAGTTTGACTCTATGCGGGATTTAAACTCCCTTTACCTTTGACAGGACTGGCTGGCGAAGGCCGAGCGGACTATCTGTCCGGCCCCATTCCCAGAGGACCCAGCGGACGCCCGCCTAACGGGGCTGCTGGCTCCGGCACCCCATGTGGTGCCGGAGAAGAAGGCCAAGAAGAAGGCCACGGGGACTCAGAAGAGTTCCCGTTTTCAGGTGCTATCGGATGATGAATCCGAGGCCGACTCCTCCCATCAAGGTGAGGAGGAGAAGAAGAAAGCCTCTCCCCCAGCGGGGGGAGGGAAGAAAAGGAAGGCCTCCCCAACAAGGGAGGCCGAAGGGTCCAAGAAGGGAAAAACTGTCCCCCCGGACTGCTCCGCCCGCGCCAGTGATGACGACAAGGACTGGCCTCCAAGGGCCAAGCCCCTGGCGAGATCGTAAGTATCCAGACTCCCGAATAACTTCAAGGTTTTTATTTCTTGCCACATAATGTCTTTCTAATGCCGCATGCAACCCTGCAGTCCGCCTAAGGATGATCTTCCCGCTTCATCGAGCGGGTCCTTAGGTGCGTCGGATATGGATTATCTTCCGACTGTCTCCACCCCCCGTGACGCGGACGATGCCGAGGTGGGATCCCAGGAAGGGACCCACCAGGAGGAGAGGGCCCCGGAGGTGTCGCAGGACAACCTCCCGGACTTTGCACCGGACTCGGCCCCGGAACCCACAGTGGCTCCGGAGTCCGGCGGGCGACCCCTTAGTAAGAAGGGCAAGACCGCGATGCCGGCAGCCTTCGTCCAACCAGAGGCACCGGATAATTTGCTGGAGGCGCTCAACGGCGCCTCCATCAAAGAGGAACACCGCACTGTTATGAGTGCGGTGATTCAGAAGGTGCAGCTCGCCAAGAGCGGGCTGGCCGAAGCCTGCAGCAGCCTTCTAACCGGCTTTGAGGTAAGAATTTCAATATGTATAAAATGGTACCGCATAGACAGTAGCCCCTGATGCTCGGTTCGGTGTTCGGAAAGAAAAGCCGGACTGAGGATCTAAAAAGATATACTCATGAGTCATAATAAATATGTCAATATGGGATTGCAGGCTGCGTTGCTGACCTCTGCCGCACTGACTGCGGAGGTCAATACTTAGAAGGAAAACCTTGAGCGGTCCAAGAACGAGCTCGGCCGTGCCAAGAAGCAGCTCGAGGACAAGGAAGGTGAGTAACACCTGAGTAAAATTGTACCTTACAGAAAAGGATTTTGGTTGCAAAAAGAATGACAAGGATAACGTGGGTATTGCAGTTGCCACTAACGAGGTGGTGACCCTGAAAGAGGCGGTGGCCGCAGCCGAACGCAATGCGGCCGCGGAGCGCACTGAGCGAGAGAAGCAGGAGGCGCGGGTGGCGGAGGTACAGCAAGAGCTCCAGGATCTCGTGAAAAAACATGAGAGCCTGGAGCGTGACTCGAAGACTCGAGAGTCTGAGCTTGCAATGGCTCTTGAGAGTGCCAAAGCCGCTAAGGCCGAAGCCTACAAGGCCCTCCAGGAGATTGAGGCAGTGAAGAAAATAGCAGCGGGTAAGGCATTTTTCATGCAAAGTAAGTATGTGAGTGTTAATTACCTATTGCTTACCCGAATTCGGAGCTCTCCAGGAGCGTTCGCAGATCTTCCTCGCAGCGTGTCCGATGCTGCCGCATTCTACCGGGCCGAGGAGGGGAGCTCGACGGAGAAGGTCTTCTGGTCTCAGTACGCTGAGGCCGGACATCCGGTGCCCTTTAGCGACCAGCTAAAGCAGTTGGTCAAGCTCCACAAGGCGGCCGAACAGGCCATGAAGGGCCTCATAGTTCGGCTGTGGCCTAAGGAGGCCACGCCTGGGAGCTACTTCGGCCTGGTGCGGCGGCTGGTGGATGCATGCCCGTGGGTGGAAGTCATCAAGCACTCCGCCTGTATTGAGGGTGCCCGTCGGGCCCTTCCCCGCGCAAAGGTGCACTGGGGCAAGATGGTTGCCCAGAAGCTTGTGACGGACCCGCCACCAGAGGGCAAGGAGCATCGCACGCCCAAGATGTATTATAAGAGTGTGCTAAAGGGCGCCCGCACTATTGCGGGGGAGTGCTCCAAAGATGTAATTTTTGAGTAGACCTGCATTTTGTTATCCTATGCGCTGAAAACTTAGTTCATATGCGCTACGCAACGCTTGTTAATTTAAAATATTACCTTCTGTGCGGCTGTTTATCAAATGTAAGAGATGGCAAGTCGTCGGCTTCAGCCGCCATGCCACGAGTGCTGGGGTGTTCGGGATAAACTTGAGCACTCTTGTTCCCATTTTTGGGTCCATCTAGGGAGGCGCTCAACACAGCGAACAAGGCAACCGGACTTATAATGCTTGAACACTCTCACTTAGCCATAGAATTCTATAATTTTAAATTTCGGCGAAGCCCCTAGTCTTCAGAAGGCCGAATTTGGGGCGCTATCCACGCCTGGGCCGGACAAGATCCGGCTCCTCGCTCTAAGCGGCATAAGTCTTTAAGGACTCGCAAAAACCTCTCGAACAGCGACCGGCTCTCGCCTCATCATGACTGTCAGTTTTAGCTTTCTCCACTGAGGCATTAACCCAGCTCAACTGGGGCGCAATCGTAGTGGTTCTCCCAGTGCTACCTTAGCCGATATAACGGAACGTAAGGTACCAAAACATGGGAGCCGGGCAAACCCAACTATTGACCCAAGACATGATTCGGAGCCGATGCATATAATGCTATAAGTTCGGGGTGCCGCACTTGTGAAAGTGTTCGGACTTATCACACCATGATGCGGGAAACATAAGCCCCTGGTGTGTTTTAACCGTACCAAAGTGTACGGATGCAACATGTTGTAAATGAACATATGTATGAAAACGAAATGCAATGATAAGCAAAAAGGTGCTGCATTGTTTTATTCAATAAGTGCTGCTATGAATGCAGAACGATACAAATAGTGCGATAAGCAAGGGATGGGACTATTAAACATGTCCCCCTCCAGGGGTAGGCTGCGGATTGGTGTATAAAAATGCTCGTAATGGAGACCACCTGTATATTCGTTGTAGCCTTTATCCTTCCCTGGCTGTTGCATCGTGAGTTCGGCAGGTCTGCTGCCGGACAAGGACTCTGACGAACATAGTCCTGTGGGTAAAAAATAAAAGGTAAAAAGAAAAAAGAACGACACACTTGAGATCCCCTGGTGTGGTTGAGCCGCAGTCTGGGCTTATCATGGTCGTGCCCCTCTCCCCATGCCCATGGTATCTTCAGAGCGTAATGGTGTACGCGAAGGACCTGCTTTGACGTGTTGCAGGGGCTGGGGTTGGGACGCACTGCTACGCGTGCTCGGAACGTGCCAGGTGGTCTTGTTGTAGGTTACTCCGGGCGCGCTTAGCTATGTCCGGCCGCTTAACGGCCGGACTCGAGAACTGCCTTAAGAGGCTGCATTGTACTTCTGCCGCGAGAGCCGCTGTGTGTTCCTCCGTTCGGAGAGAACGTTCAGTGTTTCCGTTGACCGTGATGACTCCTCGAGGGCCTGGCATCTTGAGCTTGAGGTATGTGTAGTGCGGCACCGCATTGAATTTTACAAACGCGGTACGTCCGAGCAAGGCATGATAGCCGCTGCGGAACGGGACTATGTCGAAGATTAACTCCTCGCTTCGGAAGTTATCCGGGGATCCAGAGACCACTTCCAGTGTAACTGAGCCTATACAGTTGGCTTCTACACCTGGTATGACGCCTTTAAAGGACGTCTTGGTAGGTTTAATCCTTGAGGGGTCTATGCCCATTTTGCGCATTGTATCCTAATAGAGCAGGTTCAGGCTGCTGCCGCCGTCCATCAGGACTCTGGTGAGGTGAAATCCATCGACGATTGGGTCTAAGACCAATGCGGCGAATCCACCGTGGCGGATGCTGGTGGGGTGGTCCCTTCGGTCAAAAGTGATCGGGCAGGAGGACCATGGATTGAACTTCGGGGCGACTGGCTCCATCGCGTATACATCCCTGAGTGCACGCTTCCGCTCCCTTTTAGGTATGTGCGTTGCGTATATCATGTTCATCGTCCGCACCTATGGGGGGAAACCCTTCTGTCCTCTATTGTTCGGCGGTCCGGTCTCTTCCTCATCGTGGCTATGCAGCCCCTTGTCATTGTTTTCGGCAATTAACTTGCCCGCCTGCTTGAATACCCAACAGTCCCTATTGGTGTGGTTAGCTGGCTTTTTGGGGGTGCCGTGTATCTGGCACAAGCGGTCGAGTATTCGGTCCAAATTGGACGGACCTGGAGCAGTTCTTTTGAATGGCTTTTTTCGCTGACCGGGTTTAGAGCCTCTGAATCCGGCATTGACTGCCGTATCCTCACTATTGTCGTCGTTGATGCGACGCTTGTTTTTGTTACGACGCGACCTGCCATTTTGGTCCTTGAAATCCGGACTGCCAGAATGTTTGCTGAGGTTGTTGCTGCGTGCTAGCCAGCTATCCTCACCCGCGCAGAAGCAGGTCATCAGTGATGTGAGGGCTGCCATGGATTTCGGCTTTTCCTGTCCCAGGTGCCGGGCAAGCCACTCGTCGCGGATGTTATGCTTGAAGGCCGCGAGGGCCTCCGCATCTGGACAGTCGACAATTTGGTTTTTCTTGGTTAAGAACCGTGTCCAGAATTGTCTGGCCGATTCGTCTGGCTACTGAATTATGTGGCTTAGGTCATCAGCGTCTGGTGGTCGCACATACGTGCCTTGGAAGTTATCAAGGAATGCGGCTTCCAAGTCTGCCCAACTCCCAATTGACTCTGCTGGCAAGCTGTTAAGCCAATGCCGGGCTGGTCCTTTAAGCTTGAGGGGGAGATATTTGATGGCGTGAAGATCGTCACTGCGGGCCATGTGGATGTGACGAAGATAGTCTTCGATCCAAACAGCGGGGTCTGTTGTGCCATCGTAAGATTCGATATTCATGGGTTTAAACCCTTCGGGGATTTGATGATCCATTACTTCATCTGTGAAGCATAGTGGGTGTGCGGCGCCTCTGTACTGGGCGATATCACGACGGAGCTCAGAAGAACTTTGCCTGTTTTGTTCGACCCGGCTGGACTTACTGTGTCTGGCGCGACGTCTGTCGTCACGTACCGTGGGGCGCCCACGCGATCCATAGATCGATCTTGATTGTCTTGCCTTATCCTCCAATATATCTCGCAAGTCCGGAGCGTTCCCCTGTGACCTTGTGCTTTTCGAGCGATGCCGGGGTACGGGTCTAGTGAAGGGCCTAGAGGCCTCTCTGTCGCGACCACGGGGTGGTCGGTCAGCCGTATTGTCTCCTGGTGATGCGGGTTCATATGCTTCCTCCTCTAATCAGGGGAGCAACTTGCGTTTAGGGTAGATTTTGGAGGGGCGTTCGAGCTCATGCTCTTCGGCCGCGAGGACTTCAGTCCATCTATCGGCTAGCAGATCTTAATCAGCTCTAAGCTGTTGCTGCTTTTTCTTGAGGCTGTTCGCCGTGGCCATAAGCCTGCGTTTAAAATGCTCTTGTTCGACGGGATCCTCAGGCACGACGAATTCATTGTCGTTGAGGCTTGCCTCGTCTCCGGAGGGAGGCATATAATCCTCTACCTCTTCTTCTGCCGCTCTCTCATGAGGGCTGGCGTCTCCGTCCTCCTGCGCTGCATCTTGCTGGAGTGGGTTATCTTCGGCACTGTCCGGTGTATTATTATCTCCGGTGCCGGAGTCTTCATTCTTGCTGTGGCGGGATTTAGAGCGGCGCCGCTGACGCCGACGCTTGGGCTGCTTCTTGGAGGGGTCATCCTCCGCTGTTTCTTCGCCATTCCCATCCTTTGGGATATCCACCATGTATATGTCATATGATGAGGTGGCTTTCCAATGCCCAGTAGGTGTTGGTTCTTGGTCGTCTCCGGCATCTTCGTCCATACCGTCGATGTCTTCGGAGTCGTAGTCTAGCATGTCGGTTAGATCGTCGACAGCGGCTACCAAGTGGGTGGTGGGTGGGCTTTGAATTTCTTTGTCGTCCGCATCCCAACCGTCCTGACCGCAGTCCGGCCAGGGCTCTCCTGATAACGAGAGATACTTTAGCAAACTCAAGATGTTGCCGAAAGGTGAGTGTTGAAAGATGTCTGCTGCGGTGAACTCCATGATCGGCGCCCAATCGGATTCGATCGGAGGGGGCGCGGGAGGTTCAGAGTCCCGCAAGGAGTCCGGCACCTCAGAGTCACAACCTTCATGAGGGACAAGGTCATTTTTCGGCTCTATCGCCGTGGAGGTTGCAGTTCCCGAGGCGGTGTCTAGCCATCCGTCCTCGACCTGTGTAGCCGGCTCCGAATTGAAGATCGGAGCGGGTTCGAGTGCGGCCTCTAAAGTACTGTCCGGCTGCAGAGCTAAATCATGCTCGCTGTGACAGTGCGGCATGCTCGGCTATGGCTCAAATCCATCGAAGATCAAGTCCCGCGGATGTCCGCCGTGAAGTTTAAACTTCCAAATCTGACCTGACGGCCAGGGGCGTAGCTTTCGATCTGCTCCAGATGGCCAAGCGAATTGGCCCGCAGTGCAAAGCCGCCGAATACAAAGATCTGTCTGGGAAGAAAGGTCTCACCCTGGACTGCGTCGTTGATGATGGTCGAAGAAGCCATCGAGCCTATCGGTGACGACACAGAGGAACTCTCAATGAAATCACCAATGTCGGTGTCAAAACCGACGGATCTCGGGTAGGGGGTCCAGAACTATGCGTCTAGGCGGATGGTAACAGGAGACAAGGGACACGATGTTTTACCCAGGTTCGGGCCCTCTTGATGGAGGTAAAACCCTACGTCCTTCTTGATTAATATTGATGATGTGTGTTACAAGAGTGGATCTACCAGGAGATCGAGGAGGCTAAACCCTAGAAGCTAGCCTATGGTATGATTGTTGTTCGTCCTATGGACTAAAGCCATCCGGTTTATATAGACACCGGAGAGGGCTAGGGTTACACAGAGTCTGTTACAATGGTAGGAGATCTACATATCTGTATCGCCAAGCTTGCCTTCCACGCCAAGGAAAGTCCCATCTGGACATGGGACGAAGTCTTCAATCTTGTATCTTCATAGTCTTGGAGTCCGGCCGATGATGATTGTTCGGCTATGCGGACACCCCCTAGTCCGGAACTCGCTCAACCGGTATTTCACCACCATGGTTTTACCCGAAGCCAAATCCAAGACCGCGGGCGCAAACGTCACCGTGAAAAATGAGCCATGGGTACTGGCTTCCCAAGTGGACCAATGCTTCTTCATTACCGACCCGTCAAAGCCTAGTCGTGTTGTCTTGAGGAGAGGCAAAAGGAAGATCATCGGAATGGATGGAGTAGCCAATGAGCAAGACTTCGACAAGTACGGCGACCCGAAGATCGAACATGACGACGATGATGAAGTAGCAGCATACACCACAAGAAGAAGCAGGACCACCCTACCTAGAGGACGTCCGTTCCACACAAGAACTCCATTTGCGAAAAAGAAGGGCAAGAAGATTGTGAACAGATAGCTAGCTAAGATCGATTGTATTTAAATTGTAGCCTTCATTTCTCGATTGTATTTCATGGGCACTTTAATTTTGAACTCATGAATATTTTTTAAATTTCATGGACACTCGATCTCGATCCCCCTCCATCTCGATCGCTATACCACCTCGCCAGATACGGTCCCCCTTGCCGCTGAGCACCCCCCGCAACCTCTCCCCCGCTCCACCGGCCGCCGCCGAACCCCAGGCCCCGCACCCTCACCCGCTCCACCGGTCGCCACCGCAGA